>NW_016690193.1:8040193-8375761 GCF_001604755.1 Lepidothrix coronata
CTCTCATACACATCTGCCAGTTCCCACGTAGTAAGCATCACCTGCACTGGACTAAGACAGTAAATCAAAATAATTCACTTGCAGGTTTCTGGAACATTCTTTAGGACAGCTGCCATCCAGTAGATTCTAAAATACAGGAGTCATTGATATTAAAGCACTGGCAAGCCTTTCATTACCGAAAAATGTAATGATGGTAGGCTGATAGCTGATAGAATCTATCTGCCAAAACACTGACTAAAATGAAAGTAGGACCATTTGGCAAGTAAACAAAAAGAAATTACCTAAGCAGTAGCTGAAAATTGTTCATCTATGCTACATAGATGTTATGCCGTTGATGCCAACAGTCTAATTTTGGTTGTTCTAAAAAATGTTAACCTAAAAGAGTGCTGAAATGTAAAAGACATTAAAAATAATAGGTGCTTTCTAAAAAAGAAAGAAAACACTAGCCATGCAATGTATCATTTATATATTTTCCTTACCATAAATCTACACAGCACCTCCTGATCTGTAATGCAGGGAATGCACCTCCTGATCTGTAATCTCTATGAATTTTGAGAATCTAAGAGAAAGAGGTACTTGTATCAGTGCCTTAGGCCCTTTAATGTCCAAATAAATAAACATTTTATTTTCTTCTGAAAAACATTCATGAAAAATATAAACTTACTTTTCAGCAGACTGAAGGGCCAAGTTCTTCACTGAGGTTTTACTGTGAATTTCTGGCAGGTGTTGGTGTTGTACACCTCTGGCTTTTTTTTTTCCTGGCTTTGTTACTAAATTACACTTGCCTTAGTTTATTGCTCTAAGTTCTGTCTGTAATTTTCCTACCAAATATGGTTTGAGAAAGATGATTCAACAGATGAAAGCAAACTCATTTATCCATAATGACCTCATGCAGGTGTGTTCAGATAACTGAATCTGCACAGGACTAGATCATCTGTTAAAAATGAGACAGTGAAAATTGAAAATGAGGCTTGAACTATATGTTCTATGTGAACAATGTGTTCTACACTTGTGTAAGAAAAACGATTAACTGATTGTCAAATATATGCCAGGAATGTCATAAGTCCAATGTTGGTGACAAACAACAAATGTGAAAAGAATCAAAATCATTGCATTAAAAGCCATTGTTAGCAAACTACATACAAAAATGTCCAGAGACCGTTTTAGATTACTTCAAGAAGTTGTTTCTGTTCATCTTGTGAATTCATCATATGTGGATATCTACTGTACTTATTTCTTGTACAGACATTTAGATCACATGTCCCAAGTAGGAAATATACAGGAAATACAAATCCTTACAGAAGAGCTTCTTATCTGTAAGAACAGAAGAAATGCCATGTTCTGCATTCCCAAGACATCAGGGCTTTAAGACAGAAGCCTGAATGCAGGCTCCCAGACAGCCCGAGTCCTGTCGAGAAGGACTGTTTCCTGGGTTGTAAGCTTCTTCTCCCTCCTTTGTTTCTATCTCACCCATTATACCACAGAAAAAAAATCTCATTTCTTTTTAGAATCTCTCTGAGTTATCTTGGTCAGTCCAACAGGATCCAGGGAATCCAGGTGTGTTTTTGTAGTACTTTTAGCATACTCTTAGTACAAACCTTTCGTACAAGTGCTTTTGAAATTTGTCTCATACTGTCTATTCCCTGTAAGCATTCTTTCTTACTGTGATGACTTCCTTTGCTAATTTAAATAAACTTGACATTTTATATTGTATGGCAATCTGGCAGCTATTTTCAAGAGTACTTTTAGGACACCAGAAATTTGTCTTGCGGAGAAAGAAGAACATGAGAATGTAAATGTTTGGTTGATTTTTGCCTTGCATTGGGCCCTAAAATAACAGTGTGCCCTTACTAGTCCTGCTGCAATATTTAGCGAGTTATAGAGCCTTATTATTACTGGCTAAAATATATTGCATAAATATCATATATCCAAGGTCTTTTTTTGGGAGCTATCATTTGTATTTAATTCATTTGGACTAATTGTAATTTGTTCAGTAGCATTTCTTTAAAGAATTTAAAAACAAAGACTGTGACAGAGCCAAGGATGCCCTGAGACTTTACAAGAATATTCCTCCCTCCAAACCAAAAGGGAATCTGTGTAAAAGTATCAGTTAAACTCAACAATTTCCTTGCATTTTTTTATGCACTGCTTTGTAAGTTGGTATTTGCTTCCTCAACAAGAAGTTGAGTGCGACTTTGTGAAGTCTCAAGATCCTAGATACTTGCTTCAAGATGCTGAGATTGAAATCAAACTTCATTGGAGAAAACATCTTCTTCCCCAACACAAACATCAGTTTTTCAGTGCTCCAAATAAAGAACTTCTCTTTCATACTACAGATGTAGTAACTAAAATTGCCTTACTCCATGAATACACTATATCCAGGCACTTCCAAAGAACTTGTGAAAATTGCGGACAGTTCCACAGAAAAAGGAAGTACATTAATCGTCATATCTGGATTGTAATAATTATGCTACTAATCTTATTGCAACATCTGTTCAGTAGATATCCATGCAAGATGCAGAAAGAGAATTTATCAAATGTCCTGGACTCTACTGAATGGCATGGTAAACTGGACATTGATTATTACAGTTACTTCAAAAATCCTGAACAAGAAACAAAATTTAATATCTGATGTAACTGCTTGATGCACAGAGGTCCATGTGAAGCTGGAAGCTTGCACTGTGTTTTAAGATGTCATTCAACTGTAGCAAATGATTTTCTTCCTTCACTACAAAATGAAGGTGTTGCCACACAAAGGCAGTTAGCAACAACTTACAGCTATTAAAATAAGCTGCAAAGTGAAAAAATTGCAAGTTTATCTCTGGTTCCCCTAAGAGTCTGTTCCTTTTGTAAAGCAGTATTATTTACACAGATATAGAATTTCTTTTACAGGAATTTTCTGCCACCATATTCTCAAAAGGAAGGATTTCTAGAGTCTGGTACTCTTTAAGATCCAGCTCTAAAAGTTATCAATTAATCCTAACTCTGAAATATTCTTTTTATTTCAAAAACCAAAACCAAAAAGCCTGTTTTGTCAACATTAAAAATCCTTTGGAGAAGAAAGTTCATAGATTCTTTCTGTGGAGAGTCTCTTCCCATATTTTGGTATGTGCACCTCTTATATATCATCAAATTCATAACAAAATCTTATTGATGATTAATAGAAATTTTTTACACAAATAAGCGAGGTGATTTCCACAGTTTAGTAGATTAAGAAAATTGAGTTTATATAATTTCAATATCAATATTGTTCAATAAAGTTCACCAATTTAAAAATGCGGTGCATCCTATAAAATTAGTTTCAGCACAATTCTGTCTTCGTTTATAATCCTTCTGTGAAACAATACATTTTATTAAATAATAGATAGCTATTGTGTTACATCATGAAAATAGTTAGTCATCGATCCATGGAAAAGTAATGTTTGAAGTTAGACTTAAAAAAAACCCTGCTTCTGAACATCACATTGATTCTGGTTCAGTAAGTTTATTTTTCAGCAGCAATTTTTGTATTCCTCCCCCACTTCATTTTAGCATGCCCTTTAGATGACCCAGAACTGCATTTTTATAACTGGAATATACCCCAGTGAATGATTTCTGAGAACACAGTTCTTCCTCAGCTAACAACTGCCAAGAGTGCTCTAACAAATAAGGAAAATCAGAAAAATGCAATTAGTTTTATCACCAGCTACTGATTAATTTTACTACAGCAACAAGTAGAATTTAGATTAATGAACAGTAACATTCTGCTACCACAGAAACGAACTCAAATAGTGAAAATGCAAGATCTAAACAACATGTAAGAAAATGTAATTGTGACTTGATTCATGCTATTCTGTACTTTGAAATAAAACTGAATCGTGTTTTCTTTTCCTCACAAAATAGATCTATATTTTGGTTTCTGGCTGAATTTGATCTTTTGAAATAACCATGGTAAACTAGAGGTAGGAATTGAAAGTAGGGTGTTTTGCTGGTTGTCTTGGCATACAATTTTCAGAGATGAGATTGGAGTTCTCTCTTCACACATTCAAGATTCAAAAAGTCTGAAAAGTTAAAAACATATATTCGTAGGAATTGTACATGTGGGGGGGTGAAGGGAGGGTTTGCTTATGTCTGTAGTGAGGGGCACAATCCACTTTCCATGATGAACGTGCCTCAGCCACTTACCAGGAGAGGTTTTTGATTCAGTGATGCCTAATGATGCTGAGGAAAAAAAACTCCGGAGCAGTTAATTGAGGATGAGATAAGAAAAGGGTTTAATTTGTGCCTAGGCGTAGATGTTACAAGACGCGTGCAGGCCGTGCTCAGGTGTTATAATTTATAATAATATCTGTCCAATCCAAGTTTTGTCCATCCCATAGCCTTTGCTCTGGTCCACCCCCTGGCCCACCCCCTGGGAATTGGGTTTGGGGGCTTTTCTTCATCATCTTCACCTTCTTCAGAGCACAAAGGGTACACGGTCACCCAGTTCTTGACTGTTCTCTTGCAGTTCAGGCCAGGATTAGATGTCCTCAAACAGGAGAGGCCTGCCTTGGCAAAAGACTAAACATTTTCTACTGAATTCAGGGGTAGAATTGATATGGGGAGCATGGAATGGGGTGAGAGGGTTGAGGAATTTGTAAACTAAAGGGTGCTAAAGGGTGAGGAATAAGGGCTGCTGCTTCTAAAATCTACTTTTACTACTTAACTACTTATAAAACTTGGAAAATAAGAAAAAACCAGGTGGACCTTAATGGTATCACAGTCAATTATAATCAAAACATACAGCTGGAAACAGACTTTAAATACACTTAGTCTACTCTCCAATGGGGAATTTTGCATGACATATTTGCTAAAGCTAAAACAATCAGTTGCTCCTCTGTAGTCCCAAGGAAGAGGAAGACATAGCACAGAAAACTACATTTAGTAAAGGACTGTGAGTTGTTACTGATTACAGCTGACCAGAGGCAATCCAGATCTATCCCATCTCCATTACATTTAGTCATACAGCCTGCGTTGTCATCTTGTATGCATTGTTCCAACTCTATGTTTTCATCACGGCATGTGATCCAGTGAAGATGAATAGTCATGTTACACTTTGTAGCCGCAGAATCCTTTGGACTTGAATACAAGGGCGATGTAAATGAGTGTTATCTCTGTGCTCTTAACCATTATTTTTTTCCACAAAGAACACATTTTAAGACAATAGGTTTTCAATACACAGAACTTTAAAAAATATTTTACAATTAAAAATGGAAGTTATCCATGTACCTCCACCTCACAAAGGCTAGAGAATTTGTCCTTATAATACCTACAAGGTGAGCCAGTATTCAACATCTTCGTTTCACAGATAAAAGGCTTAAGCACAAAGCTCTGCCAACATAACATGAACACTTGCATTTATCGTGGTGGTGTTAAAACAAGTCCTGGATTCAAAAACAGTGCCCAGGCACACAGATAATGCATGAAATAGAAAACAAACAAGCAAACAAAAACCCAAACAAAAAGACCCCAAGTTTACCTACATCTCCTGAATCCCAAGACAAAAAAAAAAAAAGAAGCACTAAGCTATAGCTTTTTCAGTTCCCATTGTACTTAGTGCCACGCTATTATGGCATCTACTAACAATACATGTTATTTGCGTCACATGTCAATTGTTAAATACCCATTCTACACATTCTAAGCATGCAAAGTGCAGACAAGTATTAGCTTTCTTGAAATAATAAATTCAGAAACACAAGATATTTTGTAAGCCCTAAATAATAACAATAAGCAGGTAATATCCAAGTAATATCCCTGCACAGACACCGATATTACACACAGCATGTGTGTAATGTGATGTATTATCTTCAATTCAAAATACTTTTACACCACAAAAAAATACAGCAATTGTATACTGAAACAAACAGTACTATACTCAGTGGACAAAGCTGAGAAAAAGCTCTGCCTTAGAGATTCATTTTTCATACAGGAAGTCACTCTCTTTATCTCTAAAAAATATTTTTCACGATGGTAATGACCTAGAAAACGTTTTATTATTATATGATACTGGAAAATATATTTTTATATAAAATGCATGACACATGGCCATTTATTTCCAAATCATTATTAACATCAAGAAAAAAATTGCTGCAATCCATATACTGAGTAACACTTCTAAGCAGTGGAACACCGGGAGGCTCTGTCAAGTGTAGTTACATTTTCCTGTCAGCCTTTTGGATGTACAGACATATATTGATTTAATGTATATAGAGACAGAAGGTGTTGTCAGTGCTAATGCTAGAACTGAAAGGTTGGTTCCAGAAATGCTCAAGCCTACACGCAAAACCAGGATATACTGCTCCTCAACCCAGTGCAGACTTATACACGGAGTGTTACCAACTTGACTCTCTGTTAACATGAGAGTCTCATGAGCCAGACAGAAGAGACATGCTACACAGCCTTTCACTACAGTAAAATGACACCAGGAACTGAAAATTTCGGGATGCTCACATTATTCGTATTTACTTCAAGGTCAGGCTGGATGGAGCTCTGAGTAATCTCGTCTAATTGAAGATGTTCCTGCTCATTGCAGAGGGGTTGGACTAGGTGACCTTTAAAGGTCCCTTCCAACCCAAATTATTCTAGGATTCTATGATTATACTGCATGCAGTGCTGTGCAGTTTTTTAAAATATTTATTCTACTTACTAGCACATCTCACAGAAGGTAATTAAGATCATCTTGGATTTCCTTAGCCATTGCCATTGAAAGAAATGAGTGTCATTGAGACTATGAGACTCTATAGTCTGAGTATCATGCCAGTTAACTTACTCTATTTTTACATATCTATATTTAATAGTAATAAACTCTGAATCAGAGCTTTTCCCTCCCATATTTTTGCCCCTCCATATCTATCTCCATTTTTCTGGGATACCCAGTCTATTCACAATAGAGTTGAAAATACTGAAAAATTATACTGGAAAATACCCAGGCCTGACAAAGGCCAGGAATAGGGTCGGCCACACAGCTAGCTAAAATTCAGTCATAGTTCCTTTTTTTTTTTTTAAAACCTGTTTTCATGCCACCAGTAATGTTGGGAGAGCTGAGTTAGTTGATGAAAGAGACAGATGCTCTATGTCTCTCTTATATTTCATAAGCAAGTAGATGGTTGTGGATACAGAGCGTGACAGTGATGTAATGTGAACCCACTGCAGTGTTTGCAGTTCAGAAGACATTAGACTATTTTTCACTTCTCCTTTGATAACTTCACTACAAGGACTTAAAGAACCAGTAGACATGGTTCACTGCACAATTTTGGCAGCTTGCACTGTAGTTTCCTTACTTACACAGTTGTGAAGACTGGGAGAGTCACTCAAAGAATTAATTGCTAGTAAATATTTTTTTTCTCCTCCCAGAAGAGACAAAAGGTAAGAATAGAAATTACAGCTATCTCACAATAAAAATAATGTTTTCTAATAGGTAGCTGAATACGTATTATAATAGACATCAGTGAAAATTTTTAATTTTTTTTTCATTATTAGTGTTTGTGTCCTGGACCCATCATTTATTTGCCTCTCTAGACACAATCTTTACCACTAGCTAACAGGCTAATCCCATAAATTTATCTGCCTTTGTCAGTGAGGGAGGACTGCAGATAACAGTTCTGCACCATGTCTTCACCTGAGCCAGGAGGAAGTGAGAATAATAGAAAATACTTGAGAATTCAGGTACTTATCTTCTCCCTGTGGAGTGACCAGAGAAAGCCCAGCAGCACTGATAGTGATGCTGATGGGAGAGAGCATCACAGCTTTGAAGTGGTGTGGTCTACACTACTACACAGGGAGCTGTCAGAGCAGATTTCCTTCTTTTGTTCCGAGAATCTCTCTCTCCCTCTTGCCTCTCTATGGGAGGCATTCTAAGAGCAGACAATTCTGTCAGGGAATTTTCTTCCCACTGCTGAAATCTATGTACTGTATAAGCAGGAAGTAGTGGTTAGTGTTTGCTAATGATTAACCTTGAATTCCTTCTAATAAAGCAACAGTGATGTATAACATTGAGAAGAAGATTCAGTGCATGCAGTCTGGTAATGCAGGAAGATATCAAATAATGACTATGAGAAGAGCAAAATAAAATAAGAGAATGTAAAAATTTTTCAGAATTTCATCTGAGATTGCTTTGAGTTTTTCAGTTGAACTAGGAAAAAAAACCACAACGCTTTTTTTCTAAGAGTGCCAGTACTAGCTCTTAAAATTTGCTTTGAGCTGACGCCTGCATGAAAAACTGAGAAATATACATGAGTGCATGCACACACATATAGACAAGCAGAGAAATGAGAAAATATCTGAACATAACTGCATGAACAGACTCAGGTTATGAACAATTCTAAAGCTATCTGATATCCTTCTGATGATGCAAGATGTTTTGTATTATGGTATCAACATCGGGATATGAAACCTAGTTTGAAACTACTAGGTTAAGACTGTACCTAGTAACAGTGATGCCTTCTTTTTCTTTCCCATCCCTTCTTCTTCAACAGAAAAATGTTTAGTCTTTATTAGTTATAAATAATATATTAGTTTGTCTTTATTAGTCATTTATTATATATAGTACTTATGTATTTACTCTTTATAAATATATAGTTTAAGGGACAGACTGCAAAAAGGAAAGAGAATCACAAGTATTTATTATTTTATAGTAGACTTCTCAATAGGCAGGTAGACTATCTAGACTCAATAGACTTCTCTTTGACAGGTAAATGCCTAAGGGAAAGAGATGGTTTTAAAAATGGGCTTTAAAAAGTTTTATTAGCCTCCATCTTCAAGTATTTATGTTTGAGTCAGTCTCTTAAGTTTCCATAAATTTTTATCTGGTGAAGGGCAAAAGAGTTGTACCACTTCTACAGCTATCCTCTGCACTTAATTCTTTTTGTTAATGCATTTTTATGACAAGGACTATACGTGTGATTCATACACAGAATGCTCTTTGATGTTACTAGTTCTAGATGTATAAAAAAGTCATTACATACTTTTTAGAGTTACTCCAATAAATGAAGAAAAGCTGTTTCTACCATATAACTGTCAGTCCTCCCTTAAATTGATTTCAGATTTATTCATGTTTTGATATAACTTTTTAAACTTCCAGGTCAAAAGTGATGTGATACATCTGTTGAAATAAATTCATAACTACAAAACCAAACCCAATCTCCATGCAATGTTATTTCAGATCTTTCATAAGGCAGGCACACTACGGAAAAGATGTAATAATAAAACCCCTCAACTGTTTCCTTAAAGAATACTTAACCACTTTGGCCTCCCACAAATGCCCCCTCATTAAGTTGTTTTTGAAACACAGCTTGAAGGTCATGGACTTATAAGGAGCATACCTAAACCACAAGTTTAGGCATCAGAAGCAACTGGTCTGTGGCAGATTAGGTCTCCATAGAAGTTAATTTACTCTCTGTTGCATGTGCTCTGAAATATAACTAAATTAACTCACACAAACCATGGTGCATTTGTGGCTGAGAATACTTGCTGTAGCCAAGCTATCTTTTTTACAGATAAATAACATATTATCTACACTACCCTGCAGTTGCCAGATCTTCAAGCAACTTCAGAATCCCCGATTCAGGAATGCATCCTTGTTTCAGAAGGAAATATTCTAATAAAATCCATGAAAGCTCAGTGCATGAATCAACGCTTTCTCAAAGATCTCAAGAACCCTTAAACACTTATTTTACTTAGTTATGACCACAGAATATGCAGCCAGCTACTTATTCATTAGTCCACTGGCAGCACCACTGTGCATGGGGTTCCAAACCAAGTGAGACTTTTTAGGGATTTTTTTTAGGATCAAAAATATTACTCTTAGCTTCACTGGAAACTTTGTAATAAGGGAGTCAAGGAGTCCTGAGGAAGGAGACCAGTGAGAAGACCCACTAAATAAGTGGACTATCTGGTGGATTTAAGGCTATATGCATATGAAGCACAGTAATGAATTCCCCTTCCTTTGATGGAAACAAGTGGAACACAAAGTAGAGCACCAAGAATATTGCACCAGCACAGCCCAAAGGACACTCAGAGAATTGTAACTGAAAGGCAAAACAGGAGTGCAGAGCAAAGTTTGTAAAGACCTGAAAATTATATACCACTTCCCTTTGGTTTTAAATTACCTTGAAATTTTTTTCATGTGGTTTTTCCTTTCCTCTTGGAGCTTGATTTCAAACCTTGCAAATAAACAAGGAAAGCAACAATTTTAAAGATTAATTCAAGTTGTTTGATAAAGAGCAAGTTGTTAAAATTATGCATAGAAGACCCAACACAGAAAAGAAAGAGTTTTCAATCACAAATAAAGTCCTTGACACAGTCTGACAAAAGGGTCCAGCTAGAAAATTCAAAATATAAGTTCTTCATTGTGACAGAAAAATCAAGGAAGACGCACATAATTATTTTTTATCAAAACCAAACTGACAAAAGCTTTAAATCTGCTGGGTTTTAACTCCATGTAAAATGTTTTATTCAGCATAACCTCACCAAGGTATTACTATGCTTTATATCAAATCAAAATGTTTCATTCACACACAATAAAAATAAAAAACAGGTTAGGTTTGAAAGGAATCCATAAATAATTTTGGTGCTAAGAAAATGCGACTTGCATTACCACAATACAGACTAAAGTGTATTGCAGCTTTCTGCAACAAAGATTCAAAGTGAAGGTAGTATAATCGTAGCTACTTTGGTAACAGGAGATATTATAGTCCCAGGTTTAAAGCAAATGATCAAAGCACTACCTCCAGGCCTGCATGCCACAGTGTGGGTCCAATAGGACATCTCTTCTGTCAGGCCCTAATATCCAGGCGTGACATGTGAAGGATGGATTTGACTTTCATCACATGCAGAGCCATGGACCCTGCATGCTTACACTTTTTTAATGGCACACATTTTTTTATGCTGAAGATCCAATTCAGGTAGTATGGAAATGATTTCACAATCTGACACTTAGTCTGTAAAATCTCTGGAATGGGAATTCCATTTTAATATCTGTCAGTACCTCCTACGTGGGAGTCTTCTATGCTATTATAATGTAAATTTCAACTAAAGGAATTACTTGTCAACTTCTGTTACATGCCAACACCCAATACTGTTCTGGTAAAAGTCTTTGGGTATTTCTGCAAATTCAAGGAGAATTCTGAAGAATCCCTACTTGGTATGCACATGAGCATACACAAACAGATTAGTTTGTTTATAACTTAGAATCCAGTTTCAAGTTTGCATTTTGTTGGTTTGGATTTTTTTTAACAGATGCTGATGCATCAGGAACACAATCAGCAGGAGTTTTCTGCATGACTCCCTGCCCATTTTCTCTCCTATATATCCTGAAAGGATTTTACAATCAATGTCACTGTCACAAAGAACGTATAAAGAACAGTCAAAGCAAGTGATTTCACATTGCATAAGCCTTAACAAACAAGGAAACACCGCCTGATATCCAGAACAACCATCTTTAGCCCTTGAAATCCTGCTTCCTAAAATGAAAGGTGACCTTTTATTTCTGCTGACAACTGAGATCTTACATTTCCCAATGAGCCAGTCCGTGCAGCTATCACTTGAATACATGAGTGGTTAATCCATCCTTCTGAAAACAAAACCTCTAAACTTTGACTAAAGTAAAATAAAAACATAACTGAGATAGAAAAGAGATCTGAAGCTAAGAACTTTGTTGTATATTTACCTCAGACACAAGATGAAGAACTTCTGATAGTTACAGTCTATTAGCTGTAACTGGAGGGGTTTCAACCATTAAATATTTTTCAATTGTTTTACATTTCTTGATTACAGTGGAAACTGTTTAAAGAGTATCAGGGAAAAAAACAACCAACAAACTAAGGATTTAAAACAGTGATTGTTCTCCATCTCATAACAAGGAATAACTGCAAGCAAAATTTTCAGGTATATTAGGTGTAAACCACTGTATTTAATTTGTTTGGGGTTGGAGTTTTTCTCAAGCAATTAAGTAATTAAATATTCTTGTTAAATGTAAATTAGTTTTGGATGATAAAGATGACTGTGTGTTGCAGATTCTTTGTCCCTAAGAGAATAAAAGATATGAAAAATGTCTCATAAAAGTACAATCCTACCTCAAGAACTGACTTACTGTCTTTGGAGTGAAATGGGGATGCTTTTCAGTAGATTGCAATTTTTTTTCTTTCAATGGGAATTTTCAGTGTTAAATAAAATAGAGAAGTGTTTTTCCTGATTACCTCCTGCACAAAACAGAAAACACTAGGAAGATAATATAAAAGAAGCAGATTATCAGAAATAAAAAAGTCAGACAATTTCTGGCCCTTGTTCTGGCCCTAGTTCACGCCACATAAATTTACAACATCAGGAAAAGTAAAACTACTTTCTGTGTGTTTGCCTCAGAGCTCCTTTTTTAATGACAGCTCCAGTATTCAGGAATAAAGCAGATTTTATGCAGGTTGGTTGCATGTAATTACAGTAATGTAATTTTCTCATCACATGGAAGGGGATCATAGGGACAAATAAGGGCTTCACATTACAGAAGGTTCACATCACAGAAGCTGTGGGCAATACTGCATGGTAACTGCCCAGCAGTTATTCATTCCCTTTGAGGTTCTGGTTCTGCTTTTAACTTAGAATTAAATCCTGAGAAATCCTTCAACTAAACACCCACAGATATTTTCAGTTTTGAATGTTTGTATTTTGTAACAGGACAAAAATGCATACATACCTTTCTGACAGGTTCTAGCAGTATCCTTTCCAAAGACTTGAATTTTTGCAGTTAAACTGAGACTTCAGCCTTGTTTCTTTCTATCACATACAGTCATCATGAAGCAATGTAACTTTTTAGTAAAGAACATGTTACAAGTCAGAAGGACTTAAAAGGGATCATAGGTAAACAAGAAATTATAATAGGATTGCAAGAGTGATTTAAAAGCATTCTGTTCTGGTCAGTACAGAAGGAGAAGAACAGGGGTGAGAGAAAAATTTGGTTATGCACCCTGGGAGAGTTTTGTTGTTTCGTATCCCTGCAGCCTTGTACATTTTTCAGATTCTTATTTCTGTGCATCACAATGGAGGGCACAACTGTAGGATAACCATTTCTGCCTTGGACTGTTCAAACAAGTTGGCCTCTGACTAAGAGCTAATAAGGTTTTAAACTTCCAGAGCATAATCATGACCCGCTCACCAGCTGTCACAGGATGGAGCTGTTGCTCTAAATGGCCAAGGGACTTTGGCAGAAACTTACAAAATGTGGCACTTTCTTTTCTCCAGACTGGCTCTTAAGCCCCAAACTGCATCACATTCTGATTTTCCAATTGTTCAGGAGCATAGTACTGTCCATTAGAAACACCATTTTACCACAGTTGGAGCTGCTCTTCACTAAATGAAACATTTGGATGTCCTAAGAGCATCCTGCATTCCTGGTTTCATTTTAACCAAAGCATAACTAGGCATTGGCAAGGGGGTAGGTGTTTTCTTGGGATTCACATTTGAGATAATTTAATAATAAAAAATAAATGAAATAGATTTAAAAAATACAGGGGTGACTAATTCCTAGGTTATCCTATTTTCTTGAGTACTCTGCTGCCATCCCACAGCACACAGTAAAAACGTCATAAAACCAAAGTGCTAGACAGTAATCCAAGGAACATTGGCATCTACACACGGGATGCCAAATCCTTTGCCAGTACAACTTCTGATTGCTACATGAAATACTGACAAAAGCAGTCACATATATGCCATAGTAACGTGCATATGCATATGTCATCGACTATGATGTCTCTGAAATTTTCTAGCACAGGCACGGCATTAGGAAAATATTTTTAACCCAGCACTTGAAGTCCTGTGGGGACTAACAAAAAAAAGGTTTAAGCAATTCTGTAACTAACTTGTTCAATTGACTAAAATGCAAAACAAATGCCAAAGGATCTGTTTCTCTAAATAACATTATGTGAACTTGTCAGTATATGTGTATAAATATTAAAATACAGTCTGCTAAATCAATAAGCATCCATTGCTTCTTAACCACTCTTTGTAAAATGCATACATACCCAGCTGAAGGAGAAACAGAAAAGTGGAGTCTATAGGCACCTGATCATCACTGATGATCCAGTCAGCTTAGTCATTCAAGTCGCGGTAATAGCTGGTCTTCCTAGTACGTGCCAGTCATCTAGGAAATTAGAAAGCATTAGCACTGCTGGTGAGTACACTAAGCAGCTACTGACTAATAATGGTTGTATCTGTGTGGTTTTGTGAAACAGTCAGCGGGTGCTCTGAGATTGTCAAAGAATTACTTGAGACTGGTGAAGTGCTAATAAATAAAAAAGCATATATATCCCACACACCCATCATACCTACACAATATATGACATGCTATCCTTTGCTTTTGGTAAGAGCCCTGTCAGAATTTTTGAGTAAGGTTCTCCCTATAAACTTAGACATCAGAGAAGGTTAAATTACTACAAATTCCATTTTATGTATTTAAAATATATATAGTGGAATCAGTAAGTAATGAATAGGAGAATTCTGAACACAAGTAGCTTTGAAGACCTCCAGGACTATCACACTATCTTCTGCCCATACATACAAGAATATTAATGTATACACTGATTGTTTTAACTAAGAGAACACTGTGGACAAAACTTCTTTATGATGTCCATGTGTTGTAATGTGCCTATACAGGGTCCATTGATCCTTTGAATCATCAAAACTGTTTCCTGAAGTAACAGATAATTCTGACTACTGCATGCATAATCCTATCTGGATAATTTCTCTATTATATGTAAATAATAACATGCATATGATGTATATGTCCATATACTATCACACAAAGAAGCAAAACTTACTGAGGGAAGTTCCATGTTATTGTAATTCATGGCAATTTCAGTTAGTTTGTTCCACCATCTAGAAACACGTAAGACAATATAATAATACTTTGACTGACCCTTTAGTCAATGAGGTATGTACAGAAATTCAATTTCCATCACCTGTAAGGGATAGGCACATAAGATCTTCGCATATTTTACATGCCAAAGTATCTCCTGGTTGTTTAATGTGAAGAAGAGAATGGGTATGCTGTGGGTAGTACAGCGTAATTGGCCAGCTGGTATGCAACTGCTGATGGCCAGCTTATCATGCAGGAAGCCACGTGCACTCTGGTCTGTCTGTAGCTAAGCTGAAATCATGTATAAATCAAGATTTCATGCCTTAGTCCTGAACTGCTCCTGACAGATCCAAGCAATGACACAGGCTCTACTATGTTGCTCAGGATTTCACTTCCCCAAACCAAAGCAAATTTAAAGGTTAATGTAGAACCTGAGCTTGTCTTCTTGGCATTTCTTCTAAGGGTAAGAAAAAAGTAATTATTCAACACTATTTATTTATGGTGACTTTCAAGTAGTGTACTGGGTCTGCTCTTTGCAACTCTGGTGACAGAGCAATGCTGATTCAACAGGAACATTAAATGCAAACTGTACTTCTGTGAAACCAACGAAATTGGTTGATTTTTTTTCCTAACAGGAGCCTAAATGTTAACCTATGTAACCTTTGCTCATAGAGTTAAGAGAAATCTTTCACTTTGTGAGAAGTGTCTCTTTTTTTCCTGACAGAACAAAATGTTCAGCTGAAAAAATTTTTAATATCTTAGAAGAAATTTTGATGACAGAAGGTCCATGGTAGCTAAACCAGCATAGAAAACATGTTACACTGGGGAGGGTTGCAGCTTAAATCCTGCAGCAAATACAAAGAGCTTGTGGGGGTTTCACCTTGTTCCAGTAAATCTGTATTTAAAGTACTTAGAATAGAAGCTGTTTTAAAGATGTTTTTCACTTTCCAGAAAACCAGTTAGATTTCATACTTCCCATCAAATCTACCACCCTGTGATGTGAATTGTAGGTACCTTTAGATTGCTTTAGTCATATCATGTCAAGGCTCATTGACATGACAACACATGACAACACATGACAAATTCAGCTAACAACACTTGGCATGCCAGATCACCTCTATCCTGTTGCGTTTTAGAGATCTTTAGTTTTTACTCCTACACAGTACACAAACTCATGATTCAATCCTAGACTTGCAGGTTGGAAGGGACCCCAGAACCTCTCTAGTCCAACCTCCTGCTCAGCAAGGGGGAACTATGCAGTCAGACAAGCTTGCTTAGGGCTTTACGCATTCAGATGTTGAAAACTTCCAAGGGCAGAGTCTGCAAAATCTCTACGGGCAACATATTCCAGTGCTTGACTTTTCACCATGAGGGAAAAGGGTTTCTATCTATTCCACCTGAATCTTTCATTTCAATTTAAACTCTTGTCTCCCATCCTCTCACTATGCACCACTGCAAAAAGCCTGGCTCCATCTTCTTGATAACCTCCTTGTAGGTACCAGGCAATTGCTATTAGATGTTACTCCCCTCCCTTCTTTTCTCCAGGCTGAACAAAACAGATTCCCCCCCAACCTCTCCTCACCCCACAGAGCTTTGCGGTCACTCTTGATAAACTCGAGCTCTCACTCCGTACTATCACTGGCACCCACACAGACATGGAGAACAGTTAACAGCCTGAGGGCTCCACAAGCCTCTGCGATCTCTTTTCAGAGTCCTGAATGTGAGACCCTGGCCACAGAAAAATATCTCTCAAGATGGCATGGTTGAGTTTGCAGAGGACCATACCTCCTGCAGGTATAAGTCACACCCCCACAACCACAACTGTGGCTTCCTTGTGGTATTGGTGCGTGGTTCAGACTGCACCCCCAGACTTGCCTTTCCCCCCTGCTCTCACAGGTCTCCAAGCCCACTCTGCAGACACAGGTCTGTGGGTGGACAAGCAACTGTGTCTCTGCCACCAGAAGTCAAAGACCTCCAGTCTCCCTCCATATGCCCCCAGCCTCTTACTGACCCTCCTCCTATGTGAGTCAGCCTCTCCACAGGGCCTTCATAAAGATCCCCATCTCCTCTGACAGCTGCTTCTTGCCTGGACAGCTCCATGGGCAGGACGTTCACCCCCCCACTGCCACCCACCTCTTCCCCATAATGGCAGTGGGAGGTTTAGCGTGAACGGGTGCTGTGTTTCATCCTGGAGATGTAAAAACTGCTTCTTGTTACCTAGAAGGTTGTAGAAATAAAGTGCAGAATCATTGATGAATGGTGGTCAGCAAAGAAGACTGTTGATCACTTGGAGAAGCAACAGAAATAATAAATAATACACTATGTGTACACATGAACAATTGAATATGTTGTAAATAATCACTGAAGCTTTTCCATTATAAATAATCACTAAAACTTTCCAAAGGTTTTTTGGTACGCTTTTTCAACTCTTACTAGTAAACCTTTGAAACCCATGACAGAAGGAAAAGCGCAACTCACAATCAAAGGAAAATTATTCTGAAGAATTTTGTTTCCTTCCTGCACTTCCTTTTTCTACTCACTTTTATGTTTTCATTGACCTGAAGAGTTTGTAAAAGCATTTTTACTTTAAAAACGTAAAATTAAATACCAGTGCCTATGTTGAAAATACTACAGATACCAACAGAGTATTTCATTTATCAATCTTTCTGTTTAATTGAATCAGAAAAGTTCCAGTTTATTTCAGTGAGACCAGAATTAAAGTAATGATTCTGAAAGTCCTGTAGTGCTCCTTAGAAAACAGCTTAGTGCTCTGGAAGAACAGAAGTATGATCATGCAGTTAATATTGACTATTTTAGTCTCCTATAAAATGTTTCCTTCCTGAATTTTTTAAGAGAAGTATTGTACTTACAATTTCCAAAGGATCAGCAGCTCTGCCTATCTTAATAAGTAATGTAGACCAATATATAGAGAACAATAGAGATGAAGAGATGAAGTCTGTTCTCTGCACTCCAGAGCTGCTTTGAATCACGCAGTGAATTGCATGCCCACTTGTAGCTGGAGTGCATTATATGGGCTCACAGGTCACAACTTCCAGTTTAATTTTATCCCAAAGAGGTTCATTGCATGTGGTCCAAGATTCTGTGAGATGTGAGCAGAGGCTCAGTAGTGAAGCATGAGCAAGAGATGTGTTTCAAGAGCACACTCCTGATCCAAGCCCAGACATTAATACTAAACTTCCTAGGTATGCCTCCATTATCTTTATTTCAGTGGCAAGTGATTAACTAATTTCATTAAGTCTGTAAGTGATTTGGACCTAGGGAAGGTAAATGATTCCTGGTGTCAAAATACAGAGAAATAATGGTAAATAGTGCTAATGCTTTTCAGGGTACTTGTAGAAAAAAAAGAATTTTATAGATCTGAAGGATTTGAATTTTCTCTCCCATGATGGTATCAAGTATCATGAATATATTGCTCATGTGAAAAAAATCAAACAGTCACTAGAAAAAGATAAAATGTGTCTCTTTTTATTTTAATCCTTTTATTTTCATTACTATGCACGTGGAAAATGCACATTCTTTAGTTCTTTGATTTAAGGTCCTACTACCCCTGAAAATATACAAACATATGTACAGTTTCATGATTCTTATACTGACAACTGGTTTTGCCATTTTTTAAGTCATGTAGGAGGAGAAAGAAAAAATGCATTTTATTAATCAAATAGATAGTCAGAGAGAACTTTGCATTGTATTTGAAATATATATGTAATTGTCAACACTAGTAAACAGTAAAAGAAAAATATCTAACTAAGCATCTACATTTGCAAAGTACAAATTTGAAAAAAAAACAAAAAGTGGTTAAATAAAGATTGAAAATCTCAAAAAACAGACAGTGAAATATATTGTAATGGAAAAAAGGACATTAAAAAAAATCAAAAGGGGTGTACCATAGTGAGAAATGAAAGCAACTATGCAACAAGCTCAACTGGACTGCGTGAAAGAAGCTGAAAGAAAATACTCAATTTACTAAAGAAAAGAATAAGAAAAAAAGAACTTGAGCATCTTTTCAGTAAAGGCAGCCTAGAACCTGAAGCTAATTGAGGTTTATGACTTCAACTGAAATGAAAGCTTTGCATCAGTTTTCCAAGGATAATGATGTCCAGTGGGGTGTCAAAGGTGCAAGGACAAACAGTTTAATAATATTAAAAATTAAATTATAATAACAGTAAGATCAAATTGAAGATGACTTTCTATCTCTTGACTGCATCACATAATCTCCATCTCAGGACAATGGATGAGTCGAGTATAATTTTAAATCACCTATTAAGGCTAATAATAAGTCTACCAAATCAGGAACTAGGCACAGAATGAATGAACAGCAGGTACAGAAATAATAGCTGAAAAAAGGAAACATGATCCAGGCAGCTGCATGTAATGTAACCTTAGTAATAGGCAAGTCTCAGATACATTGTGTGCAGAAAAAATTTTAGAAATAAAATTAAATAGAAAAAAGGAGTAAATATTATATCAGTTTTTCATTCCTATATTATGACAGACTAATCAGGCATCTTTGTTTGATAAACTAATCTGCTAAACCAAGAAAGTGCATGTCTATCTTAACTGTTCTTAAGTACTTCTTGTGGTATCATGTGGGAGTTATTAGCTGTGTACAAGAAGGCAGAATTGCAGAAGACTAAGATGGCACAGAGGCAACTACTTCTGTCACCAGTGATGCCTAAAAGCCAGAAAATAACTCTCTAAAACTCTTTTTGAGTATTAGAAAGCAAAAAGCACTTATTTATTACAGCATGCCAAATGCACAGGAATATTTTCTTAAGTGTGCATACAGAACTACATAGGTGTTACAACTTTATACAATCATCTAATTACAATATTCAATTCCTAATTACAATATTTGGACATTACCTCATCTGTTACACCCAGCCCCAAAACTGTCCATCCCATGGGACCTCCCTCATCCTACCTCAGACACACCTCCCGAATTTGAGTTGATGGTCCAAAACGACCACCCTTTACTTCCTATCCTTGTCATTCTCTTCATCTCTATCCCCCTTGGAATGGCTTTAAGGCTTCTGATTAGTTTTGACTTGGTTATATCAAATGGTATGACCTTGTTAGGTGTTATTCTAAGTACATTTTCTGCAGATAAGATGCTCTTCAACTTGCTAAATCCTTGTCCGTTGGAATTCTTGACAAGAAATGTTAACAACATTTTAGGAATCTAATGCAACAGTGTGAGCTAAAAGTGCCATTCTAAAAAAGCTATACTAAAATCCATATAAAGTAAAATTTAAGGCATCACCAGCAGCATGTCAGGTTACCAACAGTGTTTCATGCAGACCAGTCTTGATGGCAGAGCCCTGAGGGCATCCCACCTCCAGGAGGTCTGGCTGCTAGGGATCAGGAACTGCTTTAGGGCTGGCCCTTTTCCTTTGGTGACGTTGGGCAGCCCAGCAATCACTAGACCATGTCTGGCTGCCCTCACCAGACCTGCTTGTCTCTGTTAGGTGCCATAGCGCTGGGTCCCTATGGGCAAGCCACTGCCTCTGCTGGGTGTGGTACTGCCAGTGGTCCTGGACCCCTGACCCCTGGCAACTGTCCCAGTGTGCCCAGAGCCCTATTCTCTCCTACTTATCTCCTCAGTCTTCATCTCGATCAGGAACTGTGTTACCCTGTGAGCACTACATTCAAACCTGACATCAGGATTAAATTCACCATCAATTATTTCCCAGCCTGTGAGCACCCATTAAAATAATACCTTATCCATGCTGGTCCTTCTAGCATTTGCAATAGAAAATCATAACAAACACAGTTGACAGTAATTATTTATGCATTCTAGGTTATTTAACAAAGTAAAGCCACTAAGTATTCGAAAAGTATCTTTGTGTTGGTGTGTATTGAAACATTAAAGAAAAAGAAGGAGGCAAACCCACAGATACATTACAAAAAATGTTAAGTTGCAGAATTCAGTGACCCAAAGATTGAGCACTGAATTTTAGAATTTTTCCAGGGAATTTAAATAAGGACTCGATATTAAAAATTGCACAATGTAAACAAAAGCATCAATAAATCACATGCATAGATAGAGTTGTGCTTTAATCTCAGCATTCTGGTAACTAATTTTCTTAGGACCCCTACGTATTCGGTCTGGACAAAATATAGAATTTTGCTTTTCGGACCTATGTTGTTTGATGGATTGTCATTGTCGGTTGGCTGCTAAACAATAACAATATTCTATCAAACTGCACACTGTGACTGTAAGGATTAAGTACATTACATGGCTGAATTTTATTCACTACAGGTGCAGGTAAAATCCAAACCTATTACTTTATCAGAAGAAGATCCCACAGCTGAGCAATTATTGCAACATGATTCATGCCAAAATTGCATGATTTATGAGACATTGGTCTAGAAGAGAAGTGTGTTTGTAAGGGTGAATTATTGTACGTGTTCATTAAACTAACAGGAAACTGACAATTGATGATATAAAACCTAAGGTCTGTATAAAAGATAAAAAATTTACATCTTCTGATAGTTTTATTATTTTCCTCCATGCTGTAACTGCACTGAAATAGAGATTGGCTTAGAGTAACAAATCTCTGAAACAGAGGTTGTGACTGAGGTAGGATTGACGCTGAGCTTGTGAAAAAGGCAATAGGGCAGTAGCATAGTAGGGGGAAAAGAGTGCATATGGAAGAAGGAAAGCTTGAGACTTCAAAAATAGATTAATTGCAAGTAATTAGTAGTAAGAAAAGACACAGGACCATTGCTTCTGGTTTGTGCTAAAAATTAAGACAAACATCAGTACTACATCAGGTTACTTTGAGTAAAATTGTATGAATTACCTCAGTCACCAAGAGCCTCTTTTGGGGCACATTAAAATATGCCATTTGAAATGCAGTCTCAATTTTACTAAAAGTATTACAATTTATTTATCTTTTCAATATAAGATATTTAAAAGGTGAAGTATTAAATTTTTTTCCAGGGAATATTTCACATCAAACCATTTTTCAAGGAAGAATTTGCTTGTAAAGATCTATCTTTGACTTTATCTCACTATAACATATGTTGGAGAACCGTATGTGGAATATAGCTTAGTAAATATTAAAAAAAATTAAAAGTTTAATCATCTAAATTTTTATATGCTTTTTCTTGGAATATGTCTGAAATTCAAATAGTTGCCTTTCTTATTAATTACATTTATAAAAATTAATTCTGGAAAGTCTGTAGCCTACTTACTAACATTCTACTCCCAAAATCATTCAGCTGAAACCAAGCAGAGATTATTTCCTTGACTGAGGTATTTGGCGAGTAGCAGCTACCTCAGAGAAATTACATTTTGTTGATGTATTGAAGCAATATGTCATCAGGGCAAAACTATTCAAGCATAATTCTCAAGACAGCCATTCCACATGGCCTTTTTCTTATTACTGTTTAACATTCTCATTTTCCATAAGAGAGGGAGATGGAAAAATGCAAAATGTACACTTGTCCAGTTGAAAAACTTTCCTCTCTTCAAGATAATTTTGTCATTTAGGTTTTTTAAGTATTTCCTGTAAAATTATACTTCATATGACAAAATATGTATTATAGTAATGAGAGCAAGCAGGCACTGAAGAAGGCATAAAAATTAAAATGGTGCCTAACAACTAAGTGATATTTGGGGTTGTGTGCAGAGGAAAAACAAACAAAAGACTTTGTGCAATAAATTGTACACATTCATAGAATCATTTAGGTTGGAAAAGACCTTTCAGATCATCAAGTCCAAACATAAACACTGCCAAGTCCACCACTATAACCATGTCCTTAAGCACCAGGTCTACACTTCTTTTGAATTCCTCCAGAGATGGTGACACATCTACATTAGTAGTTAACACAACTGTGTTCTTAGAGCTAAGAAGTTTTAGTCTTTCTGGTCAATGATTTTTCTCTAATTTTCTTTGGTTTATGCTAAGTGACTGCTACACAAGAGGATTGGGTACCAGACAAGAGAAGTATATTTTCTTTGAAAAGGCAATAGGAGAAGTTGCAAAATGTGGGGAAATATTTCCCCTCATTTTTTAAATAAGACAGTTTAATCAAAAAAGTCAGAGTTCATATTTGTCACTGAACTGTGTTAACCACCTCATCTTAAAATCAATACAAGCTATATGAGCTATATGTTGTACATTTTTTCAAAAATTAATCCCAGTTATTTTTCCCTTCCACAATGTACTGTTTCAGTACCCCTTATTAAGACAGGAAAAAGGCAGGAATAGGTACATCTGTGAACATTAATTTTATTTGCTACATTTTGTAATGCACAAGAGGATATTAATAAATTCTTTCCTAGAAATTAATCCTGTTGGTGCAGACTGTTATCATCAAAATTGTGACGATCTAAGGCACAGCTCTGGTAATATCTTAAGACATTGTGGTCCTGCCTGTTTTCAGGCCCTCTGGCAAAATATCACACTGCTAAAAGTTTAGGAAAAGGGTATGTTAGATTTTTTATCTCTTCTTTTGGAGCATGGATTAACTTGCCATTAGCAGTCAGTCTCCAAAACCACTTTATACCTGCTAAAAATGTGTTCCCTTTATAGGATCCTGAAGCTACTGGCTAAAAGAATATTAGAGCCTTGTGGGGAAAATACATTTTCCAGATCATTATTCCTGAGGACTTTCGAAAATTTATCACTCAAGTCAGGACAAAATACACTGTAGAAGCCTCCTGCACAAGTATAAACTGCTATAGATAGGACATATATATAGTAAATGTACTCTGCTATTCTTTCAGTAAGGATACAATGCTTTTCACCTCAATAAATCTTCTTGGGGAGCAACAAGATATAACAGATAGAGTTATTCTGTCAGACATAAAAATGGTGTGAGGATTGAAAATCTATGCATTCTGCAATTTATGACTGCTGCCTAGCAGCAACCTGGATACTTCAAGATGGTATCCTGTCTCAAAGTACTTTCTAACTTTAGAAAGTTTCCTTGAACTTCATAAAACTCCTCAGAGAGCAGTATTTTCTTTACGGTATTTGCATGTTCTCATCCTTGGGAATTTCATGCTCTTGTTTAGCAGCTATTTAGCAGAAGATTTATAGAAAACTGCTCATACATAATTTTTTTGCTGGGATTTTATAGCAAATTGAGGAGGAAAATAAGCCTTGGGTATGTTATTTAAATTGGCTCTTTTTTCTCTTCTTGGTGACTTTTTCAAAGCTTGCGTGGGATCTTGTGAGATATGGGGAAAAACTGCAAAGCAACATAATGATTCATCATGGAAAGCAGAATAGAGTTCATCTTGCATAGATGAAGAAAACAGTAGGCAGCTTTTCAACAAATACTTCACACACATATTTTCTAATAAATGTTTCTTAGACCAGCTACCCTAATTCTTCATGTAAATACGAAATAACAAAAGTGGTGCTCCCAGGATATCTAGGTTTTGGTACTTCGTATGTTCAAGGAGACTTTTATATTTACCGAGGTGCTTATAATAACTTCAAATTTCCTGAAATGATCAGCTGACAGTAAGTTAGAAAGATGTGAGAACAGTTCTGTCTCCTATCTCAAGCAGAACAGGATGGTAAGAGAAAGTCATTGAGTTCAAAATGATCACCTTTAAAGCTGCGTGTTATCTGGTGTATAGCAGCAGGCACTTGAAAAATAGCAGGGCAGTATTTCAAAAGGAAGTAAAAACATGAAGTGATGAGTTTTTACTGACAAGAAAATGGATGAAGTCACAGCCTTGTTCCGTAGGGAGCATGGGAACTCATACAGGCAGGCATCTGTGTAAAACAAGAAACCGTGCATAAGGCTACCCTTCTGTGCAAAGCAGATGTTAGCCCGGAAAATCCCATACTAAGTTTTTTCTTCAGGTTCATTTCTCACAGGATGCACCTACATACACGCATACATATATTCACACACATAAAAAGTATTTCTGAGCTCACAAGAAACTCCTTATGGTTTTAAATCATTATGCTGAACCTCAGGGCATTTTGCATCTTTGCAACAGATGAAAGGAGAAATAGATATAGTTCTTCATTTCAGAGCACAAAATAGCAGCAGAGAAAGCAGAGGAACATTCTGTGACAGTTTAATTTTGCTGCATGAGTGTGAAAATGGTGTGAGAAAGAATTGACTCATGTTTTTTTTGCAAAACCCATTCTGTAAAAACTCAAACAATGATAAAAACTTACAGTAGTGATCTACAGAAATACTCTTGTGAAGCTTTGTTGGACTGGAGGCAAAAAGACACAAGATACCTAAAGGTATACTCTGCAAGTGGCTCACTGTCTTGGACCGTGTAGGATTGCATACCTACATGAAAAAGATTACAGACCTACATAAGAGAAGGCAGGCTAGGATCAAGACTAGACCTTGGAAAACAAAACGTTAATTCCAGAAAATAAATATTTTCTGTACAGTTCCATCTGAATTTATCTGTACTTCTCTTGTTTGTTCATGAGCTACCCTTACACTAAAGAAACCAAAGGTGTTTTAGTACCTCCTATAAAATTTTTTATCTCTGCTCTACCTAGTTCTTCCATACACCATGAGATAGCAGGAACCTGGCATGCCCACATTTGATTCATCTGAAATGACATTCTTATCTCTCTGGAGAAAAAGTACAGAGGCAAATAAACAAGTTTTCAAAATCTCAAAAATGTTTCACATATCAGAAAATCCCATTTTAATACCCCTTTGTAGAGGGCTGGACAAATTCCTTGTCATTCCCATTATAATGGAAAGCTTAAGTGTAAGAGAAAAACAATTCTTTGTTATATAAATATTGCACAGTAAATATGTCAACTTTTGGGGGGAAAAGAAAAAAGCCTAGAAGTGTGTTTCATAATAAGAAGTGTGGCTAAAAATTGTCTTACTGAAGCCAACAATTTCAATTGTTTTTCAGGATCATTATAATTTCAATATCTTTTCTTTGTCTATTCTCTTTTTCCATGTTATATTCTTTGCCTTGACTATACTTTTAGCATAGTAGCTGGGATGACACTGATTAAGTCCAATTAGGATGCTTAAAATACTGTATAATTACTTTGCATACAGTAAATTGGTGCTAGAGTGTATATAAAAAACCAATCCCATGGGGATTCAGAACATTTTGGACTGAATCCATCTTGATCTTGGTCCCCCAAGATATATGACATTCCCAAGATTCTGCATGTATGCCATATATCCCCTGGGATATACAACATTCCTAAGATCCTGAATGTCTACTGTATGATATCTGGATATTTCTGCAGCTAAAATGGGCACTGAGAGAAAGAGACTACCTTCACCAGAGGACAATATATGGGAATTCTGTTTTGCCACTCCACTCAACATTCACCTTACTGTTAAATTTTAACAGAAATCTGTAGTCCTGGCATTGTCTCATCACCTCTTCATATCCTAATCAGTTTTTTACTTATGGGTGCAGTGTGAAGAGAAAAGTAACTGTACCAGGCTAGATAATGGGAAGCAGAAGAAATCTGGATCAGGCTTTGCAGCTGATGCCAGCAAGTGGATGTGGAACCCATCCAGGCATGCTCCTCCACAGCACAAACTGCTCTCCTGATTAGCTCATCTCATGTGCAAGGACATAATGAGCCAAGATAGCCTGTACACTTTGCACAGGCAGGCATAAAGATCTGTTCCTGTGTATGCATTTGATAATAGTCACAGTTTGAAAGGGGATATTATCATTTTCCATGGCCTGTTTAACAGAGGTTTCCTGGTGCTTCATATGGATAGAGGACATTTGTAAGTAAATGGACATGGGAAAGAAGAAAACTAGGAGCAGATGATAAAACTGTTTGAGCATATGTTCCAAGATTGAAGCAACTTTTTAGTCTCTGCAAACATATAAAATGAAACAGAATGTCTAGATTAGAGTGGGGTTTTTTAAGTAGAAGGAAAGAAAATTTAGTTACAACAAATATTTAGCAAACTGCTGCAATATACTTACAATTCTTGGAATGCTCAGTTTTAATGCACACAAATAATGCCTACAACCAGTTGGATACAGGCCTAATCAATTACAAAACACTAAAAATATTTTTTTATTCTCATTTTCAGATACAAATTCCAGTACATGTGCTTACAGACTCTCTGAAAGAAGGCTGGGCAGTCTCTCTCCTACACAACATACTTCAAACTTTTTGTTAAGCACAAGACTTGCATCAGTTGTGAAGTTTTGTTCTCAGCACTTTCAGCTCCATTAATGTGAAAAACAATGTGAAAATGCACAGTTCCTAACACTGATAACGTTTTCCAGTTATCACACATCAAAATATGTGCCAGGCACAATTGTGTATAAGAACTACTGAATTATTTTCTAGATAAGGTAGAGTGACAGGTAGTATAAATAACTCATTTACCTACCTGTCCAACATTGTGATTTTGATTTAGCAAGTTAAAATTCCATTACAGATACATTCTTTCCCCACAATGCATTACTCCGGTATTTTTAGCAGAACAATGGATTTCACACTTCAAAAGAATTAGTAGTAAAAAGCTGCATACACTGAAATGGAAATTACTATTTAAACAGAGTGGATATGGTCTGCAACATCACTGTGCTGATATCAAACCGCCGCATTTCAACAATGTTTTCTACTGAAGAATGGAGATACAGGGAAAAACATGAGAATAAGCATGTAGTCATTGGTAGAGAACAATAATGCACAGGGAATAAAAACATAAAGGAGGTAAATGGAAAATAACAGGCAGAAGCTTGATGAGGAATTTAAATAAGCAGTAAGAACACAATATAAAACACAGAGAATGAAAAATCAGAGTGAGGAAGAAAGTAAAAGTTACAGAAAAAAAGGAAATGAGAAAACTGAGAGGCAACAGAAAAAAGCAGCTGGAAAAATAGGGGGCAGTGCATACTGGTGGTGTCAGGAAGGCACGGAAAGATAAGAAACAGAAAGGAATGAGAGGAGTGAGCAGGGAAATGGGCTATGAGCAAGAACAAGGGAGGAGCAAGAACTGAGATGGGTACCAAGGCAGGATGAGTAATAGATACCTAAGGGAGAAGTAAGGTCAAAAAAAGAGAAAGAGGAAGAGGACGAGTGTGGAGGGGACTACTAAGAAAGGCAGCAGTAACAGATAAGTTAGCATGGTTCTCAGCTGGATTTCAGATTTTGCTTTAGGCTTCTGTATCTTCTCTATTACTTTCCTTTTTTCCTTTTTGTTGTCAACTTTTCCCAGTCTAGCAGTCATAGATGCAGACTAAACCAATGTGAATGGAAATAAGGTACTTCACATGAGAGTTAACAGGAGGGCTACTTCTAGCAAATACACAGTGAGTGATTTCTTCTTCTGTAACAGTGTGCCAAGATTTAGATATTTCAAATTTTGTAAGAACAGATTGTTCTCTACATTCAAAAAGAGAGAAAAGAGACAAGGCAGATTCTATTCTGCTTACCAAATCAAACTTCTGATAAATACTCTGTTAATGTCTCCTGAGGTTGTTTAGGGAATGTGTCCAGCATTTAAACTAAGCTCATCTTCTATGAATTCACCACCACAAATCTGCACATTCAAAGTCTGTATGTGTCAAATTTGGAGGCTACTTGGGAAAATCCCAATCAAAAGGAAGGAATAATAAAACTCCAAATAGTCACATACATCTTCATCTATTAAATGTGATGTGCATAAAAATACTATGTTCCCCCTGGTGGAATTATGGGTCGGCAAAACAATTAGTTATAATTATACAGGTCAAGCCATAAGTTTATTCATTTCTCAATATACCAACTCTTTACTTTTAATTAAAATTTTGTCCTTGAAATTGACTTCAGTAGTGTTGTATTGTTGATAGGATTTGTAATAATTTATCTCTTTTCATTTGTATTCTAATATATGCCTGGTGCAATTACAATTCTTCACTGCTCTGACATTATAGCTTATATTTTTGCATGCAAAACTATGGTATTTTCAGCATTATACAATCCATTTAATACATGGTAATAGTTTGTAAGTGGCCTCTTACTATTCATTAACCAAGAAGTTTTGCATGAAAATGAGCTACATGCTGACATAAGAGCAGCCCACTCAGGGTACCCTTCTGGATGATCTTGTCGTCCCTGCATTGCTTTACTTTACTAGCCATATTGAAGAGAAACACTTACTTTCTTGTCCTTAATTCCTCAGTTGAAGTACTTGGATTTATTTGACCTTTGTTGGTCTGTCTTCTGTCTGTCTGTTTTCAAGCGAACTCCTGCTGAAATGTGTGTTGAAGTTAACACACTTAAGTATTAAGTGTTTTGGCTATGTAGGCATGTAGAGAAAGAGCTTTGCTGAATACTGATTGATTCATGCATACACTTAACATTAAGTGTCTCATAGAATCAAAGCTGCTGCTTTATTGCAAAATGATTTTTATGGATTTTGATGGCAATTTAATACAGGATAACAATATAACATAATATAATTAAAAATATACAATAATAACAATATAATATCATTAAATATAACAGGCTTGTGTTACATGTAACAAGAATATTCTATCCTGGTTTATACTTAATATGGTGAACATACATTGCTGTTTTAACTTTAGACGTGAAGATATAGTTTAATATAGTAATAGAGTAAAAAATAATGGACAGCCATACTTCAACTTTGATTCAGTTCTGATTACAGAATCAGAAAATATGCTGAGCTGGAAGGGACCCACAAGTATCATCAAGTCCAACTCTTAACCCTGCACAGGACCATCCCCAAGAGTCTCATCATGTGTCTGAGAGAACTGTCCAAATGCTTCTCAGATTCTCTCAGGCTTTGCGCTGTGACCACTTCCCTGGGGAGCCTGTTCCAGCACCCAACCACCCTCTGATGAGGAACCTTTTTCTAATATCCAATCTAAACTCCCCTGACACAACTTCAGGCCATTCCCTCAGGCCCTGTCACTGGTCATCAGAGAGAAGAGATCAGTGCCCACCCCTCCTCTTCCCCTCACAAGGAAGTTGTAGACTGTGATGAGGTCTCCTCTCAGTCTCCTTCAGGCTGAACAGACCAAGCCACCTCAGCCCCTCCTCATACAGCTTCACCCCAAGGCCCTTCACCATCTTTGTTGCCCTCCTTTGGGCACTCTCTAAGAACTGCCCCAAACTGCACCCAATATTCAAGGTGAGGCCACCCCAGTGCAGAGAAGAGTGGGACAATCCTGTCCCTCAACCGGCTGGTGATGCTTTGCCTGATGCCCCCTAGGACACGGTTGGCCCTCCTGGCTGCCAGGGCACTGCTGACTCATATTGAACTTGCATTAGCCGGGAGCCCCAGATCCCTGCAAACTTCCAGTCCTACATCCAAGTCATTTATGAAGATGTTGAAGAGCACAGGCCCAAGATGGAACCCTGTGGAATCCCACTAGTAACAAGTTACCAGTTTGATGTTCCCCCATTCACTATTACCCTCTGTGCTCGACCCGTGAACCAATTGCTCACCCACCACATGATGTGTTTACCCAGCTGTGTGATGGACAGTTTGTCCAGAAGGATCCTGTGACAGACAGTATTAAAAACTTTTCCAAAATCCAAAAATGTTAGATCAACTGGCATCCATTGATCAACTAGGTGGGTTACCTTGTCACAGAAGGAAATCAGGCTTGATGAGCAGGACTTTCCTTTCATGAAGCCATGCTGCCTGTGACCAATGACTGTGTTGTCTTTCATGTGTTTTTCAGTACCTCCCAGAATAATCTGCTCCATAACTAACCAGGCACTGAAATGAGACTGACAGGCTTGCAGTTTCTGGGGTCCTCCTTCTTGCTCTTCTTGAAAATTGGGACAATGTTTGCCAGCTTCCAGTCAGCTGAGACCTCTCTGGATTCCTAAGACCACCTAAAAACCACCAAGAGAGGCTTTGTGAATTACATTAGCCAGCTCTTTGAGGATTCTGGAATGAATTCCATCAGGCCCCATAGATTTGTAGGGATCCAGTTGGAGAAGCAGATCCCGCATAATTTCAGGGTTGACTGGGAGTTGATCATTGTCACAGTCATGGTCCTCCAGCTCAGGGCACTGAGACCTCCTTGGTCCATCATCTGTGTTGAAGACAAAGGCAAAGAAAGGGTTAAACACCTCTGCTTTGTCTCTGTCCCTGTTTTTGAGGTGGCATCTTCATCCTGTGATGGGCTGATGATATTTCTATAGTGCCTATTACCATTAATATATTTGAAAAAACTCTTTTTATTGTCCCCCACATTTAGGCCCAGCTTCAACTCACATCAAATATTCTCCCTACAATGGCAAGCAGCACTTGTAGATTAATATCTATACAAAAGAGAATTAATAAACCCCACAAATATATGATAAAATAATATCATCAAAAGAAACCTAGCACTCAGAAGTGAGGAAAATCCAGAAATAAATTTACCAGTGTAGTCCTAATTTGTACTCTTCAGTCATCAAAATTTCTTGAAAGGCTTTGATTCAATCAACATATTGGGGTATTTTTTCACATAGTCCTTGGTCCAGTAAGTACCATTCTCAACTCTCATAGGCTACAATGTATCTAGAGACAAAGCTATATGCATGAATAGAACCTGTCTCATTTGTGAGAGCTGGTAAAGAGCTTTGTTCCCCAACCCTCATATTCATACAGCTTGAGTCAATAGAACAAAAGAAGACTAGAAAGTAAGTATTAGGGATGTTCAGGGTCTTTGGATTGCAATAGCAATCTGAAAAGCCTGAAAAATCCCTCCAAAAGGCTGCTTCAGAGATTCTTACAAGGTTGTCTATCATTTAGAAGGGTGTCAGCTACACACTTTTACTGTACTCTATTCTGAATCTAGGTTTTAAATAAACAAAAATATACAAGTACAATAATCATTTTAACCAAGTACTATCTTCATCCAGATATTCTTTTTTGTTTATAACTTTTCCCAAGATACACATCAATGTAATAGCACACAAACTTTATATCGGAAATTACAGTGTGAATCCAGTATACTCAACATTTATTAAAACCATAAAAGGGGCAATTGGCTTCTCCAAGAAATTAACAGACTGTTCAGAAAATTTGCTTTTTCTACCATGTGAATTTTTGGAAACATTTATTTTTCTAGTCTTCCATTTTCAAAATGGGAATTTCGTCTCAAATATTAGATATACTTATATAAACATTCATTAGAGATTGGGGAAAAATTAACCCAGTTCTTTCAGAATGCTAGTTATAGAGAAGTAATTACTCAAAATTCAACTGCTTGTCACGGTGCAGAGAGCTGCAAAATTCCCAGCTGCATAAGTCTGTGTATAAATCAATTTCAGAATAATTAAAATGCTCTGCTATTTAGCCAAAACCCTTTGGGACAAGTTTGCACCAACAGCAATACTTATTCTTTGGGTAAGTTTCTGGCAGCTTTTTTTAAGGAAAATTTTAACTGATGCTTTACTACTCTGTTGTTTGTTGTGGCTTTTGCATGTTAGGGATTATCTTGCAAGAAACAATGCATGTAAAAAGTTATTTGCCTTATCTAAATGATTTCAAACCAATCTATGAACCACTATTCAGTTATTAATAAGCTTTTGATACTTAAAATTAGTAAGATATGAGGCTTAATTTGTCCAAAATAACTCTTACTTTACAGATGATGCACCTCTCTCTCTCCTTTTCAAGCTCAGAAACATGCTGCTACAGTATTGTCCCTTACTTCCCAAGGAAAGGAAGCAGGAATCAAAGCCAGGCTGCAGGGTGATTAGTTAGATAATCTGGTGCCATGCAGACAACAACTGATTCAGAAGGATCCACCAAAGCAATAACATGTCTTCTTCAGATGTGTCCCATGAAGGCTTATTTTCAGGGCTATGTCTCAACCCAATGAGGAACAAGATTAGGACTTTGAGTGAATAACTGTTATTGTTTTTTCTATAGTACAGTTCAAATTCAAACTAGTGCTATCAATGTCTCTTTTCAACTAGCTTCATAAATCTGAAGGTCTAACTCCAGAATTTAATCTGAAGGTTAAATTATGCAAAAAATTAGCAGTAACTATTAAAACTGTTTGCTGTCCAAGTTGTCAGAAAGGAGATTCACGGTGAGATATTTATATCCTCTCTGCATCAATTGTGTAAAACAGTCTGACCAGCTGTAAGATTCCTTATCAGAATCTTTATAGACCTTCTGACACAGACCTTGAGATTGTATAAATTCATCTCTTTTAACCATCTTTAAGTTCAAAACAAGGAGTCAGCCTTGAAAAGAATGTTCATCAGCAGAGGAAAATATGTCTCTAAGTCCCACTATCTATTCACAATCAAATAGATTTAAGATTAGCCATTCTGCTACAATTTAAGACAACACATACATCAGCTTTTGTTACTTAACCTTCTTCCACACTTATTATATTCCTAAAGGTCAATAATTAATCCTTTGTTTTGAAAATACTGTCCAGAATCCCTGCTATTTCAAGGTCATTACAACTCCCTGAAAAAGAGCCTGCAGCAGTTACTGAAACAGGTTTTATCTGCCAAGTTAATCCCATACAAAATCACTGTGTCCTGTACACCTTGATCAGTCCAAGTGACCAGGATAAACAATCATCCACTTCTGTTTAGAGACACTGGATTTGGAAAGGATGCTACAGAATAGAGCAGAAAGAGGGTGAAGGAGGTATTCTAATTTGACTATAGAAATTTTAGAAATTTTAGACTGTAGAAACCACCTAAATGTGATTTTGTGGTTTCATGGTTTCGTGATATAAACATTTTGATCAGTTATGTCTCTTATTGATAAATCCATGCTATATCAAACTTTAACTTAATACTTGGCCTCTAAAATATTCTGAAGAGATATCAACGGGACTGGCTGTGGTATTAGTCATCAAGCAATCATTAGTTAACCTTGTGTAAGCAAATTATTCTTATAAAAGTGACATATATATCCATATCTGTTTTATAGATATATCTATATTACAGATATATTTATATCTATATCTATTTTAGAGATATATGCACCCTTATAAAGTGACTGTATTTGTATGCTGTATTTTATCTCTGGGTTTGATAGATACATAGAAGAAAAAAAATTGGAATGTTACTATACCAGAAGGTTTAAGAAATCTACACTTCCCTTCTGCAATCCTCCAAAAATTCTATTTATACTGAAAAACTACTAAACTCTGGAGACTCCTTCTCTGTGTGGTTTTTCCATAACATTTCACCATTTTACTTTAGCTGAGATATTAAACCTCTCTCTCAGTGGAAGTCACCACATCTGTATTCCTTGTAGTTTTGCAGTGCATTCGAAATTTTCATCTTCACTGAATATATTTCACCACGAAATCATGACCCTTAAAAAGTCCTTCAGTTTCTAAGGAGCTGATGGAAGTTGCAGACCAGTGTACATACAAAATATTGGCTGAGGGGCAATGCCATTGCTCACAGCATGATTACTGAGGTACCTACAGCTCCTTGTTTAATTCAGTGGTAGTCTCCCCACGTCTTGCAGAAGGACTATGTGACAGCCTCCTGCTCTGCTCTGGTATTGTACTCTCTGAAGAGAAGACCATTATTTCTTTATTGGAGTAGCAGTATCTATGGCAAATTACAAGCTGTGAGTACCATTATGCTGTCATGACCATGTAGAGTTTAATTCTTTTCAGCTCTTCAGGTTGTATATCATTATGTTGCTCTGTTCGCACTTGCATTTAAGAACAGTTTCGTTCAGAAAAGCTCTGTGGGATTTGGGGAATCTTTATGCCATATAACTGTAATATAGTACTAATATAGTTTTTAAAGCCACATGCAGGTCTTACTCTTGATCCCATTGAAGTCAATGGGATTAGGCTATAGTTTGATGGGACTAGAATGGGAAAATTTGAGCAGGGAAATTTTTTTTTTAAATGTTTAAGGGTTATTTTAAATTTAAACTCTGATATTTCATGGCAAAGAACCATTTTAATTACAAGGAAATCTATGTACATCACACCCTGAAACACTGATATGCCTTTAGGTATTTTTCTTGCAGAGGACAAGGTAAATAAGGAAGGTCATTTCTCTGGATAACATAGGGATCAGGAAGCTGAGGTTTCTGTATCAGCCTCAGAACATGAAGGCTTTGAATCTAGGCTAGGTCTTTGAATAATCATGTTAGTTGAAATCAAGAAAAATATCAAGACAACACTCTTTAGATATGTAACCTGTGTTCAATGACATGGCCATCTCAAAACATTGTGGTCTGGGTATTCCATCTAAGTGCTAAAGTATTAAATACTTAAGACAGTGTTGGAATACATTAGTAACTTAAACACTGCCCTAGTACCATTGGCTGTGCTGAATAAGGAAGAACACGGTTTGCTGAATCAGGAAAACCCTTCTTCTGCCTCCTCATTGTTAGTAAAATTGACAAGTGTTAAAGGAGGGGGCTCTTTTCTACCTTTTCTGCAACAAATGTGTGATTCAGTGCACATTTTTTTTCCACAGAGACAGTTATGAATTATACTTAGACCCAGTCTTCCTCTCCAGTAAAGAAGGGAAGACCTGAGGAAGAGGTATGTAATTATAATTAAAGAGGGTGAGGAAAATAAATATTCATACTGAGCTCTGCATTTCGTAGCTTTCCAATGTTTACCTTTGCAGTCTTGATGTGTTCTTCAAATGAAGTGTGTCTTCAATCATATTTGTTACAAAACACTGTACCTAAAGTTCAGATTTTTTCATGTACCATATTGACACCTTATATGTTTCATTACTATAGTTGCAACTTCTAAAACCACTGCACAGATCTTTCCTACTTGATCAGATAAAGCAATTTATAAAAGTAGTAAATTTTATTATTTTTACAGTACTGGGTGGTTTACTGTAAAGCAATTATAAAAAGGCGATGGGACACTACTTCTCCATACAGTAAAAACACTCTTCTGGAGCAGAGAGATGATAATTGGAAATTCGTGTTTACATACATGTTTTGGATGTGAATATTGAATGCAGAAATGAGCCTTTCTGCTCCTTCTAGCCCAGACTCTGGCCTTTCTGAACATTTTTTCCTTTGATGATTTCTTATTACAAAGCCTCTCCCATTTCCATCTCTGAATCAGCACATTGAGCCTCTCCTATTCCTGCTTTCAAACTAAAAGCCTCTCATGCTGTAGAAGAGCTCTTCCTAGTGCTGGCTACTTACAGATATTGTTTTGCACTAAACTATTAATATACTATGAGGTTTTTGTCAATATAAACCTTCTTTTCTCACCTGTTTTTGTCTTTTCTCTGGTTCTGTCTTTTCTTCCTTTTGGCAGTATGACAAGAGTGCCTTTTCTCTGGTAAATCTTAAGGAGACTAGTAAAAATAGAGAAGACACTTCATTGTTTTTGAGTGCCAAATAGCATGGTTTGTCTACATGGTCTACAGTAACCAGAAGAAACATCTTGAATGGAAATGTTGCTCAGCACCTGTATTCTTGAACAAGAGGTTGTTCATTTTGGGCAATCATTCATGTAAAATCGAACACATTTTTAAAGGATATGTTTAAAAACATTTATTTTTAGACTAAAAGGTGATTCTTGAAAAACTTAACATTAGAAGAAAGAAAGTAAATGGCAGAATAATCTCTTAAACATCAGGCTTATGAAATAAAGCAGAACAGTAGTTTTACAGGTTCACACAAAGAAATGATTTTCCCCAAAAACATGCACAGAAGGAAGCTAGGTGGATCAAAATGCAAACAATTTCTCAAATCCATTCTCTATTTAAATCTTTGAAGGAGAGGAGCAATAATCTACTATAAAATAAGAGGCTTCCTAAATGGTTTGTATTTGATTTCCAGTTCACTCTGACCTCTATTTTTCAGATACACAGTTGACTATTTACTGGTAAAAGTATTCTCTTTTACCTGCAGGGAGACTCTATCAGCTCTTAAAAATAACAGAAACATTCCTCAACGTCTCAGAAATTAGAACTTATATACTTCAGGAATGTTGTACTTATTTTCAAGACAAAAAGTGTCTGTTTGTCATTATTTCTACAGAGTGCACATATTTGTGTGTTCCATAGTTCAAGTTTATAAAATAACTTCAACAGCCCATATCTAAAGACCAGGGTAAAACCTAGTTAATGCAAAAAACCCAAATCATACAGTACTGTGCTATTAAGCATCTGGAGTTTGTTTGTTCTAGCCTGAAGAGTCCCTACAGAAAGCAAAATGGTCTTCTCACACTCCAGCTGTGACATTTTGTCTTTGACTACTTAAGACATGGTATAGATAAATTCAAATGGGATTTTGTAGTTTTTTCGCGCCTTCAGCTCCTTCCATGACAGGTGTATTTAATGAGGCCAAGTTTCATAGTCCAATAATTTTTATTATCTCTAGAAAGATGAACATGACTGCAGATTCACCACAATGCCCCCTCAAAATGAACAGAAAGATTTTTAGGCTGAAAACATCTCTCCCAGTCACATTTTCTGGAATTATGTGGTAACAGCAATAATTCATCCAGATTAAGCATGGTATCAAACTTTGAATAAAAATGGCTGTGCTATCACAGCTTCCATACTGCTGGAACAGAGAACAGGATCACCTCTGGCTGTGACAATTCACATAGCAGAGAAACTGGTTAACAGCACTGATCATAAAAAAGAAATACACCCAAAAAAAGAGCAAAATGGAGTTAAAGTGTGGTTTCTGCTTGCTCTTGAAGCAATGTAGTCAGATGCCCTCACTCATAGCAGCTGTAAAGGTATAGCTTGTTTTAACCTGAGAAAATATAGGGAATTATCTCTGCTGTGTGAGTAAGGTGTTGAATGCTTTCTGTGAAGAAATGACCAATAGCAGCCCTTTTCCCTTGTGTCACAAGGTCCAAAGGAACTCATGCTTGCAGAAACAAAATGTTTCAAAATGTTCAAAAATGGATTTTTTTCAGGTTATGCTCTGAACCTGAAAAATTGTGGGAATTAAAAAAAAAAATATACAACTGCAGAATGGTTTGGGTTGAAAGGCACCTTAAAGATCATCTGTTCCAACACCCCTGCCATGGGCAGAGACATCTTCCAATAGACCAGGTTGCTCAGAGACTCACCCAGCCTGGTTTTGAACCTCTTCAGGAATGGGGAGCCCACAGCTTCTCTGGGCAAACTCTCTGGCAAAACAGGAGGTGCAAATTTGAGAATTTGAATTTTTGTACAGTGAAAACTAAGTAGCACTGATAATGAATTAACCTTTTTATATATGTATAGGTTGATTCAGCAGAGGGTAGGAAGAAAATCAGGGAAGCCACAGTGACAGTCTGAAAATTTACAATGTCAGATGCTACGTATTTGTAGTAAAAGCTATGAATTAGTTGGAGAGTCAGTGTGACAGGTGTGTTTCAAAGATTTTTCCCCTTACATTAAAAAAAAAAATTAGCTCCTTGGTTTAGGGAAATAAGTACAGATGGATAACACTTTTCACAAATATTTTTATGAACTTCCTCCTCCCTGAGAAAAACTTCTACCACCCTTTGCATCGGACTTTGTTGTTGGTTGGTGGTTTGTATTGTTTTGTTTTGTTTTCTACTTTTCTCTTCTGTATCATTCACATGACATTATATTCATGTGAATTTAGCTCTCATTACTTCCTTGCTCTCCCAAACAAATATGAGTAAAACAAAGAGCCTGTCAAATGCAGCTATAACTTGGAATTTTGCTTCCGACTACATCTTCCTTTCCTATAAACAGGCAGAAATAGTCACAGAAAAATGGAAGAATTTATCTTCATAGTGCAAGAATGGAACACATCTGACCATGAATTCTGCTGAGAAATCAGAAATTTCCTTAACTTTCATGGCCTTATTTCCTTTACGATGTTGGCTTGGATAAAATTTTAAATATTGCAGAACTATCCCATTCATTCTTGTGGTTGCATTTATTCACTTTCTCTTCCATACTGCAGCCATCTTTTGTATCTGCTTGAACCTTTCTAGCAAAATAGAGCTGGTTCCTTAGATTGGCCTTCTACATACTTTTGCAATATAAATAAGAGAGTGAAAAAACATGTGGTGTTTCATTTTACACAGAGCCTTTCCTTTCAAGGCATTTATTTCTTCATCTCTAATCTGATATCTAAAAAGATACTAATTTATATAAAATTAACCAATTTGATCTGTTTCCCACTCACACATCACTGTTTCCAGCATTGCCACATGCAAAAATAGTACGAGAAATGTCAGCCAAACAACTTTTTTGGCCAACACAGCACAATTTATTCTAAGCATTTTATTAACCTATGAAGTATCTTACACGATATTTTAGAATCAACAAAAGGTTCTGGCAACGTAAAAATGTTCTAGTTTTCCCATTTTTCTGATCATTTCAAAACTATCATTTTTTTCCCCAACCAGAACAGCTAAAACTTTGAATTACTGAAATACCCCTGGAAACAAAATTTTCAGTGCATGGTGGGTTCAGGCCATTTGCTGTCACTGAGAGGGGAAATCTGATAGTTGTGACTTGCTACCTACAGTACGGACACTACTGTATCTGATACATCCCCTAATGAAAACAGGGTGACAAAACTGCATTGTGGTTGCATGGTAGACAATCAGCTATTCTCCAAAGGCAGACAGAACACAGTACATAACTAAATGATGAATGCCATACTTTTTGTGGCTTTCTTATTTTAGAAGATAAAATGACTGATACTGAATCGGAGGAACATGTATAAACACAGTGAAAATAGGTAGCGTATCGTAAGTTCTGAAATTTTACATTCCAAATCAGAATAAACCACAAAATTTTCCAAAACAAGGTTCTGAATAAAAAAAGTCTTAGAGCAATGGCTTTTGCTTAATACCAAAAATTTTAAAATTATTTAAAAGGAATCCAACAATTCTATTGAAATGAAAATACATTACCAAAAAAGGTTTCAGATTTTAAAAACTAGAAAATAACCATAATTTGTTTAGTTCTTCTCCCTTCAAAAGTTCATCTAATTAATGTTTTCTTGAAATATTTTACTCAATTAAAGGATAATTTTCCACCAGAAACTTACTACTATTAAATATTTACCTTCAAGGATTAGAACCGGCGTACAATGAGAAAGAAGATCATCAAGGAGAAAATCCTTCCAATAGAACATTAAAATGACTCTTTTGTATATACTATAAAAGAGGCTTTCTGCTGCCTTCAGTTAGTGCTTATCAACACTGAATTATTTTTTCAAATTCTATAGCTTAGAGCCTGACTCCCTATAGTTTTACTGTTCAATTCTTTTCAGCAAGAAATAATTAATTCAAAATAATTTTGGGTTAAAATCTTGCTGTAAAATAATGAAGAAAATTTGGTAGAAATACAGCTGTATCTTGTCTTTACAATAACCTCCACTGTCTGGTGAAGGAAACACAATTTTATTTATTAAAATAATACCAAATTTTCAAATAGCACATTACTATACTCTGCACTGAAGTCTCCATGTTCTGCCACCTTAAGAAAATAAAGAGAAAATTTTGCCATAGATACTGCCAAATAATACTTTAGCTCTAACATAGTTATTTTCTCCTACACACTGGTGTAAAACTCGCTTCTTCATTGCTTGGCAATTCTGGTAAATTCTGTTCAAACATTAAAAGAAGAAATTCCACAGGATGACATAACATTGTATATGTGATGACTTATCTTTGAGTTGGTATCTTATAACTGAGATTAATTTTGTTCATCCTTTACTATTTTTTAAATGATGCTGCAATAACAGCTTGCTCACCTACTATTTAAGCCAAACCCCACAATTTTACCAAAATGTGCTTGAACCAAATCATAAGAAAGCAGAGGCAAATTGAAGAGACTCATCCCTTATGGTGTACGAAACACAGCATGTCTGTGTGCTGCCACAGGATGTCACTGATGTTCTACTTCCACACCATACACAATTAGAAGTTAACTTGGAACAGAACACGGTCTCCCGTATGTGTTGAGACACCATTAACAAAACCCCGGTTAATGAGAAACCTAACAGTTAAAGAGGTATCAGTTGGCTATTTTAGCACCAAAAGAGTTGTATGGGGTTTGTGTGGCAAGAGTTTGGGAGCAGGGAGCTACAGGGGTGGCTTCTGGGGGAAGCTGGTAGAAGCTTCCTCCATGTCCAATAGAACCAAGGCCAGCTGGCTCCAAGATGGGCCTCGCACTGGCCGAGGCGCAGCCTATCAGTCATGGTGGTAGCACCTCTAGGATAAGAGATTTCAGAAGGGGGGAAGCAAGCTGCACAAACAGCACTAATAACCAGTGAAGAGAGGAGTGAGAATATGTGAGAGCAACAGCCCTGCAGACACCAAGGTCAGTGAAGAATGAGGGACAGGAGGTGCTCCAAGTGCCAGAGCAGATATTCCCCTGCAGCCCATGGTGAAAATTGTGGTGAGGCAGGCTGTCGTCCTGCAGCCCATGGAGGTCCACTGGGAAGCAGCTCATGGATGACCACACACCAGAGGAGGGGGATCCCCAAGGGAGGGTGATCCTGTTGGAAGGCCACACTGGAGCAGGCTCCTGAGAGACCTGTGGCCCCATGGAGAGAGGCACACATGCTGGAGCAGGCTTGCTGGCAGGACTTTTGACCTCATGGGAATCACATGCTGGAGCACTGAACGCTGTGGAAGGGACCCACACTGGAGCAGTTCGTGAACCGCAGCCCGTGGGAAGGACTTGCCATGTCTGAGAAGTTTGTGGGGGACTTTCCCCTGTGGGAGGGAACCAGTGCTGGAGCCGGGGAAGAGTGTGACGAGTCCTCCCCCTGAGAAGGAATGAGCATGTGTGATGAGCTGACTACAGCTCCCACCATTCCCTGTCCCCCCGCACCTCTGGAGAGTAAGAGGCAGAGGAAATCTGAGTGAAGTCAGGCCTTGGAAGAAGGGAGGGGTGGGGGAAGGTGTTTTTAAGATTTGGATTTCATTCTCATTACCCTACTCTGATTTGATTGGTAATAAATTAACCTTATTTCCCCAAGTAGAGACTGTTTTGCATGTGACAATAATTGGTGAGTGCCCAACTCATGAGCCTTTTGTTCTACTTTCTCTCCCCTGTCCAGCTGAGGAGGAGAGTGACAGGGCAGCTTTGGTGGGCACCAGGCATCCAGCCAGGGTCAACTCAGTACAAAAGGCAATTCAGTTGGAAAATAATTTACAGGTTCATTCTGTAGCTGGGGCGAAATCTCATTTTACTCTGCGTGTAGTAGCACATTGTGATACGAGATACTGACCTGCCCAGGCTCTGAATTCCCATTTTCAAACACTGCCTTTTGATAAAAGTAGCTGCTTTTCTGATCCTTACTGTCTGACACTATGGGAGAAATCATTAAAAAATGGATACAATATCACGTGTGGAGTAAAAATTGGGCTGTTAGAGACAAAATAAATATTTTAAATAAATAATTCAATAAATGTGTCAGAGATGTTTATAGCAGTCCTATTTTATGGGCTCTGAGCAGTTTCTGATTTTTCTTGACATTTTTATAACTTCTACAGGAGAGAAAGAACATGATGTCTTTAAGGAAAAGTTTTGACATCTTCATTATCTTAGGAACAAGAAATGAGAAGCTGAGACAGCAAAGTAGTATGAGGTTCTGGCTCTATTTCAAATTCAAACTCCTTTTCTTCTACTTTGTTCAATTTCCTCTTGCCATTATTACTTTTCTCAGAGATTTTTTTACATATTTTTATTGATATATTTTGAATTAACCATTCAAGACAGAAAAATATTACTAAAACCTAAGCTATGGCACATCATAATGACCTCCTAGCACTAACCTCACTCAGGACTTAATGTAAAAATTCAGATGTGCCTGCCTTGGACTCCTGCTGTGCTCCAAGCCTAAGTGAGTTTGTATTTGAATTGAATCACCACAGAAACAAGTCAAAAGAACCCAAAGACCTGAAAACCATCACTAATTCAAATAAAAAAATTTCATCTCTCAAGACTAGGTGCTATATCAACCTTAGTGTCTACGTGGCTTAGGTCATGTTTGCCTGTAAATATACACAACAAAATCTGTAACTATTTTGTTAAAATATATGTATTTAGCAATCCTCAGATATCTCAAACTCAGTATCCCACACATCTGGGTTTTTTAGTGTTTCAATCTTGACAAGAACCCAAGAAGCATATTGGTGCTATTTATATGCAACACTAGCAACATATTCGCTGCTCCTTTAATCTTACTTCAGATTATATAATCCAGGCTACCACCGGGAATTTAGGAGTTGCTGTGGAAGACAGAAGCCTGTGTCCTCACAAGCAAAGGACCACTACTTACAACAAGTAACTTTGCAAAAGATAATTTTCACTTTGGAACAAGTGCCTGAAACCTGTTACAGCAACCAAGACAAAGGGAGGGGGCAAATCAGATACCATTTATTTCATAATCTTCTAACACTGCTGCTTGGTTTTATTGTCTGTTGTTGGGCTGTTAGGTGCACTGGTAACTGCTGATATTCTCAATCATCTGTTTTATCTGCTTCCATGGTAACAATGAGCATCTATGTGCATTAGACTTAGAAATGTTTCCGAAGTTGACCTGTTACGTGCTAGAATCGTCTCAACCCTTTAGAGGCAGATGGGAAAAGTAAATCGAGGAAAACAAACAGCACAAGATAAGATTTAAAGTATTTTTCCTTCTGAAAGATTTTTTCATGTTCTTTTGTGTTTCTTTGTGCATTTTAATACAAACACCAAAGAAATCTCTGTTAGGAGGATGGTCATACATGTCCCCTCTTCCTTATGTTAGGTAGAAAGAGAATATAATACTGAAAGTTTCTCTCTTACAGAGCCTGCCTTTTTTTCCCTTTTTAAATGGTTGGAAGGAATTTGGACTGTGTTCTATATTTGTCTCTCAGAAACCCTTTACCATCTTACTGAAAAGCATTATTTTCTTCTATGCTTTGGCTGTTTAGGAAGAGTTCAACTCCCTTTCAACTGCCTAAAGCACTGTCAGTCCTTCCTTGCACACTTAAGACAGTGACTAAGAGATTATCTCAGTTAAGGAATTTAATACTTTCATCATCCGTTTGGCCTTAACCTACCTAATCTGCTTACCTTCCTTTCTAGGTAAGCACAGCATATGGAATAATTGAAGTTACAGTTTTCTAAATGTCTTTTCCAAATCTCACATATCTCCAGAATTCATCTCTGTGTATAATAATTCAATTGATTTCTGTGTTGTACCCAGAGTATTAACAGGATTACTCAACAAGACAACCAAACAGAGTACAAACATCTTGGAGACACTTATGGTATGTGGAGCAAAGAAGAATGGATAGCTGCAACAAGAGTTGGACCTAGGATACTCCTTAAAGGAAATAGGCTTAACTGTGATATGGCAAAGACTCACAAAACAGAATCAGTGTAAAGAAGCCTTTTACAGGACCTATAAAGCATTGTGTGAGGATTGTGCAGCTCGTGAAGCCACTGAAAAGCCGCTGGACTGTAGAACAAGACAGAGAAGTACCAACTTGCAAGGACTCAGTAGGCAGGGAGATTTATCCCAACCATTTTTTGTTTCATGTCTTAATAGATATTTAGTGCTTTTTTTCTTTTATTATTTATTTTTTAAACAGTGCTTTAGAAACAGGAAGTATTTGAGCATTCTCACTAGAAGGAAAAGTGAATGTTCTGAATTGCTAGCAGTCACAATTTTGGGAGAATCAAATGACAGAAATTATATTCTGTTCTTTTGTGTGCATTTCTTTTAATAGCTAAGTCTAATTATACAATGTATCTCTGGTCCACTAATGGGTGGTTACTAGCACTAGTAGACCGTAAGTGCAGTCAGATGCTCACATTGTGTTTGGAGGGGTTTAGAGAGCAAGAGAATATATAATATGGATTCTCATATTTTAATGCCAGAGGAGAGTATTAAGATCATCTCTTGAAGTTCTATCTACATTGGTGTATAAGAATCACCTGGCCATCATCACCCTGATATTTAAGACCTGACACTGTAGCATACTTTTATCATTGGAAAATAGTGTAGCAGCTTATAGAAGATACCACTTCTTAAGACTCTTTTTTATGAGCATCTCTAATTATATTTATATTTAAATATATATTTAAAAAATAAAAATTACACAGTAAATCCCATTTTTACTTTCCATTTTTTCAAGAGACAACTTAAAAGGATTTTTCTGTGGGCTTACCACACAGTGACTTGAAATGGCAGACCTTATCTTTTCATGATGAAAAGTGTCCATTTTGTTATATTTGGAATCTTCAGTGAAAATACAACTCAGTATAGTGGTATGAAGAATCTGAAGTTTAGTTTTCTATTCACAAAGTTCAGAGATTCATCCACAACTAATAAAATCTCCCTTTTATTTGTTGTAATTACTCAGATTAGTGAAGTTATAGTAATATGGGATGTGAATAGTATTACAGTGGTACAGATCATAAAACCAAATCAACTGTTTGGATGCCCAGCAGTGAGAGATTGAAATCTTATATGTCCTGTGCCTAATGCAGTTACACTCCTTCAATTAAATTCGTTGTCGTCAGAGAAGTTTTATGTCCTTGTGTAAAGGGAAAAGGTAGATAACTTGAAATACTTATATTAATAAAACCAAGAACAAATTTAAGAAAAGCAAAAAATCAATCTGAGTTACTTTACTAGCTGTGAAGGAACTTGGATGCATAACCTTCTGATTTACATTACTGAGACACCATTCAGCCTCTTTTACTGGAGTTGATGTGTTCATAAAACTGGAAAAAATTTTCCAAAATTGAACTGAAAAGTGTGGCTTACATGGTCCAACCTCATGTATATATTTTTATGAGTTTTAATCTGCAGCTTTTGGGACAAATCCAATTTACTCCCTCATTTAGAGTAAATACGCATCTTGGAATTCCAAAATGAAATCAAATGGAAGATCTGGGCTGCAATCTAGCTAATTTTTGCCTTTGCCTGACAAGTATTTTATAAACCTGATCAAGGTATCTCATTTAAAATTTTAACTAAGTCTTTATCTGAAGAAAAATTAATTTTTCCAAGGGGATGCTTTTCACAGCATGACTTTGAACTAGCTTAAAAAAGATAACTGAATTGATCCTAGCTTGCAAAAAACAACTTCTACTTGATCTTCCCAGAAGTAATTCCTTTGGAAAATAATTTTGCACAGAGCACAAACAAGAAGCAAATTTGCAAGAGATATACTGGTTGGATCTGAAGTTGATAAAAAGAACATTTTATCCAGTGTGACAGTGGCTAGGGAATGAGTTACCATCCCTGTCTTCACAAAACAGAAACCTAGAAGAAAAATGTTTTATGTTGAACTATAACAATGGTTAGACCTTTCCATCCTTCTGCTACCATTAATCTTTGTACTTTATTTCTGTGATGTTCCTTTTGTTTGGTCATGGCCCTTCAGCTGAACATCTATATTATATTCCTGTCATCTCCCACACATGCAAAATTCCTCCACAGAGGCACAGATATAAAGAAGAAATATAAAATATTTTTATTAGGAATCTCACCACTTTTGCTTCTCTTTTTTTTTGTGTACATGTGATAGCATAGTATGGTTTCATTATTCCAGCAATTGCAGCAAATGAAAAACTGTATCCTTCATGAAAAATATTGATAACAGTTTAGAGCACAGTTTAGACATCAGTTCCTTTAATTACTATTATGCTATGTGGGAGTAAAGAGCTAACAACTCACATGATAATCAGATAGCTTCGGCAGCTTAGAAGCTATCAACTCAACCTCTTCTCCAGAGGAGCTTAGTCAATGGCATAGATTGTGTGAGCTCTCCTGGTATTCTGCATGGTTCAGATCAAGATTCAGTGTGCCAAGGCAAGCTCTATTCTCTCACATCACAAGCTGGGACACAGCCCAGCCTCTGAGATCATGAGTTCGACTTGAGGATACAGAGTCAGTTTCCCTCATATTTATTCTTCAATCATAACCTTCCAGAGAAGCACAGTCTTGGCGGGGACACTGAACTGGGGAGTACTATTCCTAAAACATGACAGGGGGTCAGCTGTCCTGGCTGTGTCCCCTCCCAGCTTCTTGTGTCCCCCAGCCTCTTTGCTGGTATGGCAATATGAGAAGCTGAAAACTCCTTGACTAAGAATAAAAACTGCTCAATGCCAGCTAAAACATCAATATGTTACCAACATTCTTCTCATGCTATATCCAAAACACAGCACTGTACCAGTTACTAGGAAGAAAATTAACTTTATCCCACCTGAAACCAGGACACCTAGACACTTAGGAAATACTTCTGTTCCAAAGCAAATCTTCAGTGTAAAAGTCATACTTGTTATAAAATCCCATGACTGAGAAGAGTGGGGGAAAGAAGCAAAAAATTTACCAGTAGTATGGCTGCCTACTCCATACCTGTCTCTGCTCTAGATCTTTGTAAAAAATTTGCCACTGGGGAAAATTCTCAAAAATTAGGTGAAAGAATTTTAATGTTGCAATTCAACTTCAGATTAAGGATCAGATTCTACATCTGAACAGTCCTGCCTTATAAGAACTGGTAGGGAAATGTACATATTTTCTGGAAAACAAATGTATATATTTTGTGGAAAAAGAGAAAATATAAAATTGCACACAAGAAACTTAGCTAAAATGGCTTGTTATTTAATATGTACTTGGTCTCAGCATTTCCTTGAGAATGTCAAAACAATTTTTCTACAAATGGTTTCTATCTCTAAGTGAAGCCATTTGTAATACTTTTTCTTTTCAGTTCAACAACTTGTAGTCTTTAACCCTTCTAGACTAAAAATGACGCTGTCAGAAATACAAAAGTAAATTAATCATGACACCTGAACAGGAGTTAACCACGTAATCTATAATAAATAGTAAAATAGATTGTTTCACTATGTCTCCTTGCCTCAGAATGAATATTTAACACTAAAGTCAATGCTCTAAATTTGCTTATATTGTGTGAAAGTGTGAAAAGAAAAATGAAGTTGCTGTCTTATAAATGTTTTACAACTAAATTTTCTACTGTAAATACAGAGTAACTGTTCATTATTTATTTAAATTTATATTGTAGGTTATAAGCATATTGACATCATAACATTTTCTTCAGAAAGAGAAGAAATCATCACAATATCTCCTCAGGAGTTGCTGCAATGCATCAGTTTCAGACTGTACCACTGTGCTCTGTTATTGATGATTTTTGCACCAACATTCTTGGTCCATTCAGAAGCAACAGGGTAATTTTGAGGCATGTCTAGGTGAGCAAATAATTTCCTCAGATATCTTAAATGAGACAAAAACTAAACACCCCAAGCCAACAAAAACAACAAAAAAACCCCCAACCCAAACTTCTGAAGGAGAATGTTTTCTTTTTTTAATTTCTTTGTGTTCATTTTTACCCTGAGAGTACATTAAAATATTCAAAAAGAAAAAGCACAATTTTCTTTTCTGGTCTAGATGAAGAGGAACCTTGCCTTAATTTCCTGAAGCACTCAGTGGTGAAGAAGCAATAATTATGTAACTAACAGAAAGAAGACCCAGAATCATTATTAATTCAGCCTGGAAATGTTTTGACTTCTGACAAGGTAAAATACTTGGAAGCTATCTTTAGCAGAAAGAAATTTTTAGTATAAGACCTCATTTATGAAAATTGTAAAATACGCATGGTTAAGAAACCTGCAAATTAAAACTACCTTTTTCTGTTTTTAAGATTATTCTCCAGTCAACATCATGACAGTGCCATAACATTATAAGACATTTCATTTTCTCACACAAAGCAAAACTCTTAATGTTAAACCAGACCGAATACTTTCCCCAGCAAAGCAATGCCTGATAACAGGGGGGGAAAGTAATTAAAGAAAGATACTTTTTTTAGGAAACATAATTCAGAATGTATTCATCCCTTAAACTGACAGAGATTAGATTCCCATTGACAGTTTGCAACTGACAAGAGGGTAATATTGAATTTTCACAAGAATAAAAGTAAAAATCTCTGAAAAAAATCAGTGATAATACTCTAGTCTCATGTCTCTTGCTATCCAAAAATATTTGCAATGTTTTCTGTCAGGTAGTTGCAATAGGTTATTTGTCACATATACATATACAAAAGTTCACATCATTCCTCACATATGGAGATTTGAGAAAGTTTAAGGTCACGCCTTTCTCAGCTATGTAGTTCTAAGGATACCTATCTCAGCAAGAACACTTAGTAGAATCCTCTCTTCTAAAATGTTTCACATTACATATGTTCCATAAATTAGTTCAATGGAAGTCAAGCTCAATTGTTTCCAAAAAAGCAAAATGAGCACTTGACAGGACAATACTTTTCATTTCAAAATATTTACATTTATAATAATAATAATTAAGAAAGTTAAGTATGATTGTAATTCCCTCCTGTTTTTATTAAGAAGACTGAGAAATGGGGGGGGGACATGATTTGGCTTTTATGATTTTGAAATACTGCTCTAGATACAAATTCTACTCCTCAGTAGGTGATCTCTTTTTAAAATTCATTTGTATAATACAGTTGCTGATGAAAGAAAGAACCTCAGAAGTATCATCCCATAAAGGGTTAATTTTCTATGTACACCTCTCACTGCCTCAGACCTCATTTGATTTAGTAACCTACAAATAGCTCAACTGTCAGAGTTTTATTACATCCTTGCATATATTCTACAAGAACTGATTCCAAAGAATATTTATTGAAATTGGGTAAAATGCATGCTCAGAACAGATTTAATATATAAAACATCACCATTCTTTTTTGTCTTTCTTATGCATCACTCCAAATAAATGAATTCCAAACAGGATATAAACCCTTGTGGACCAGCCATCTTTTGTAAGCCAAAAGTGTCATCATGACAAGATCACAATCAGATCACAATCTCAGCTCTCAGGTTGGTGCTCAAGTCTGAATCCAGAATACATAAATATTTTCTGGGGTTGAAGGAAATTATTAATTGCTAAGACATTATGGAAATAATTTGCTGATGCAATTTTAAGATTTTCTGGGCCTTACATTTCTCAAAACTTCTGACAAAATGCAAGGAATCTATAACTCCTTAAGGAATGTTGATGGAACAACATGGAGTTCCCACAGTTATTCCACATCTGTATTACTTTCTTCACCTTGATTTCCAAAGGAATTAAGAAGTTACCTGTGTTTTTGTACTGTGAAAGAATAAAAGACACAAATAGCACAAAGCAGCCTAGTTTACACAAGTGGACCTGTTTACTATTATTTTTTTCGTTTTGAATTATTCCCATAATGCAGAGACCTCTGCACTCATTTTAACTTAAAAAACAATGATCAATGACAACTTAATAACATATAGGTAATCTTCACACAAGGTTTTGAATCTCTTATGAAGGCTCTTACTATATTTTCCCAGAATGAAGGCTCTACCTGAGTTCCTCAATAAAATTCGATGAATAATATGAATGTCCCAGTAACAAGTAGAAAAAGAAACAATTTAAAAATCACAAATTCAAACCAATTCAAATGCTTGATCAGAGTTTCTAGGCTTTTTTCCTATGTAATTAATCAGTTTGCATATAATCTGCCTCAGAAGGTGCTCTTCAAGTGTGAAACTACTTTTATTGCCTGTACACAGAACCTACATTTTTCTTGCAAAGTGATTCATGTAGCTCTGCAAAACCTCGTACTGAATTTTTGGTGTTGACAACGGCTCCCTCTTGTGATATTGTACTGAATTCAGATCTGTTCTAAAGCAGACTTAGTTTGTAATAGCTCAAACCTTAGACTGGATGATTAGTTAATGAGTGCAAATGCTTCACTAAGCAGTCAGGGAATGTCAAGAGGATTGTTCTCTGGAAGTTGGGGGTGTGTACACTGGTAACAGGTTTGGAAGTTAGGAAGAAAAATAAGTGCAATGACATATGACTGTACCCATAAACATAGATTTTTATGAGAATTATGAGAACAGTTCTAAACCTTTATTAAATTATAATCCAATAATGAAAAAGTCAGGAGGTTATAAATTAAAGTAGTCTGTTATCAATAACATGAATGTTCTAATAAATATATAAAATTGAACTCATGAAGGTTTATAAATTACATCTTTGTTTAGAATTTTTCCAAAGTACTTAGATATAGAGGGAGTTCTTAAACAACTGCTTCTATTTCAACTCAGTTCTCCTTTCATGCACTTACCAGAATTATTTCTGCTAAGTTTTTGATGAATACATCTTTTGATCAATACCAAATTGTCTCTTTTCTTTTAAAAAAAATTAGAATGCCATTGTCTCATTTCATTCAAATAGAAAAAACTGCCATGTTGGTTTGAATTAATTTAATTCCCTAAGTAAAGATTAGGGAAAACAGAATCACTAAGGTCTGTGGGCATTAGGAAACTTGAGCTCCTGAATAAATATTTCTCCTAGTATTCCTCACTTTCTCCTCTCAGAGGTCAAAACGAAGGAACAAAACTAGATGTCTAGTAGACAGCTACAAACCGAAACTTCATCCACTGCCTGAAATGTAAACTAATTAAAAAATGGAAATTACATACCGAAGGCAGAAGGTTACTTGAATATATGCTGACCTTTCAGCTGATTAGAGTATGTCAGTACTGTGGGAATACAAAGTTTATTATCCCTTTCTACTTTGGTTTGATCATTTGCAATTGTAGGTACTGTATATGATATAAACTCTAAACTATCATCATAAATGCCAAACTGAAGAGATGCATATTGATAGTTCAGAGGAACTTGAATCAATGATGAGAAGCTTTGCATTCCCAGAATAACACCAAAATCCAATAGCTGGCTGCATGAAATATTAATATTCTTACATCTTGTCATTATTGATTTGCGTCCCTCAAATGAGTTAACATTTAGACTACGCTGTCTTCAAGGAAAAGAATACTTTTTATCAGTTCCAGATAGATATTTCTCATAATAGAATTATGAAGGGGCTTATTCCTGCAATATATATATCCTACTACCACTTCTTTTTTAGCTTATTTGGTATTATTTTCTACAGTAATAGCTCAAAAATTTTGACTGCACACAGAATTATCTATAAATTGGGTCAAAATGAAGCAGATATTTCTAAAAAATAACTTGGAAGTGTACTTGGCTGAAGTAATTTTTCTGTAAACACATCACCAGTTACATATTTTTGTAAAAGCTATGTAGGATCTGCTCAGTGGGATACAAAAGCAGGCAGCCAACTCCGAATAAATTTGTCATCTGAGATTCAGCGGCAAACTAAAAACTGGAGCCAATCTGAAGCTCCAGCTATCTCAGTCAAGTTTCTTATGGTTGCAAAGTTTCAATCCAGGAAGGCCTAAGCATTTTGGTCACAACAGATTACATGAATTATAAAGAGACAAGAGAGGGAAACTGGAATACGAAATAATTGAGTGCTGTTTCTATTTTTACTTCACTGATTTCAATGTACATACTTGTCTTGAGAGGCTGAGTGGAGAGCAAGGAAGCCCAAATTGATAGGCTGTCCCAAACTCCTTAAAAAGAAATACAGTATATTTGTATTTAAACACCACAGACTAATTGTTGAACATGTAGGAGGGAACTTTTAAAACATTCAGTTGGCGGAAATGACAGACCTACCTTCTTTTGAGATACCAAAATACATATAGAAACACAAGACTGGGTTATACCAATAATTACAGATTCTTTAGCATTCTGAGAAAATTATAAAGTGAATGTTTATGTCAACTATTACTTTACCTGCTGTTCCTAGGACAATAGCAGTAAATGAAGGAGAGTAGACAATCCTGCATGTGAATTCGTATCTTTGTATATTTTAAGCACAGAGAGAAGCAGATAAATCATTTTGCCTCCTTCATACTCATTTACCAGAAAAATGGCACCATTAAAATAGTCAAAAGGGCGACATCTACAGAGTCCAAATGGTACAAGGCATAAAATGATTTTCCAAAATATCATCTTTACGCTTTTACAGAACTGGAGTTAGTTGTAAAATATCAAAGTATTGACAGATGTAATGAAGTTTTATAAAAAGAGGGATTCAATTGAAAAAATATATGTGAGACTGTAAGATCAAATCAGCAAGCATATCTCATTATTTGTTATTCAAGTCCTAATTATTTCCAGAAATTCTCCTTAGGTGCATTAGAATAATTTAAGTCACGGAAACAGAGCTTTGTTCACACTTGACATACTTAACTGAATAGAAAACTAAATTTTAGTTCTTTTCATTTCATCAGTGGAAGCATACAAGGATATTTGAAAGGCCAGCTTAGTGCTTTAGCCTGATACCCAATCAGCTGTAATAAAGGAATTGGGAGTTAGGGGTTGGCAGACTCCAGATTGCCCAGGTGCTGTATACAGGCGTTACTGGACTGTGGGTCTCTCAGAGAAGTGTTGCTGGGGTTGTGATCTGAGGCTGCAGGAAGCAGATATGTTATCTCCACTCTCTTTTGACAACATATGAGAATTCATTACTGACCAATTCCAGTTACTTTATGTCTTCTCCATGCCCCTGAGATAAGCAGATGCATCAAACTGAACCTCAGTCTAAAGAAAATTCTAAAGAATCTAAAGAAAATTCACCTTTCAGGCTTTACTTCTGCCTTATCATTTTAGTGATACAATAATCTTGAAACTGACATAAATCTACTTACTAACTCCAATACTCTTTTTGTGTACTATGAACACATCATTTGCATTGCACATGGATACGCTTGTGAATATGAAAATGTATCTCTAAATGTGTATTCCAAGTGGTTAAATACTTGCAGAGTTTTCTTTTTGCTGTGAAGTGTTTTTAGTTCCAAATCGTAGTGAGAAAAAAATCAAATTCTAGACAACCATGAGAAAACAGAGAAAGGAAAAAAGGAACCCAAGTGCAACTTGCTGTTACCAAGTCCTAACTTCATTCTAACTGTGGCTTTAAACAGGAAACCACTACACAGGCAAAATGTGCCCCCACAAATAAACAGTCTGGCCATGGAAAATTAAATATAACCTTCCTAGTCATGTCAGTAGGTAGGAAGCCACCTGATTTGGCAAAGTAAAGATGTTATCTATTGATAGTGCAGCCTGTACAACTGCATATCCAGATGAATTAGGCTGAAAAAATTGTTTATTGGAAAGGGAGTCATGCTTCCTATATGCTTCTTATTCATAGATTCTTAGAATCATTAAGTTTGGAAAAGACTTCAAAATCATCAAGTGCAGCCTTTGACAAAATACCACCATGGTCGCTAAACCATATCACAAAGTGCCACATCTACTTGTTTTTTTGAACACTCCAGAGATGCTGACTCCACCACTTCCCTGGGTAGCCTGTTCCAATGCTTAACCCCTCTTTCCGTGAAGAAATTTTTCCTAATAATCTAGTTGAACCTCCCCTGGTGCAACTTGAGGCCATTTTCCCTTAGCCTCTTGCTAGTTGCCAGGGAGGCAAGGCTGACTCCCCATCTCACCACAACCTTTTTTTCCTACAACCTAAGCTAGAAGTGTCTTACACTGCAAAATGAGGTCATAATTTTATATTTGTTAACTTTTATATTGAAAGGATTGAACAATTAGCAGTGACCTGGAATGGAAATTATGTCGTTCATCTTTATGTCTTCTAATATCTCACGGATAAGATCTGTATTTTTCTGATGTGGTCTCAGTTCTCTATATATCAAAAAAAAAAATCAAAATCAAAAAATCCCAACACATAGGGTCTTGAAGGAAATTCAGAAAGCTGTCTTTACGCAACCGCAATGTTTTTCTTTTAGTCTCTCTACTTAATGTAGTCCAAGAGATCATATGTACTACTATAAAGCTTATCAACTTTTTTCCAAGAAGCAATTTAGAATCACTTATCTAATATAAGTTTTCTAAAGAGAAATGTGTAACAATGTGTCTACAGAGAAAAGGAACAAACCAAAGCCCTACCCACCCTCTGCTGCACATGCAATTCACCTCTAATCAAGGGAGGGGCAGAGGACAAACTACAGTCCTGCTGTTTAATGGAAAGAACATGACTAATGTAGTGTGATAAGGGTGATATATACACTCTAAAAATGCTGGACCAAAGAAATGGACACTGGAAAGAGGATACTTCAGCAATGCTAAATATCACAATTGGAAAATTGCTGGGTTTCAGTTTCTGAATATTGGGGGTGGTTTAGGGTTGTTCTGCCTGCAAGTTCATCCAAATTTTTATGTAATAAGTGTTTGTCATTGGGATACAGAAAATTCCATTTTGGTAAATCTTTTTTTTCAAATGGCTTAAATCCCAACAATTTCAAGCCTATATTGGTTAAAGGGAAGCCCTGCTCCCACTTTAAAAGTTTTGCTACGCATTCACATTTCACAGTAACATGTCTTTCCTTTGTAATAGAATATCTATCAATTATTTATAATTATATTCTTGCACATAAAATGTCCTCAAGAATTATGAAAAAATTATAAAGGTATGCTTAGCATTACATGTACTGCTGAATGTCATAAGAGGCAGAAGAAGAGTAATCAAGTTTTACATTGAACTCATCTGCATTCTGACCTATGAGGATTTCAAGTTTTATTAACAAAAAATAATAAAAATAATCACTCATATTTAGAATTGTACTTGTAAATCAACAGTGTTAGATTCAATGTTCAAATCAAAATTTGACTCGACTGCTGTTATGAAGCCATAAATATCACAGAAATAAATACAAAATACAGCAGGATCTTTCACCTTTTAATCTGTGCTAGTTGCTTAGGTAGGTAAAAACATGGAACAACATATGGACAGCAAAGTTAAAGGCATATAGGTATATAAATATTAAAGACATTGGACATAACATCCAGAGAACAAAACAAACAAAATAAAAACAACAAAACAAAAAACCCCAACAAACCAACCCAACAAAAAATGCTAAACAAGGGTAGCTAGAAAAATTATCTGTCACTGGCAATTTCTACAAAGAGAAATTGCCCCTGAACTGAACACAGTTTAGCTGCAAACATAAGTAAGAAAAGGGCAGACTCAGAGAAACTTCAACATTTTTGTAACAGCATTATAGCAATACATTTTTATTATTATTATTTATCAAGAGCTATTTTATGTGCCTTGCTGACTCACTAACATTGTTGGTTCACTTCCTTACTGAGATAACAAAGAAGGATGTATGCTCTCAGTTGAGATTTCGTCAGTCATTAACCATAGGAGCAGCAAAGCCTAGGGATAAAGCTTAAGTTAATCTTTATAATTTCACATTTTTTACATAACTGTTACTAAAGATAGACCCTGTGAAGGAAGTAAATGTCTTACCTTAGATGGAACTAGCTATTTTTCAGTATACCATAATAAAGTTATACCTTACTGCACTTTTCACAGTTTACATGCATGGTTTAAATTATACTTTGATAAGATTAAAACACAAGCTAAGGAAATAGAATGAGCAGATTCAGCAAACAAGAGTCTAGAACATGCCCACCATGAACTTGGGATATATTGAGATAACTGGGAAGCTACAGATACATAAGTCCAAAGGCTGTATTGCCTCTGATGTACACACACTATACATGTTGTCATTTATTCCTTTGGCAACTTTTTTTCTACTGGTACTTCTTTTCTTCCACAGCCCTTCTCTTACCTTTTTCACTGTGTTTGACATAATTTTTTTTCAGTTTCAGTTTACTCTTGAGCTAATGAGCAGGAGCATACACATGCTGCATAAATTATCGAGGAGATTTAAATAAATTAACTCCTTTATTCCCACAGCACATACCTCATCAAGTCATAAATCACTGAAGAAGCAGCTCGTCCGAATCTCAGCAGCTTTAAGTTAGAAAATTATGCCAATTTACAAGAGATAATATCATAGCATAGAAGTTAGCTTTTCAATATTTAGACAATTGCAAGACCTGCCAAGAACTGAATGACAGTTAAAAGCAGCAAAGGATAGAAAAACAGTAACAACTAACAAATCATTTGATGCCTTTAGCGGTAGTGCTTCAAAAACCATATTAGTAGAATCTTCCTTGTATCTATTCACTCCAGTGTGTGAACACTTCTTTTAACATGTTGTTTGACTCATTACTCTTTTTTAGTTATAAAAATGGAAGGACTCGTTTATATAAAAGAAATACATTAGTTGTATGAATATTATTATCTCATTAATATATTTGTTACTTTAAAACAAAGAAGGCCACATTCACATGATAAATATTTCTCAAGAAATGGCAGTGTGGCATAATTTTATTATGTGATGGATGAAGAAATGAAAACAAGTAGAAATTTGATTGAGACCAATGATATGTCCCTCTGCATTAAGAGAAAAAAAAATAATATCATACAAAGCCCATATTTGCCTAGCTTGGCTTGTGTAAAGTAGGTACCTCGTGTTGTCAGCAATAGGAACAATAAATGGATTGAAGCTGTAGACACAAAGTCACAAAGTCACTTTCATAAGTCACTTTTTGACTTACGCTTTATTTGGTCTGGTCAACCATTTTTATGAGATCAAATTATTTCTGTCGGTTGCAAAGCTGGATTTTAATTAAAGCAGAAAGTTCAGATAATGTTTTTCCTCTTTTTTTTCTGATACTTTTTGAGTCCAAGTGTACTGTGTACAGGGCCATGTCCACAGTTCAGTTTCAGAAGTGATCACCAGCAGCTGTGACAGCAGTGTCAGCATAAAAGGAGGTACCTTGCAAAAACAGTGAAAACATATACTAAATAAAAGCAATATCATAAAGGACATTTCCACTTCACTGGCAACATTCTTTCCAGTGACAGGAACTGGCATGTAGGTATGTAGAATATGTTTGCTTTATATTTTCTATCTGTCCTATATTAATTTTTTCTGACAATTTTACTTTACCATTTCTATAAAAAAAGAATATTTTTTTTTTGTTGACAATAAGCAACCTAGACTAGGAAAAAAGTGTATAGATTAAATAAATAAATAAATTTAAAAAATTAAAACTTTCAAATTTTGAATTTAATTCTGTCCAGCTCTGCTGGGTTCTTATTCTAATCTCCATTCTGGCTTTTTCTAACCTCTTAAGTTAAAAGCTCTGCTTGGAGAAAGATCTGCTTGAAGAAATGCTGGATTTTTCATTTCTTTTCAGTCTCACATTTTTCTCTTATCTTTTCTAGGGTCATAATACATACATTTCAATCTAACAATTAGTTCCTTATTTTCTCAGTCATCCCACACAAGTCAACATATTTGTGGAGGAACTTTCTACAGAGTTAGTGAAATCCAAGCCACACCAGTGTAATGGATCAGCTTTCTATAGATCCCAGTGGGGCCAGAATTTCAGCTAGAAAACAAAAGTCCACAGAAACTGGTCATTGAACTATTTTCATACACATTTAATTGAAAGACAAAGAAAAATTACAAAACCATTGAATATCATCTCTGGTGCTGACTCTAGTAAACCACCAAGTAAACTGATAAATCATGAGACATATCATTTTTTTGTGGCTAAACCCAAATATTCTCTAAGTCCCATCTGGGTTTACAGTGTTTCTATGGGTATATTTACAGTAAAACTTTTAACAGCACTTCAAAAATATTCTTGACCTTTCCTATATTTTTCCAAGTTATTCTGATTCCAAAGCTATCAGAATTCATCATAAAGATCTGGGGTTTCATCAGTTTCCAGTAAACTGTCATCTGCTGTATCTCTGGGAGATTTTACAGTATTTTAATCATATCCCTGCAAATAGATAGTAATGGTGAAGGCTAATCTGATTTCTCTACAAGAGTATCAACCTTTGTTTTTATTTGGGACCACCACATCTTTTTCCGCAACTGCACATTCTGCTTTTTTCTTGTTTCTAGCCACCTCACAACAATCTGCTTTCATTGATGGAGAACAGTATTAAAAACTTAGTGAACAACCCATGTTTTGAAAGGTTATGTGTATTCAAAAGGCATGTTTTGTTTCCAGCTATTTTTGACATACTGGTATTTTTTAAAAGGTATTTTCCCAAACCAAAGGTCTGTCGCACCTGAAAAAATACAGTAGACTTGCCAGCCTCCAAGTCAGTGTGAAGCTTTCACATAACCTTTATACTAAATAACACTGGCAGAAGAAAATGCATCCTATGGGGGTGAGAAGAGAGTTCCTACAGTTTTCCAGGTAAACTGGTGGCATGTTAGATGCCCATGGGAGAGTTTACTTATTAACACCTTCCCAGTCATTTTTGAACTGGAAGATGTAACTCTCTTCTGCACCTCCAGTGTTGCTATGAAGATACCCTGCCATATGATGATGCTGAATAAAGAGTTTGCTTTTGTGTCCATTCTTAATAGTTCTGTTTAACTGTCAGATTTTCCTGAGACTATTGACAGCATTCCTGTTTTCCATGGCAAAACAAGGTAACAAGCATGGGTAGGAAACCCTTATGGACTTGTCTCCTGGCTCTCATTAGATTGGCTTAGGTACTCAAAGATTTGTATAAAGCAAATTAACCTCTTACCACAAAAATAAAGGGTTAATAAGCGATTCTTTTTATGTTAGCCTTGCGTAAAGTTACCTGGATCAAATGAAACATAAACATATGGAATTGAATGTCTCGTGAATTTTAGCCTTCAATTCAAGTTTGTTTCGTAGTTTCAAGTACTCAAAAAAGATTATGTGAATTTCTCATCCACAGTACAGACAAATTGGAGGGGGTAAACCCCTATGTTCTTTAGTGTCATTGTAGATAGAGGGTAAACCCCTATGTTCTTTAGTGTCATTGTAGATACCTAGACAGAATTTGTGTCTGCTTGTAAAGCCTTCCCAAAGTAATAATAAGATCTCTACATGGGGCACAAATCTTCTATTTTTAAAAAATATTGCATACTTTCTCTGTTTGTTACAAGGGTAGGACACAGACAGAGGACTCTGATTTGCATTGAACATGTGTCCATCAAACCAGGAAGAAGGATGTGGTGTTTTCTCAGTGTACAATGGACAATGTACAAATAGATAAACATGGCAATCTAATAACTATAAAGGTCTGTGATTTTTAATATCAAATACTTTTACAATTTTATTCTGATCGTTGCATATAAAAGTATTGTCTTAATTTAGACAAGTCTTCATATATAAGCATATATTCAGAATTAACAATTTAAAAATTGTTTTACTCTTTATGGCTTATCTTTCTCTTTAATGATAGTGATACTTCAGCAGCACTAGATGGCTCTTCTTGTATCCATGCTTAAAAGCATAGCAGCCAGAAAATGGCCAATATTGTCAACAAGAAAAAAAATTTGATGAGCTAGATGGTGAAGTAGCTTATATTCCAACACTTTCAATAGGACTTAGCAGCTTTCAAAAGCATTATCAACCATCAGTTCTTTTACTGCTGGCTGATTAATTTTTTCTTGTTATGCCTAATGTTTAAGGTTTTTTGATTGATATTTAATAGAGTATAGATAAAATAATCATTTACATAAATGAAAATACTACACACATATACCCAGCAATACAAAATAACAAAAAATCTCATCAACTGTAAGCTGTTTTCAGGAAACAGGCCCCTTCTTTAACTGTACACAACTTCATTTGTATCAGTTAAGCAGAATGTGAATGATGCAGTGGCTTTATTGACATAAGAGATAGTGGAAGAATTTAACTCTGTCTATAGGAAAAGCTGTAAGTTTTGAATTCACTTTTACCTTCAGGCAGATACATAAATATTGTCTGTTGCAAAGAGCAAGAATGTATAAATACAGACAATAAAATATTTTTCAATGGATACACAGGTGAAAGTGTTCCTCTGACTGGAGGAACAGTTTATTCCTTTGGTTTATTGAGGTAACTAATCCATTGTATAGAGAATGAAGCTGTGATATGTGTAACTGTGTTTTTACTCTTAGAAAACATAAAGAAAGATTTATAATAGCTACTAAAGAAATGTTTGTTGCTAAAATGATCCAGCAGAAGACACATTGGTTGTGACAAAGTTCAAATCATCTCCACACTCTCCTAATTTAGGAGAGATTCTATTTTGCATATTCTATTTTTTTATGTATTGACATGTGGTTTCATAAGCATCCATCCTTTGCCTGGTGCGGAAATATTCCTGCTTAGATCGCTACACAAAAGATCAGAAATAGCAACATCAAAATATTTTATATTTTTAAATAACAGAATTATCAGAATATTAAAAAATAATGTTTAGAAATCCCCTTTAATTAACATGTAGCTAATGCAATCAGAAGTGACTGATGCTTTAGTTTATATAAAGAGTATTTGTATTTTTCAAACCAAGACTCTGTAGAAAACAAAATCCTCACAACATGATCTGTAGGGTCCTTCAAAAGGATCTTTTTTCATATAAATTGCATCTATACAGGTTTGGTTCTCAGTGACACAGCTGTGTCATTCTAATAATTATTGCTTACATCAGTATGTATCTGAATTTCAAAATTCTTGCTGATACATTTACTGAGCTGAGTTTCTTTCTTACACTTGTTAGTCTTGTTTACAACCATGTTAATATTTCACTAGGGCTTAAAATTCAACACGATATACAATGTGCAAACTTCAGTCTTGACTGCCTCAATGGCAATGCTACAGCCTCTGTTGCTTCCGTTTACATGCACATCACCAGCATCCTGTAGGCAGGTACAAGAAAAAAACCTGTTGAGCTGTGCCTTTTCCTGCCGCTTTCACACCCTCTGTCCTGATGTGGACTGTGCCTGCTGCCAGCCAGGCAGCAACTGAAAAGCATCAGGGAATCACATTACGTTAGATCCTTCCAGCTTCGAGTAATTAACTCAGTGCATTTTATAGAACTGGGATGATTTTGAAGAAACTCCAATGGAATATATAGACAATTCCCTGGCAATCAGTAAGTGCTGGCTTCCCTTTATTTACTACAAGTTGGGGTTTTTTTATATATATGCTTCTGATCTTTCACAAAACTCTGTACAAATGTATTGGACTCCTTGTTTTTAAGATTTCAGGGAGGCTGCTTTTTAGAGCTAAATCCTGTGAGCAATTTAACACTTTCAATTTCCATTAACTTCAGAATTCCTGGACTATTTATTGGGATTTGATTAGTAATTTGGTGGTAATGTTCAGGCTTTCTCTTGTGTTTTAAACTTTCCACTACACAGGATGTAGATTTCTTTATATCCTAGGAGTTTTTCTATAAAGAAAATCTATGCTATTCTACAGATCATTACAGATACTTTCTGTTTCAATAAGCGTTTTTTTATTACTCTCTCAGAGTCCAAACATATTCCTGTTATTAAATGCATTGTACACAAATACATATAAAATAAATATAGCATATAGACATATATAGACATGCCAAATTTAGTATATGGACATACAGTTAAGTGCAGCTTTACTTTAATAACTGATATAAATGTCCCCCAGAGCAACAGCACATACTGCGCCCTCAGTAAAAAGAGCTTGAGCTTACATTCTTGTATGAGCCAGCAGTATTGTTTCCTTCTTAACCACTGAAGTTACTTAACCAGTTTGACCAGGATCTAGTATCCTCCTGAGTAAAGATTTAACTACTCTATTGAGAGCAGTCCCTTTCCACATCCAGTCAGGCAAGTAAATGTTTACACTTTTTCCTAGGCAAAGCAGTAGCAGTTCATGGATCTCCCCTTCACAAACCTTGAATTAGCTTTCATCTTGCTGGCTTTTGTCATTTTCACCTTGTTTACCCTGGCTTCTATCTACAGTGACTCCCATGACAACAAAGAAGGTAATAATTTAAAATAAATGTAGTACTTCACAGGTTTTACTAACTAATATTCTAATTATAGGTTTTGTGATTTATCTTGCTGGTAGACTTACAGTACCTGACACCGGTTTAGGAATAGCATATGAAGGGCAGAGAGTAATCAGTTAAGGCATCAATAAAAGTCACAAGCATAGAAATTGAGATAAGGTATGGGAACAAGACCTTTTAGAGCTGGATCTGCTCACTCAGATAGAGCTGTGTCACACAACCGAGATCAGCACTGTAAGTAACCTCTGAGTAAGTCGCTGTTCTCTGTAGGGGAGGATTTTCTCCTGGCAGCAGTTCTGCTTCATGAAGCAGGTCTGCTTCATGCTTCATCTTATAACTAAGAAGTTATAAGATGCTTAGGCTGGCAAAACTGAGGATGTTTTTGTAATCAAGGTAAATGTTTGTTTTCATTATGCTGAAGGCAAGTATTTGCTCCCTTTTAAGAGAGTGAAAATGCAATTAAAAGTACAGGGGGTGTCTTTCTCCCATTCAAAAGGTTTTAAAATCTGGACCAAAAAATCCCAAGCAGATGCCCTGCTAGTTCTACAAAGGAGATTTAACATAACCTTACACCATCAGCAGAGAATTCCCGTGTTACAGGCATAGCACTGTCACAGCCACCGTCATGCCATCTAATCCCCTCCTGGCAGAAGCATCACTGGGGCTGCTGAAGCAGAGCAGGAGCAGGGAACTCTGGCTTTCCCCACCAAAAAAGGAGTTCCTCTCTTTTTCCAGCCTCCTGCCAAGCTTCCTCAAACTGGAGAAGGTGGGAGCAAAAGGAGGTAGGGAGAAAGTGACTGAAATAAACTCCTGAGGCACACAGCAATATAGGCTGTTGGTTTCTGCCATGTCTGATAGTAAATAACCCTGTGTTAACTTGACTTCTGTATTAAAAAAATATTTATTTTATGGGCATGTCACTGAGCAACCCTAATCGAATGCTCTTAACATTTGTGTCATATTGTAAAACTTTGGGCTGCCTAATAATTTGTGAAAAAATAGCTAACAGCATTAAAGGTGAGGAAGTGTTGCAGTGCTTGCTTCTTGCATGTCAATTAGCTTTCTTTCTTGCTCTTCTGCTCCCTTGCATTTTACATCATTTCTACGCAGAAGGGGAAACTGTTCAAAAACAGTGCACATTTCTGCAGATAAAGTGTGGTTGCCATGAGAACTGACCTCATTGAGACAGCGTGGACACAAGCAGTTTTCCCTGGGAGAAGTCCGCTGTATTGACATGGCAAGAACAGCAACTCCTCAGCTCCAAGGAGGATGGGGGAATCATGTGCTATAAGGAATGCAGTCCTCATGGCAACTAACAAATTTTGCATAGGCATGAACTTGAAAATGAGACGTTGTTTCACTGGTCTCTAACTGACATGTGCGTTTTACGAGATTAAAAAGGGGAGTTAACGGAATCATATTGATTTTAAACTTATGCCTTCCATTGCACAAAGACAAGGTTAGGTATCCTTCCTTGCCCTCAGCTTCCATAGTAACTTACAACAGAGGTGTAGTGTGAGTAGCTTTGGCAGCATCTCCTTAGCATCAAAACTGCATGAGAACTTCTCACTTCTCACTGTCCTGTTTTTATCACCACAGCCACACTTTCAGTCTGCAAAGAGAAAGCTAAGTCTTCTGCTGAGCACTGTATGAGAATAGACTCTTGATGTAAGAGCTCATAGGCACCAAATCCGTCAAAAACCTTGGTGTGCCCTCATCAGGCCTGGTTCTTATGTTCCCAGTATTCAAAGCACCTTGTATGCAATGATCTTGGACAGAACTGCTGTGAGAACAAATCCCACTTACTGTGCTAGTGAAACAACCCCTGAATTTAGGCAATGTCCTTCTGCAATAACAGAGCCTCAACCATGTTCATGTCTTTTCCCACAATGTTTTTAAAATCTTCTTTAGAGGAAAACCTGGAAAGCGGGGAATCTGTATGAAAGTCTGCTGCCTAAGATGCAGTGGCAACAGGGGAATAAAAATCATATATCCGCTTTGTGCTGACATTGATGGGTGTCTTGTTAGAAACGTGTCTTAATACAAAGCTAACTGAAACAGATATTTTGGTGAGATGTTCTTCATAGCTCTTTTAGCATGCTCATACAGCCCTAGGCCAGTACATTCTACTCACAGCTGAAAGGAATTTCCTTTGATTTTCATCTTACATGTTATCTGAACAGAAAAGGAGGGCTACAGAAGAATTCTAATTTATAATCCAGTTATTTCAGTTCAGTTATTTAAGTGGAGATAGTTGTACAACTGTGGGAGGATGTCTGTGCTTGTTTTATTTTCTCTTGTGGCCAGTAAGCTTGCATGTCATTTGCTTTTTCCACAACACAGAACACAGTGTGTATCCTTCAGTTATTTGTTTATATTAGGGAAAATGAGAAACAGAAATATTATGCTGTATTTCTCAAGCTTCTAAAGCAATTTTTGAGGGAAATTGTCCCAATCTCACCTCGTATTACCATATTTTATTATGGCATTGTATAGCAGAACATATAGTGCAAAGCAGCAGTTCCTGTGCCAGCTGAAAAGCCAGTGCTCAGTGTGCCACTTCAGTGACACAGAGCTTTCCTCCCTCAGCAAAATGAGGGCATGTTCTATAAGATTATTCTATCTTTGGGAAAATGCAATAATTCATGGAAATGTAAACACAATATCTTCCTTCAAAAGTCTTTTTCTATCTGAGAAAGAAAAAAAAAGAGATCCGAGAGTATTAATTCAGTAATTGAGGCAACTGAGATACTTAAGAGAGGGCACAGAACAAGTAGAAGGACACTGCAGAAAAATACAGAAGTGTTTCACTAGATTAGTCATAAGGAAATTTAATTCAGAAAACAAAATTTAAAATAAAGCATGTATCATTATGCTATACATAATAGTAGCTACTGGAAGCAGTACAGAAGCCTACAGAGAACCTAGATGTAAAATCAAGAATATACTCATTGCATGTGTTACAAAACCTTTTTTTGTTGGCATTACATATTGTTCTTTACAGCTAGAGGCCTACAGGCCAGCATCTGGCACAAACTGAGATACAAGACACAGATTATAAAAATTGACAAGAATGGAAACTGGGAATCTGTAGTTGTGTGTCCTTCTGAAGGAGGCAGCAGCATGTATTTCCTGCTACCCTTTTAGAAGAGGCTAAACCCACTGTCACAACGTATATAGAACACAATTTTCATGCTCCAGTGCCATTGTTGCTCTTATATAAGGAATAATGGTCAGGAAGCAGTCTTGATTCTTTCTTGGGTGTAGCAGGTAATCCTTGACTTTAATTTCTTGCACTATTTGATCTGTATCCTTCTCAGGAACCAAACCACAGCTTCTTGAAGAAAAGTGCAATGTACTTTACAGAGTTTTGTTCTAAGAAATATAAAAGATGACAGATTTATAGTAAAAAGGTAAAAGGAAGCAAGACATTAATGGCTTGTGATGCATTTGCTGCCCAGAAGAGACAGTCATTAGAACAGTTCCAAGTAGAGTTTATGCAATAAATCTCCCGCTGGAGGGAGTTGTCTAGTCACCATGAGCCACTAGCTCTGCTACTTGGAGAAGAATTATCCTGCAAAGACCAGAAGCACGACTCCCTGGAAGCCTTGCTCTCAACAGTGTCTGTTAGAATTGAAATCTCAAGTCTGAAGATTAAAATGCCTGTCTTGCCACTCATATCTCCATAGCGTGACAAGCTATTCCAAACACAGGTGCATGCAAGGGAGTTCTATTTACTTAGCATAGTTTTGCCTCAGGGAAGTTTGATTTCATATGCACTAATTGAATTTCAGCTGAAGAAATTTACTGCTTTGCACTACTTACACAGCATAATCCAAATGGTGGGACAGTAAGGAAGACACCAGCAAGAAATTCTTTTTTCCCCAGAAAATTTATTTCTCTCTATATTTAAAAAAACAAACAAACAAAACCAAAAAACCAAACAAAAGCAAGCAAGCAAACAAACAAACAAACAAACAAAACAAAAAAACCAAAAAACTATACATATAGTGAAAATAAAGGAAGGATTGCCTATAATAAACCACTATTTAAAAATTTACTTATATTAAAAATACTTAAATTCTTTGAGATGCCTTCTTTCATACAGGAAACCTGGTGCCTTCTCCCTTCTCACTGGTGCAAAGCCCTTAACTCTGCCACTAACACAGAAATTGGAAGAATTTTGTCTGTATTCATGAAGAGTGAGTTGTGGGATTCACATAATAAAAATGGTATTTCAAAAAGCTCTAGTTACCATAAGGTAAACACCAGCCTTCTGTGAAAGTAGAAGTGGCAAACTGACTGTGCTAAACACTATATTTGAGTTTTTCAATTACTTCTTCCAGTGTGAGGACTTGGGATATCCTGAACTCAGTGCCTCACTACCTACACAGAAGAGAAAGTGTCTGAGTGGTTAGTCAGTAAGAGATGTGAGCTACAAGCATGGCTCTGAATTTCATTGTCTCTCCAGTCTTAGCATTTACTGTCTGCTTGAGTACGTGAAGGGCTGAGCCTTTGTGAGCATGCAGATTGAAAAGTATGCTTTTTCTACCATAGCCAGCCAAACAGGATTTTGGAGGTATGAGTCAGCTTAAAGCCACTGAATCCTGGCAGGTTTCAAATGAAGGATACCCTTTCCAAGAGAGTCCATAAGGCCAGGTAATGAAACAGGCTCCAATGGCTGCTGCCAGTTCTCCACTGTGCAGGAGGGGTGTAAACCCACCTCCACAAAAGGGAGAACAAGCAAGATGCATCCTGGCTTTCTAATTACATGAGAAAATTACCTCAGGGTGAATCTGATCTCTGCTTTGAAGACTGATTAAGTATCTTGAATAAAATTTACCTGGTCATAAGATAACATATATAAAATATACATAGAATGTAGGAAGAGTATAAACACTTATGTTATTAACACTTATGTTATTATTGCTATGTTTTAACATAAAATACTCCTGATAGAAGTGAGTTACCATCTAACTTTCCCTTGTGGGATGTGAAATGATAGGGATTAAAGCTCTTGCACAGGCACAGGCATCACCGACTGCTGTCTCACAAGTGCCAGCAAACAGCATGAATTTCCAGAGCCTTTTGCTCCTAGAAGGGTAGGTGAGTCCTTTTTCTGAGATATTTGACAAATGCAGCTTTGAGGAAGGGAGAGTTCGCTCTTGGATGAACATCTTAATCGAACACTTCTTACAACTCTTTCTTTGAAACACTTTCCGGAAGGTAGCATGAGCTGGCCTACACTTCTCAGGAAAGGTGGAGAGGGAACGCTATATACGCTCAACACACACTAAACAAAGCAGTGTGTCAGGTAGAGCCATCCTACAGTGAAATCAGACTGGAGATCATTCAGTCTACATCTTAGGAGCCTCCTATAGAGCCAAAACTTAAATAAAATTCATTGGAAGCCAGGATGGCCACATTATCTTTGAATACAGCTGACTACCTGAAGAATACATTATGCAGGAAGACACAGAGATTCTGCCTAGATCCCATGGGAGTGACAATTTGAATTTACTTTATCCTATATATTATAAGCAATACCATAGGGTACTGAAGGATGCCAGCAGTACACGCAGTTTAATCATTTGTGCCTGGATGACTGCATATATCCCTTTTACTGCTTGCAGTACTTAGAAATGAGGTTTACTGAAATCAGTAGGAAAGACTTGCTTGGGCTTCAGATTCAGAATCCATTCAGAACCATGTTTATGACTGACCACAATCGTAGCATGTCTCATCTAAGAATACTATCACAGCACCAAGTAGGTGACTATGATATCCTTAGGTATATGAGAGGATGGAGCTACATTCCAACTTTTCCTCATTTCTTGCTTTCTAGTTGAAAGTTCCCTTACGAATTTCCTTCTGAAGCAGTTTTAAAAATGCCTGGGATGCATTTTACAATTTCTTAAGTTTAGAGAAAGCTTTTGTTGACCTGACTGTCCCTTTCACAAATCAGTAATAAAACTGTATGTGATTCATGCTCAAAAGAAGAACTTCTAGTTCTAAAGCCAAAATAGAAAACATGTATTTAAGATCAGTATTACACCTAATAGAGATCAACACAAGAATAGGACATTCTCAAAAATTTAAGTAATCCAAACATTGAACCATTTGAAGACACTGAAAGTGGGAGAGCATATTATAATTATGTTCTAAATTTCATTATTTAAAATGAAGCATTTAAAAATGGTAGAGAATTAAAGCTGCTATTGTGGGAGTACTTTTATATTTTGTGTTCTTCTCTGTACAATATATATTTGCACACATACATATTTCTCTTAAAAGTTATGGAGGTTTTGGGGAACCAGTATAGCTTATAGTAGAATTTGCAGATATACTACTAAAACCAGACTATCACTGCTTAATGGAAATATGGAGCCTTTTACTCTGTTTGGAAAAAAAGTCTGTATGAGACCACCCATGGTGCAGAGACTTAGTAACAATAGAGCCTTGGCTGGATTGAACTATTGTAAGTGCTGAAACACAATCATCTGTATGGCAACACAGACATGGTCTTAGAGGTGAAAATTTGCAGGTAATTGTTGAATAAATAAAATAATGTGTTCAATTTGAAGTAATTATAGTGATTCCTTTGTTTGAATGCAATTTATATGCAATTTTAGTTGCCAGGAATGTGAAAGTATTTAAAGGTATAGAGAAGGCCAGAAGAGGAACAGGTGGATAAAGGTGAAAATTACGTAATTTGCCTGGCAAGAGGAAGACCCTGTAGCAACAAGTGCTTTTCCTCCCTGCCTCCCATTCACTCATTGTAAACACCAAGGAGTTGCTTTCATTCGGAAGCATCATTTGCCACTGCTTCCTCAAGTGCAGATTGAATTCATGATTTCAACTCAAAAATGGCACAATGAGCAGACCATGGTGCTGATCAGAATGAAACAGAGGTTTTCCAAGACAGTTGCATCAACATCAAAGACAAAATTTTAGGGGTCTGGGTCATTAGGAGCAAGATAGTTTTCTTGTCTTGCTTTTTCTTTTTTTGAGAAAATTTCTGGAGAAAAGTAATAGGCCTACAGCAAGTCTTCCCACACACAAAAACATTACCAGGGTGCTTTTCAGTCACTCCCTGTCCTCCCAACAAATAGGTTTTAAAGTTTAATAACTCCTTTTTGTGGCAAAACTCAGGGAAAATAATTTACCTTTGAAAAGCTCTAGAGGGGAGGATAAAAAAGAAAGAAAAAAAACAACCCTATGTTTTCAAACTGATGATGTGGGAGTTAGAGTGAACATTAAGACTTTCCCAGGAATCCCTAAGGAATTAGCATATATTATTTTAAGTCCTTACTGCTGTCACAGGATTGCTTTTGAATTGTGGGGTAACACTCATGGATTGGATGACTTTTTTACTAAACTCAGAAGTATACAACCATTTTCCTCTCCCTGTGAGGTAAATGTTGCTGAGATATATATATATCAGAGTAAGTGCCAGTAAGGTTAAGGAGTCCTTCCCAGAGTAAAAAAATAACAGTTTGGGTTGGAAGAAGGCAATAAATAAGATTATTCCACCAGCTCCTGTTCTCTGTCTACTAATTCTGTTTTACCCCTTAGTAATATGACAGTCTTGCACCCCATCTCTGTGAGTGGTGTCTAGAAAAGACTTTTTGAGGACTATGTTTTACGAGTAGGGTGGAGGCTTCCCAGTTTTCTATGTATGGGATAATTCATATCTAAAAGAATATAGAAAGAAAAGGGCTTACCAATCTCAGGGATCTTTCCTGGCTTTGTGCCCTAGAAAATGCTAAAGATATGGCAAAGCTACACGTATGAGCATGCACTCAGACTCATTTTCTTCCTAGAAACACTTGGAATGTGAGTGATATTTGAAATTAGTTCATGCTTCTGCTTGGCTCTCATGCTCCTTTCTGTTCCCCTGAGCTCTCATTCTACCTCTGTCTCCACAGACTGCGGGTAACTCCCATCAGGCCAGTGCTGAACTGCACCTGTGAAGTAGAGAGGCAAATGCAGAAACATAAACAAGTGACCTTAGATGGGCTTTTGCATGACCTAGCTGGACTCTTGGAAACATACTTCAAATTTACTTTTTTTCTTTAGTTCCCTGTATTCTTCACTACATAGCCTTGAATTCCAGATAGATATACTGTTTTTTGGATAACAGAGTGGGAAGAAAGGGTGGGGGTAGATTTCTGTGAAAATGCCATATATCTGTCCTCTGGTTTATAACAAAGGTAAGTTTTTGGTGCATTGACTAAAAATAAAATCACCCTTTCTCTAGATAATTTCACTACTAAATAAGAATGATATCTAAGGTTAAGCAGAAAAATTTTAAAAACACATTTTAAAATGTCAATAAATCCATATATGTCCTCATTATGATTAAATTACATGCAACTTTCACTAAAATACAGTCTATTAACTTCTAAACTGAAGATGTCTTTACTGCCTGTTCCAAAACAAAGGATGCTCCTGACTTCCAGAAACCTTCTCAAAAACACTTTTCAACTTGAGGGAAGATAACAGAGTTCTAAAAAAACCCCAGACCCAACAATATTAAGAGATTGTTATTGTAATTTCAGTATAAGATAATCTAATGTGTTAGGAGGGGCAGGAGAAAGAGAAAATACTAGCCCTGAGTGAGGCAGAATTAAAAGTAGAAAGGCAAAATTTGGCCAAGTTAAGGCAAAAACATACGTGTTTTTCAGCAATCTCTTCATATAAAAAATATCAATAAAAAATTGAAACACTGTGAAGTAGTTAATTACAAAGGCATTAGAAATTAGAATTAGGTAATCTCAAGCACCCTCTTCCATTCTATATTTCTATAACTCTCTGTTACCTGCTCCCTCTAGAATCAGTCTACATTCCTCTTCCTGCTATGTGTGAACTTACACTCATGTATCTTAAACACAGGGGTCTTGAAAACTTCTTTCACTGTGATGCAAACTAGCAGCACTTTCCTTGCATGTGGGACAAGTTAAGAACACCCATATGAACAGGTAGGATGGCTCATCTGGAACTTGTTATGCTAACATAAATCAGCCGTGTTTGATACAGGCCTTAGCATAAATGAGACAAATGAGAGAGAACAATGCTATGTTATCAGGGAGAGAGCAGAGACATCAGTCTAGTAACAGTTCAAATACAGGACAGGATAATTAAAGAACAAGTTAGACAAATATTTTAATTATTGGATAACAGCACTTTTGAAGGATGCAAAACCAAAAGCGCATATTTTAAAGGTAAGAACACAGACACGTAAGGACTTTAGGACCAGTCAGTTATGGAGAAAGTACAGAGCAGTAGAAGGAGATGAGGAAATAACATAAAAAGAAAAGAAAGAAAATCAAGCTAGACTTCACAACATCTAAAGGCATCACCAGTCTTCTGAGGGAACACAATATTTTTCCTAGCTGTAAATTTATGCAATAGGTCAAATATATGTTGGCCTCATTTTCTTTGATGGCAGATTGTATAGATCAGATATCAAAGTATGCTAAACTTATGCAAAGACTGCAATTTTAAAACCACTAGTGGTGGTCCAAAAGAAAAGAACTGGAAATGGAGTAACTCCCTAATGATGAATTTCAGGATTTGAATGCTATCAAAGTAGAAAATATATTCTATTTTATACAGCTAATAAAGGTCAAACATCTGAAAAGATGGACTGGGATGCATATGAAACTGTAAAATGAAGGAAAGTAGTAGAGCTTCCCAAAGGAAAAGTAGAAACCAAAGAAGTAAGTTAACACTAGAGATTGAAGAAGTGAGAGTTTTGCATAAAAATGGTTTATACATACATTTAAGCTCCTCTCACTTCCTTCTGTTATTAAAGAAAATTGGAAAGGCCCACAACATGCCAAAGTTAAGATATATGAAAATAAAGCCAGTGAGCTCCTTATCTATAGATAAAATGCAGGGGAAAAGTCAATTTTCAGGCAATAAAAATACAAAAGTAGGGTGAGACCAGAGATATAAAAGACCAGAGATGCTGTTTAATAATCCACCAGTTCTCATGTCTAATTAATGCTCTCAGGCACATTATAGAGAAAACTGCAGACTTAAAGATTAGTGAACTTACCATACCATGGCTAAACCAGGATCAGTTTGATCCAAACCTAGAATAAATAATAAAAAACTGGAGGCTGCAAAAAAAAAAAAAATAGAGAGAGCTCAGAATAAATTAGTAAATTTATACTATAGAGTGGCACCAAGCTTTTTTTAGAAAATAGGAAGACTCTTTTAATAAAAGTAACAAGGTACATTGAAACAGGGGTAAGATACTCTGGTTTGATTTTGTTATGCATATTTTATTTTTCTAGGTTTAGAACTAAAGTATTAAAGCGCTGCTCATATAATAAACTCAAACAAATAGAATAACACTCTGCTAACAGTCACAGATTATATAGGTAGCTATATAGAAGTGCATTTATCAATAACTAAAGTGAACTTTTTAACAAGTTAACAAAAGTGGGAAGTAGGATAATCAGTTTATTTGTGATATTTCTTCCTATTTTACAATACTCGAAATACTTTTAAAGAAACAGAAATGCTGACAAGATTTTCAGAAATCACTATCAGAAAATTCTGATATGCACACCCCCTGATGGTGGCATTCTGAAGGAAAAAAATCATTAACAAAATTTGAATATACTTGGAAAAAAAATTGAAAACATAAATACACTTACAGATATGTAGCTCTGGCAAGTTCTAGAAAGTTATCTGTGTGCACTTAATGGCAAAATGGATTTATGAGAATTTTTTTCAAAGCTTTAGGGTCTACAACTCAATAAAATTAAAACCAGTTACATGTGAACTGTTGCAACTGTTTCACATGCTTAGAGTTTATTGATTTTTTTATTTTGGCACAGTATATCAGGGATATAAAACTAAAGATGGTTTGAATACAAACTTATGGAATGTTAGACTTTGATTTTATAAACTCAGAAAATGTGTTCATATTTACAGATCTTTTCTCGATTTCAAAAAATTCCCTACTACCAATCAAATAAATATTTGAAAAAATGTTATTTTTTTTTCTTATTTTAAAGAGCAGTACTTAAACCACACTGAAAACCAACCAGATTGTAATCTCTCATGGTAATGAAAGATTATTCCTTCAGCTACCATGACGTGAGGTTTTAGTTATGCTTTGGAATTAGACTTGCTAAAAAAATTCCAAGCTTTGAAATTTTTTTGACTATTTTTAGTGGGGAAAACAGGTAGTTCTATGCACATATGAAATGTATTCACTGCTAAAAAGAGAAATGCTATTTGACATTGGTCTGAAAACATTAATTACTTTAATTATTTCCATTAATTCAATTATTTAAATTTCCTTCTTCTTCCAAACAATCATGACTCAACTTTCAGTCACAAGCAGCTTGAAATAAAGGGAGGAACATTCTTTACCTATTCCACATCTTTTCCACTGCCTGTAGAGTTAATATATTGTGGTTTTGGTTCACAGTTAATTCTAATAAAAAAAACAAGAGCTTGGGAAACACACAGATGGCCACACACTATAAATGATATGGTTGTCTTACGTGGGCGGTGTGTAAAACATTGCTTCTTCACTCCCTTATATCAAGCCTGAAATCAGAAGGCACTTGGTGCTGATACGCCTTTTGCATTTTCTATTTTTAATTTATGTAAAAATTTTATTACTTTCAAAAATAAGTCTTCTCAATTAGGAAAACTATTGTGTAACATAATCTCTCCAAAATCTAAAATGTTTTCATTGATGATAGCTTTATTCTCTCCAGAGGAAAACTATGCACAGGAAGGATACGAGAAAAGGAGCAAATCCAAGAAGAAAAAGAAATGTTCAAGTATGACTGAAGTGGTATAGAATACTACCCAGGTCCACTGTTGGAAACACTTCTGAAAGAGGCAGCTCTGGAAGCTGGTCACCTGAAGACAGTGAGAAAACGGATGTGAGAAAGGAAGGACCTGATCATCCATCAGATGGAATCCAGACGTGACAATTAGAGTTAATGAACCACGACCCATGAAGCTGCCTCAGCACCTTTTTACAACCCCACTTCATGGCCTTAATAAAAGTACCAGGGCTTATTTTACAGAGCACATCTGCTCTAAATTCTCAAAGGAGAAACTGCATTCAGAAGTTATGTTTGGTTTCTTCACCACTTTTCAGTCATGTATAAAGAATATTTAACAGCTGTGTATTTACTTTTCTATCTGTTCAGTCAACAGAACATGGGAAGATAATGGGTTTTTGTATAATAAGACTGCATGGTTATAATAGTTATTTAGCTTACATTAACATAATAAGCTGCTGAGGATGACTGAAAAGTACCAGGCAATTTTTTTTTTATTTTTCCAATGTAATGGCATCTATATGCAAGTAATGCCTTTGATTTCAGATATTTAGAAAGAGTGTGCTCTAAAAAAATCAGGTTGATTTGCTGCTTTTCAAATATGCCTCACTCAGCCTTGGTACTGAAGTCTTCAATTTCTTCAGAGAGCAGGTATGGCTAAGCAATACCTCTTCCTCCCCTAAGTCCAGAAGATCTGATGAACTCCTAAGCCTGAGGTTGAAACTGGTCTTTCTTGCCTTACAGACAAAGGATTTCTGCAGTTATCCAGTTTTTGGATCCTACCCATTTCCTTAGGTCTCGACTACCAATTCCATACCCACATTGCTTCTTCTGTCCAGAAGCAAAAAGAAGCCAAGGGGAAGGACAAAGTAGCTCATAGATTAATTGTTAGAAGACTCCCTTTTGCATAGTAGGAGATGACTGGAAGAGCTCTTGTATAGACTTTAAGGTATAATATATACAGGGAAGAAGTAATTTTGTTCCTCACCACAGTAACATGAGTGAAAATATGACAAAATTGACCCTGTTGTATCACAAAGCTTCAGATGGCAGTTGTTGAGAAGCCTAATTATGAGGTATTGCTTTCAGATTGTCAGTGTTTTTCAGGAAAGTAAAGAGAATACCTTCTTTTGATATTAACCACTAACTTAAAAATTAATCAATCTGCATATTAATCCACGACTGAATCAATGCTAGAGTCATTCGTCGGAAGGATAGTATATTTTGTCATGACATTATTGGTCAGCCAACTCTGATATGTATACAGTGCTAGCACAAAAATTATTTTCCCAAAACAAATCAATTCCCTATGAAAACTGATATCTAAATTACCATTGCTTTTTGGTAATGGTAGACAATTCCAGGAACACTTGTCCAGTTTGGCCCTTGTCAAAGCCTCCTACAGTAAAATATATAATTCTTCTCTTTTTATAATAAGCAGAAAATATCAACACGTTCAGGAGACATTCTGCTTTGTTTGTAGGAACTCAGTGGGAGCCTGTGCCTCATTTAGACTTTGCCACTGAGTTCCTGCAGCTTGGTTCAGAAACCTGCAAAGGCAAGATAGTAAATGCAGAGCAAGAGCTCGGGAATGATGTCTCATGGCCAGCTGCATTCCAATTCCCTCAGTGAGTTAAAAAGTGATTGGTCATATCCTGCTTCTGGGGAAGAAAAAGACCCTCAGCAGCCAGTACCTGTTTAACTCTGAACTGAAAGAAAACCACCATTCAGAAGAGTCCAGTTTGGTCTCACACATGGAAATGTCTGTGGTGCAGGACTTCATTGGGAGCTGTTGCCTTTCAAGGGAAGAGGCTCACAGAGCTTTGTATTAAATTTTTTTTTCCTATACTTTAAATAACAGATTAAATAATAAACCACTTAATTTTATTCTAGCAAAGTTTTCTCAAATAAAATTAAAAAAATTTTTACATTGTTTTAAATGGCTTGGTAATAAAAATCCCTGAAACTGTTACTCTTAGTGTACATACTATTGATAAGACAAGTTCAGGTTTATCTTCTTTCCTTGTTTGTTTGGTTTTTGTTTTAACCTTCCTAGAGCTCATTAAATGTATTGAAATCACAGTCAAACTAGAGAAAAAATAATATGTGAAGCTTAAAAAGCAGCAAAATTTAAAAATTATTGAAATAGTGTTTGCTACAAATACCTTCTGCCTTGCTTAAACATCAAATTATTTTTGTAAATTTGTGTTCAGAGAACATATACACATAGCAAATAAACCACCCACAGACTGAATGATGTTTTAAATGCCCACTACTTTAATAATTTCCTTCAAGCCAATTCTACTTCAGTAACTAAAGAACATATAACAGAAGAAATAATTGGTTTTAACTTCAAGCGTCATATAAAAACATTTAATGGAAGATCTCTATGTAAAAAAAGCTTTCTATGAGAAAATGCTCTACTAGACATTTGTGGTTTCATGAGCTGTTTACAAGTCATTCTATTCTAACACTTTTTATTTAAAAGTAACAGGAAATTGTATTTCATCATAAACTTTGTTTCTTTGGGGTTTATTTAATTTAATTATTTTTTAAATTATTGTTTTGATGACATTTAATATACAAAGCAGTCATTTTCATTGAAAAGAAAACACTGTTCCTAATCCAATATTCTTGTCCAAAATAACTCATGTTTATAGGGAGACACAGCAAGGAAAAAAAATATTAGGTGTTGACTCAAAGATAAGAGAGCATTTAACTCAGAATTGTGGCTTGGAAGAGCTAGATCAGGCATGAACATTCAATCCTTCTTGGCAGTTACAGTCCAAGTTTTTGTATACATTCTAACCAAAACTAAAGTGAACTTTCCAGTTTCTTAATTAATAGAAGATATACAGAACCAACATCCCTACGTATATTGAAAAATGTCATGTGTACTAATTAAATTACAGTATTAAAAAAAAAATAAGACATCTATGTGTACCTTCTCAATCTATGTTTTCAGCAGCTTATGTCCTACTTTCCTTGCTGAGATGTTTTTCAACTTTGTCTTGAAGGCTCTCTTAAGACAAAAAACTAACAATAAATACTAGAAAGAAATGTCTGTCCGCTTGAGGAGATCCTCTGAACAGATCACCATACACTTTCTTACTTAAGAATCTGATTGCAAAACCGTTTAAGCTGAACTATGTAGAAACTACTGTGAAATAAGAATATCTACAAAGGAGCTGTATTACTTTAAAAATGTTCCATAGTAAATCAACTTAGCATTCTTGTACAGGCAAAGACTGAGCCTTTCCCAGACATGTTGGCAGATACCACTATACAGAGATAAAATCACTTCTTACATTAGTGCCCAGTCACAACAAACCTAATTTTAATGATTTGTAGGTATAAACACTGGAACATTGAAGGTATCATAGAATCCTCACCTAATTACTTACCTAACTGTTAGGAAACAGGAAGCAGCTATGCACACACAGTTAAAGAGGCAGAAGGCCTTTTACTAGGAGCATACAGTTACACACTACTCGACTAAAATTCTGTGCTGTCTTCTGTTATTATGCACAATTCAAAGATATTTTTCTCATTATGCTCTATTACGTTCTGTAAGAGAGCAACACCTTGACCTACCACCTTGAACAGCTGTACACTTTCCTGCAGGTAATTTCAGCCCCTCATGAGTATCCTCCTTCTCCTGCTGTATTAATACCATTAGTTCTGTGACATATGGTAAAGTTTTCCAGCTGTAGAGGACCCAAGTAAAGATCCTGGCATGAGACATGTCTTTCAAATGATGTAAATCCAGTTTTGTTGAAATCAGGAAGATTTTTACAGTTGAATTCAATTAGGGAACAACTTAGACTTACTAGCCCGTTCCTACTCATGTCACACGTTAGGGAAGAGAACCTGCAATTTTGGAAGTGACTTGTTCAGCTTAATGGCCACATCCTCAGGACTGAAGTTAATTAATTTTTTATTAAAATTCCCATAAGAGTGATTTCCCCATAAGGGAAGTAACCCTTTCCAATACATACCATAGACATGAAGTAAATATTTTCTTGTTCTGAGATTTAGCGGTTATTACTCCTTAGTTCTACTCATGAAGTGTACTATTTCTGCACTGACTGACAGGGATAGTTCCTTCTGGCTGTTGTCCTCCTTATTAAGCTTTATTAGGTTATTAACAGTAAGAAGCAGAAAAGAAACAGTACTGTTAGTTGAGAAAGTTAATTTTAGAAAGCAATGGAAAGTACCTTACCAAAAAGGTGGATCTAAGCCATGAGCTTTAATGAGGTAATAAAAAACACTAAGAAATAAAAAGAAAAAAAAGTTGTGTGAGCAATTATTTTACATGAAATCGTGTAAAGAATTAATTATACCAGATTATCATTGCAACCGTATAGAACTTTTATATAGTAGATTAACAGTTGAAATCCATATGAGATTATTATTTATATGTACACCTGAATATATGTTTTACTATAATAGAAAGTATTTCATAGATCTTCCAAAAAATCTTGCAGCTATAGACTTCCATTTCATTTTGAATGGAAATATTTTTATATTTTCAGGCAACATGTATAGATTTTGATTATTGGTACTGAGTCATTTAGTAATATTTCATTTTTAGTTTCATAATTTATTTGCACCACAGTGAAATATGCAACCTAGTTCAAAGCTAATGATACGTAAAGTATTAACCCTGACAGCTGAATAGGGTCTTTATATTCAAAAAAAGAAAGGATGAGTAAAGAAAGAGAGGACAGAGGCACTGACAGGCATAACCATGATTCTTAGGAAAACATACTTTAAGAAGGCACATCACAGCATTTCTATGCAACCAAGCTCTTACAGTCTAAGGGACAGCTACACTAGCTGCTCTACGCTAACTTTCTACATGGGCACTTATGCACTAAAAGAAGGGGAAATTTTACATCTTTAGCTTAACTCACTTTCAAAGAAGACTAAAAATAGTGGTCTTGGTTTAATATAAGATTTAAAGGTAATACCTTTTGCATGCTATTTTCTTGCACCAGATAATTCTTAGTCAGCCATCTCCATCCTTTTCCATTACAGACTACTGGTAACTGTCCTCTCTTTCACTTGGAAGTGGTTCAGAAGTCTGGCCCACAAGTACTAACATACCCATGTCATACGAATTGACACTTGACCAAGTCTCAAATTCATCTTAGTATTTTCTGAATAATTAGCAAACAAGGAAAATAAACAGGAAGATCCTGTTTGGAAGCACCTCACTTTGAAGGACTGACAAAAGCCACCTCACTATAGCCTTTGCAACCAAATGACATTTTCTATGACTGGCAGAACGGAGCAGCACATAGTATTTATAGGGGATCCCTTTGATCCCAAGAGTATCATTTACCTGTGTTACGGGTCATTTAATTATTTGTCTTCTCAGTCAATATCCTTTGATGTAACAAATTTCAGGATGCCAGTCTTCTGATATATGGCAAAGTAATTAATTCCAGCAATAATATCTTCAAAGATGATGTTGCAATTCAACACAGAAGAAAAAAGCCACAAAAGTAGAAAAAGGTTAGACACAAATAGTATATCTCTTTAATTCAGCTAAGAACCAAACTTTGTATGTTAGTCTGAGTGAGTTATTTGGAAGATTTAGATACACCATATAGCCTTTTTCTTTGTTTCATATGATACATGTGAATCTTGTATTTATTAAAAGGTAATTAACAGATGTAAATTCATGGGACTATATGTTTACATGTTTTAAAAAAAAGGTTACATTAAAGTGCTAAATATAGGGTTCACCTATTTTTTTGAAATTAAAGAATTCAGGATGTAGTCTCATTCCTTTCCTAATAACACTCAAAGTACAGTGATATTGAAGCCATGCAGCACACATATGGGCCTTTATTTCTAACTTTACAACTTGTGCAATTTTTTAAAGTTGTTCAAGTCAGACCAAAAATGAGTTCTGTGTAAAAAAAAAAAAGAAAAACATACACTGTTGCCGGGGTTTTCTTATCCCATTCTATAACGTACCTAGGCTTCTGGTTATTTTCTACATTTCTTTGAGCATCACTCTTGAGCTGCCATGGACTATAAGGGAGTATGCCCACTTTCATCATTAAATCCCAAGAACCAGGCTGACTGCCAAAAGACAAAGTTCTAACTCAGAAAATTGAAGTCATGTCTGCGTAAGCTAGTAGTACAGCCCCAGGGGAGAAGACTTGCAGAGCAAAACTGTTGGTGCCAAGAATGCAACATCCACAATACGTGTGTTTCAGGTGGGTTACTCAGACTACTTGATAATCAGCTTATGTGGACTGAATGTTGATTAGCAGTTGAACTTCATCTTGTACTCACCTTCAATTCATAACTAGTGCAAAAAGAATCCACTTCACAGTTTCTGATACTGCTTCATGACATGAAGTCAAGCACAATAATTGGAAATGAGTGGGAGATTCATTTTAAAAGTGCACTGCTGATATAAATCCCAAATTGAGCAAGCAGCTGGACAGGGTGTGATTTCATGAATGAACATACTAGTGTAGCAGCACAAAAACTTGAAGTTTAATATTCTTACCTGCTTTGTCATAATTCAGACAAAGTAGTCAGCCCTAAAATTTGACATTTTACTCTGCTTCACATATTCTGACTCTAAAGATCTGAATTAAAATTAGGTCTGGAAGCAGTCATGCTGGAAGCTTAAAACTCTATTTGCATATACCTATTGCTTTCTTCACAGAAGTTTTCTGCAAAGACACAATTTATAAGATTAAAAGGTGCGATCATTTCAACTGATTGAAACAGATGAATTTGAAAAGTATGTAAAATCTGACATTTTTTTCTGGGTGGCAGGGTTTGTTGATAAGAAATTTTCTTTATTACTACCCGTGTTTGCTCATTTCTATAATGGGATGATGACTGTAGTAAAGGTCATATTGGTTCAATACAGCATCACAAAAAAGCATAGAAAGTTTTGAACTATACATCAAAGAAATGTCCTTATGAATTTAATAATTTTATCTTTGTTTTATTAGGTATGCCATTAATTATCTGTTAACATGGAAACTGCATAAAATGTTAGCCATTTATACTTGGATGCAAGTCCAAAATAACACTTGAAATTATAATTAATGAAAACTTAGCTCTTCAGCTGTTAGCTGTATGACCCAGTGTCTTTTTTCTGATGTAAAGGATTATATGGAGAGAAATATTATGGCTGGAGAACACTACAATGGTTCGGAAGAGCTGCACAGCCATGACTGAGAGAGGACTAAAGAATCTTATAGGGGTGGAAGATTTTCATCTTTTCATCTTTCCCCAAAAACCCTGGGGAAACAGGAAAATAATGGATAAGTACTACACAGTCCTCATGTGGCTTCTGCCAGCCCTTCATATCAGTGCCTGTCAAAGCTTCATCTACAAGCTGATTTAACATGTAGTCACTCAGAATGGTTGCTTTCATATCAAACCTCCTTATCTACCTGCTCTGCTTGTGATAGATGGAAGAGGTCATGGCCTTGGGAGGAATTATTTGCAGATCTTCCCTCTCTCTTTTTCAGTTAGTTTTTTATTTGAAAGGGAATCTTAGTGGTGTTATTTACAGCCCTGTTAAGGGAGATTAGCAGAACAGAAGGACAATGATACAGATATAAATTCTATGGTGTTATTGCTCCAGGCCAGAAGAGATGAAAGGACAGCGCTAAGGGCACAGCATTTTGGTGTCTGCTTTCAAGTTATGGCCAGGAACCTGAAGGTAACAAAAACTTATCTACAAAAGTATTAAAGGGTCATCATACGGATAGATGCTTTTGGGTATCCAGTAATCTCCTCCTCTTCCTTTTTCTTCCTCTTCTTCCTTTTCCTTCCTACTCTTTTTTCCTCCACCTCTTCTTTCTTGTTCCTCTTCCTTCCAATCAACAAGAATGTATTTTGTTTAACATTTACTACACTTTTCACTACTTAAAGGGCTGATATATGGGGTTTTTTCTGTGTTATATATTTAATATAAAATATATAATTTGCCAAAATGATACTACATATAATTTTATTATCCTTTAATTCTTGAAAATTTATTATTTTAGAACCCTTAAGTAAAAAGTATGTAATTTTTTTGCCAATCATTTAATTATTGTGTGCAATATTTATCATTTCAAGACTTAGTTTTTCTGCTTAAACGCAGTACTCGAAACAAAGCTTTCTCAACAGCAAATATTCTATCTTTCTATGTTACATATTTACCATGGTAGAACACCTAGCACCTCTTAAAATTACCTTTTACCACTTGTTTCAGAATGTCGCTATTGACATTCTAATGTGCTGAATCAATTATGCATGCACATGCTGAAATTCCTTTTCAGACCTAAAGTCTGCAGTCAGATGCATTTGTAGTCATAGATTTCATAGCTAACTATCTCAAACCCACTCAAAGCATCTATGAGTACCAATAAATCACTAACTTCCTGCAGGCAGGAATTCTCAGAAAAATATTTCCCTATTTTAACAGCATCTTTTTCTTTCTTTAAAAATCCAGACTGATAGTAAAAGTAAATTAATTTATGTATTTTTGCATTTAAAAAAATAATAAATTGTAGAGCTGTTATAACTACTGTATTTATTAAAATGTTTCAAAGTGTTATAAATGACATCTAATTAATTATTTAGAAGAAAATTTGTTGAAACTTAAGTAACTAGCTTTCAGTCAGAATTTATTGATTTAAACTCACTTTAGAGTTTGAACACTTTTTAGTTGTAAATTTAAAAGCAAAAAGTCAAAGGTGACTTAAATTTAAAATGAAAACTCCAAAAGTTTGCTCTTCCTGAATATTCCTTAAACTCCCCTTCTGCTTGACAGATATAACAGTGCTTATCTTTGAATGATAACATGCGATCTTAAAGAATGAACACCAAATGAAGTACAAATACCTGCATAGCCACAAGCCCAAAATTGACACTAACTTGGAGATTTGGTTTTACTTCTCATTTTAAGGCCCCGAAGCTGAGTTACTGGAGATGGCATAAGCTGCTTTCACTGTAGTTGCTGTGGCCTTGGCACATTTGAACTGGTTACAGAAAATGGTAAGAAAACAAGCATGACCAGAAGATGGGGTCTGGAAGAAGGATGAGAGTTAGAGACACAAAATGAGGAAAGCAGAGGAGGGATAACAATAAAAGAGAAATATAAAAAGAATTATGGGATTAGGGAAGGAAGAAAAACCATAAAGAGAAAGTAGAAAAGCAAGGAAGGAAGAAATAGATTTTGAACAAAATGTGTTTTACTCCACTGTATTCCTTTAATCAATAGTTACTCCTAATCTTATACTAAAAGAAGGCATTATATTGGAGTTATTTAATTGTGTAGTACAAGAACTACCTCTCTCCATTATGTCACTTAAATTACTTAGATATTTAAAACTTTTTTTTCTTTCCAACTTGCCTCTTAATCTTTATCTCTAGATTCTTAGACTTCTTTTTTTAAAGTCTTCAGTGAAAGATTTTGTACTACCACCCTTGGCTGAACACTTGCTCTTAAATAGATGTAACAGAAAAATGTTATGCTCATTTGGTTTGCTTCTCATAAGTTTCAGCATGGCATAACATTTCCTTGACAGTGCTTGCAAAAAGCACAACTGGCAAGCAAAACAGCTTCCCTTTTTGTCACATGAACACAACCAAGCTCAGCAAGCTCAAGAACACACACTCAGCAACATTGAAAAATATGGAAGAAGAATTTCAAGCAGAAGAACAATTCACTATAAAAAGAAAGGGAAACTTATAAAGAAAAGGATATGATAAGAGCAATTGATGCATACATTCTACATGATGAGGAAAACATGGTGTAGACATCAGCATCCACTGCTGCTCATTCATAGCACAGAAGTTCAGTGCTTGCAGAAAGTAAAACATCCCCTCATTCTTTAGTGCTCATCAAATTATCCACATTTCTTTTTTTTTAAATATTTTTCCCCTACTTTTGGCAAAAACTTGCTTATTGTGTGGTTTAGCTACCTCCTTTCATCAAGGTGTCACTTTCTTTATCTTTTGCATTCATGTCATCTCTTATTACACTTATCTTCCTCCGCCCAGATTTGTTCTACAGACTTTGTGAGGACATAAAAAGTGCAGTGGGAATATGAATGGCAATTCTCAATTATTTTTCTTACATTGTGTTTTTATCAGTGCCCTATCATATTGAAAGAAGTTGTCTACTCCTCCTGTTGTGATTAATTTATATTTGTGTGTTGTTTGCTCTTAAAGTATTTCTTTTTGTTCAGGTGGATATCTAAAAAGCAGTAGTATTTCAGGGAGGTAGCTTTTGGTGTTTTGGTGACAGGTGACCTAAAGTTGCTCTGTATTTGCTTAGCTGAATTGGCTGTAGATAAGAGTTATACCGAACAGTCTCCCCTTTCCTTAAAAAGGGGTTAAGGCTCATGCAATCTGTGATATGTCTTTTCAAATTTAGGCTCCTCTCTCACTGTTTCTCTTCACAGAATCCTATTCCCTTACTTCAAAGCATTACTAACTAGGAGAGTGACCACCTGAAATGTGCATAGACCTTAACAAGTCTTCCCCAAGAGCCTGTATCACATATTTGACAAGTTCATACAATACCTCCTTAACTTTGCCACTGAAGGGAACTAGCACTGGATGAAACCTTGCAAAGGAAGTCAGACCACTAGATGAAGATTCAGACTGAAAGTCCTCATAAAGGAAAGCTGTTAAGCAAGTGCCTAAATTGATCTCTCTTCAGCAATCCGCCCTTGATCGTATACAATAAAAGCCTTATTGAGCAAGGACGGCTCACTGAAAGGAGGCCTGAGAGCAAACCATAGCTTCATTTGAACTGGACACTTCACTAGTGACAATGACAAAACTGTACTTCTATAACTGAAACTGTGGTAGTTTCCAGGATTCTTAGATTTTCAGTAGTTACCTTTCGTTGGTTGAAATTGTTTTCCCATCTTTAGACTCTTTTTGAAGCGTCCTTGTCTTTCATCTGCTACTGTCCTTTTGTCCTACTGTCTATGTTGAACATTAGAAAAACCAAAAAAATCTGAAACCAACAAACACAATCAACCTAAAAAGTTCAGAATGTTGCAAAACAGAGAAAATTAATTATATTTTAAAAAAATTAATGCAACAGCAGTTACTAGAAACTGATGTTATATAGATTACCTACACTGACAAAATTAAGTTCAGTGCCAGAGCGATTCAACGCTCACTGAGGTACCTCTGAAAATGTATACATTTTACCTTCAGCCAAGTTCTACTTCTCTTTGCTAAGAACAGAAGGTTATTTTAAATTACTTCCATTTCCAAACATTCAGATCAAACGATCATTGATTTGGGAACCTAATGAGTCTTTAAGGGCTGCTTTTAAGACGTCAAACCAAATTTTTTAGTATGTTGAACTGCAACTTGTAATTGTAGTAGATTAAGAATTTTAGGATAAAAACATAGTCTTTATCCATATTCACAAAACATATATATGTCTTGTTTACAGGATTTATTAGTGATATTTTAAAGAGGAATCTAAGACAGAATCACAGTGCTCAAGAAATAACAACAAATTAGCATGTAGTGTTTTACTTCAATGCCTTCAGTCACCTCAATGAAAAGAATGGAATAACTCATGACAAAGCAGTAACCAAAAAATGGGATAAACTAGAATTCAGCCCTTAATCTTCCATCTTATTCTAATGTGCTTGTGTGCATAGGCTTGAAGTTGTAGACTTCAACACATTCAGGTGACTTTATTTTCTCATAAGTAATACTCTTCCACAGCTCACTTTTTTGGCTTTGTTTGTTTGCATTTTTTTATATGGTTGGTAACCTCTAAGTGACTGTCTATGTTAAGCCAGCCTTCACAACACCTTCTGTGGCCCACTGACCACAGGTGATTCTGTTCATCTTACCTCCACTGAGATGTTCAGAGGTTATCAGTTGTCTCCAGCATAACTGGGTGCCATGACAAGATGGCCTTACAGCTAAGTCCTATCACAGTCCTTCTCAAAGGATCCTAATACAGTTTATCTGCTGGTTTTGTCCTTTTTTGTTCAGTATTCCCAACATCTTTTCATTTGTTTGCCTACTGCAAGCTAAAAAGAGGTTTCTGTGTTAAAGACCAGCACTGCTGGACTGTAACTCCTGTTATTTCCAGTAACTCCTGAACACATGAGCATAGCTTATTCTGAAATGCCTGTTGTACTTCTGCTCTGCACTTCAGGCTGTGTGTTTTAACATTTTTCATCTCCTTAAAATATCCAATAATTATACTCCTGTATAATGTATTTCAGACTGATGTTAGATATAGGGGTTTTTTCATGTGTCACTGGTAAGTATTTCTTCCACTTCTCAAGTATATATGAAAAAGTTCAATACTACTTGATTAGAGGAATTCAGATTTTATATCCGTTTGTATGATGACAAGCTTCCATCCCAATTTTGTGTTTACCAACACATCCATGTATCTCTATATTAATCTGTGTTCTCCAATACATATCAGTTGTGCAGAGTAGGAATAAAAGCATCCAGAACATTTCAGATGTATCTCCAGTCAGATAAGATATAGAAAAGGCAAAATGAAGAACTACATGTATTCTAGTTGGGGTAACTAAAAGTCTAGACAACTGTAAAGACACTTCATACTCACAATTATTTTTTTTCTTATCTGCCAGTCACTATCAAACAAGATGCTTAGATTGAAAAAAGAAAATCTGAAATCTAAAATATCCAATCAACCACACATAGCTGTGTCATGTTCATGACACAGCCACAAAATCCTACCCTACTTTAAAAATAGTTTTGGAGAAAGCATTTCACATTTTGGCATGGATGATGATTACAGGGCTGCTTTACATAGTAGTTTTTCACATAATTTTATCTCAAGTACTTAGAAACCACCTTGCAGGAGCTATTTCGAAAGCTGTTCAGCAGATTTTACTGCTATCTTTTATTTTGGTTGACACTGCAACTTGTTATGAAAATATCTTCACTGAAGAATAAAGAAACAGCAATGTCAATAGAAAATACTTCTCTACTGATAAAACTGCAGCCATGTTAGAAGACTAGAACTGGTCTTTGCTGTGATGTTCTAGAGTAAAAAAGTCCATGTGACAACAACCGAGAAAAGATTAAAGGATAGAATATGATCTCTTCAATTAAGAGCATGTTTGCTCTGAGCTGTGGTACACAGGCAGAAGTATCCAACACAGGTCTGATCAAACAAGCTCTTGAACTACAGGTAGTGAGGTCACATTAGTACAGTTGAGTGGTGAGGATTAGTAGCCTGAAAGCAGAGCTTACATAACCTAAGCTATAGTGCTTTCAGGACACAAGCCACAGAGTGCTGCCTGATATTAAGGGGAGGAAAAAGCAGAGCCTGCACTAGCTGTAACAGTACTGCTAGGGAGTAGTTTAGACAAATCCAGAGGAAAATGAAGGAGGCAGCACAGTGGACCTTGTGAAAAATTTGTAATATGAGAGAGATGAAATAGAGATAGCGAGGACAGATTAGGAAGACACCTTATCTAGTCAAGAAGAGAATTCAATGGTCTGGAAGCCAGAGAAGTTTGAACTTCATTACTTCTTTTTCTGAGGGCACTTCTAGCCCAGTAGCTCAAAGTGTAAGTACACCTTGATGAACTGGGTGAAGGACTGACCTAGGTAGCCAGTCATGTCTGCCTTGGCTGCATCCAGCCACACTAGTCCTTACAGCTGTCTCCTTGTAATCTCATTTACTTATAGAAGAGCACTGCATATAATTAGAAAAGTTAGGAGCCACATTTTGATACTCAGTAGTAAAATGTTATGCTAAAGAGGTATTAGGCTGCTAATACCATCAGAAATTTTGACCTTACTGTGAGCTCTTGTTCTGAATGAGGTTTTATCACAGTATTATAACCTCCTCAGCTGTCTTTGCTAGGGCTTGAGTATTTGCTACATCAGAGCAAATATGCCCCTGATGCTCATTGAATATATTCAGGCACTGTATTTCTTAAATACACAAAACTAATGATAACCACTTTCCATCTTTTTGCTTTAGAAAATGCAAACCAGTTTGAGTTCTGGCAGTTACAACTGTTTTAACATGCTGTTAAAGATGAACTGTCATTTACAAAACACAAAAATCTAGTTTTGCTGCAATTTTTTCATCCAAAACTGACTGAGGAGGTAGAAAATCAACATAATAAATAGACTGCTTGTCATTACCTTTTAAACTTACTAATACTGTTTCATTGTTTGTCTCTTTATTTATATTATAAAAAGATCTGGATTTCAAAAAGGATGATACCTTTTTATAAGGCTGACAGTTGTGAGTGGGAGAAACAGACAAGCTTTAGGAAAGGTTTTAAATAAAAGCCACAGGTTGAGAAAATTTCCTTTAAGCTTATATTAACTATGTTAATAAACTAGACAATCCAAGCAAATAAAGAAGTTGGAACAGGTATAACAAAAGGGGATATTAGCAAGAGGAGAGAGTTTAAGATTCTTAGCTCTCGTAGGACATAGACTAAAATGAGAAACTGTTAGGTGATGGTGAAACACACAGGGAAAACACAATGTGCTATAATACTATACCTCTACTGCATTTCTTATATACAACATTTTGGTTTCTATCTCAAACCTGAATTAGGGCTTGTGTGCCTGAAAGACACCTGTTTTTCTCAGAAAATGGACTGATCTAATGAGAAATCCTTTTCACAGTAAAACTTGCCTTAGATCATCTGCAGCTACAATAACATTATGATTCTACAGCAGGGTTTTAGTGGGCTTTGGTTTTTTTGGTGCTTGGAGCAACAGGCAGTGATACATATTCAGGCTGCCTGGGCACTGTGGTGCCAATACAACTAATACTGATCGATCACTTCTCTCCTAATTCTTATTGGTCTTCCAGATCTAAGATAGAATTCTCATGAACAGGAATTAGATGGACCAACGCTGTCAGGAGGAAGAGTTCTTTCAAAATCTGTTACCTCTTCCGAAAATGAAAATTTCTGGGTTTTTATAGCCACGGACCAACAACTATGACAAAAAAATCAAAGCCTAATCTAATGCAAAATGCATGGAATTGCATAAATTAGTAGCTAATTGTCATTAAGATGCTATGAGAAAACATTAAATCATCTGTTATTATCATAAAAAGGAGCAGTGTCACTTTACAATAGAATCTAAATAAATTAAATTAATTAAATAAATTAAATCAGGACAACTGCTGTGTATAAACCAGGATCACACCAAATGAATATATCCGCTAAATATATTTATCTACTCACACAGCAGTGTGACAAAGTAACAAAGTGAGTTTTAAAAAGTGATAGAGAAAATGAATCCAAGTTCTCTTTTTTCAATAAACCTTAATAATAACTAGGTTTTGACAATTTGACTATCTAATTTGATGTGGGGTATTTTTGTCCTAATAAAAGACTTGTGTTTAATGATTTTGTTTCTTTCTAATTTTCTGTTTACACAGGGTATCAAATATTCACTTATGTTTACTTTTTGGAGATAGCTCCTGTCTAGCAGTTTTTTGATGATTTATTAAAGAGTATTGGAAAGGTCTTTTACTATGCTTGTTAATGGGTAGGTGTTCAGAGGCAAATTTAACATGCTAATTTTAAATCTCTTTTGACAAAAAATAATAGTACATATTTTGAATTGAAAATAGTTGTGTTTGATTAACTGGGGTACTCTCCTTGGTATGCAATGCTGGGATCCCCCACTTTTGTCAAAGACAATTTTGGCCAAAAAAGAAAAGGCTGTGTAATGCAAAAACAAAGGGACATCCTAGTTCTTTTACTTTTTAAAAAAAAAATAGAAGGAAAAAAATGCATTTTTATTTGGATAGATTTTGTCTCCATACGGAATGATTGTTAAATTGATCTAAATTGATCTGAGTAAAGTAAAAATTCAAATACAAGAGCTAGTTTTGGGAAGAATAGTTCCAAAGTACTACCCTTTACACAAAGCTACCATTTGCACAAACCTAAAAAAATACCAAGAAATGGAAATGTTTCTAAAAAGTTCTTAAATATTTTTAGAAGGGATATAGTTGTCTAATGTATAATATACCCATAATCATCTATAACTACTATAATGGATATAAACACATCAAGGCCTTTCAAAGCTCATTCTGTTAAACAAAATATGCTTTTCTTTATAAGTTATCCTACAAAAATTTTTTGTCCGTATTTTTTTTCTTTGAAATACCTTATTTTTAGTACAGGACAATACAGGTGTCAGCTTGCACTTACTTTGAAAATGAAGATGTTCACTATACATGCAATTAATCCATTAACTCTAAACCATGCTATTTTACCAAGGGGTGGTCAAGAGGTTAAAGGGAGAAAATATCACTCTCTCTCAGCATTAACAAATCCGTTCTGAAAGGGCACTCTTCATCTCATTTATAAGACACATAAAGCCAATATAAGCCATATAAGTCCCATAAAGCCAAGATTTATAAGGCTTTATAAATTACTCGTACAAGTCAATGAGACAAAAGCAGTCTCTGTCAGAATCAGGGTGTGCTTTTCATCACTTAACAGAAAAGAAAAGAGCAGGCAATTTTCAAAAGGTCTACTTTCATCACCTGGAAACATCTACAGGATAAACTGAAAACAAATGCAAATTTTTATGCTATCTGAAAATACTCATTGAGTTTACGGCTAGACAAGGAGAACACCGAGGGGAGTGGGGGGAAAACAAGAAAAGAATTAGAGCTTTCCTGTGAGTATTTGAAATCTGATATAAGCTCATTGTTAAATGCCAAGTTAATGGGCAAACAACTATGCCATTTTACAGAATTAAGATATTTTTTAATTTACAAGTGTAAAGTAAAATACATTTATTGGTGAAAATCACAATTCTATAATTCCTTCAAGTAAAGGGACAATCTTCGTGCAGTCAATGAGTTTATGCTCTATCACACATTTGATTAATTTTCTGTTTCTGCTGGCCTTTCTGTATGAACGAAAGAGCTACAAGCAACTACAAAATATGAGCATTACCTACTAAAATCTCGACCAAATTATTACGAGGATTTTGCTTCATCTTCATCCTTGAAGTTTGCATTGCATCATGGTTGCTATTTAGTTTGGGATTATATTTACATATTGATCCTCGGAAAAATTACTTAGAAATAAAGGTCACTGGGATTATCTTGTTGGAAAAAACCACTTGTAAGTCAATGACAATTTTCTTAAGCTTGGTTAAAAAAACAAACCAATACAAAAACCCCTCAAAACACATTCTGGACCTTCATCAAAGGACAAAATCTCAATTTTAACAAAATCTATTAAAAAGGGGGCCCAAAAAATGACCTGACACTGAAGACATTTTTTTCTTTTTCCTTCACCAAAAAGACTCACCCCCAAAAAATCTACAACAAAAAAAAAAACCTACCCCGAACCCAAAACCCAACAAAACCCAAAACACATTCCCCAAATCATTCCAGTTCAAGATGTTTAACTTCAGATAAGTAGGTTTTGTATACCTAATAATATCATTAGTATCATAGTGATCTATGATAAAGCTGATAGTGTTGCTAAACACAGTTCTGACATCACTGCAGGCAGGGTCCCTTCTGAGTAGTGATTATGTTTTCAGTAAGTGGAATCCTGAACAAACTGAAAACCAGGCCACTTTTTTTATCAGCCTCATTGAGTCAAGACTAATCTTTTCTGTCTTCACACAAATAAAATATCCAATGATGTGTACAAATGCTAAACACAGGTTGGCTCTACATGCCTCTTTCAGAGTTAATCACTTTGTGAGATACCAGAAGTGGAAGAAACTTTGGGGAGCCAAATGTGAAGAATGGTTGGTTGATAAGACTACCTTTCAGGGGCATTAAAAGCAAAGAGAGGACTTCCTGCTTGATAACAGAAGAGATAACAAAACTTTGAATAAACTGATAGTATTTCAACAAAAAAAAAACAACAAGAAAATACTTCGCCTTTTCTGTGTTTTATAACAGCATTTCTTAATAGTCCCTACCACACACTAGGAGAGGCACCTCACACAAATGTCCAAATAACTCACATTTTCATTTCTCTTAGGTTTGCTCAGTATTAAGAATTGGTCCCCAGCTTTCCCGTGCAAACTGCAAAGACTGAGATATTCTCTACTTGCAACAAAATACTTCAGGCGATATTTTCCCTATAGAATACATAGGTATTTTATAGGAAAAATAAAAGAATGTACTTCTTTTTTTATGCATTTCTACTTATCATGCCATGCCAGTTTGTGGCCACTGCGGTGCAGTCAATACATCAATCCAAATTATATTAAAACAATGAGAGATGATGAGAAGGGAATATAAACTAATCCCTCTGAAATACTGGGCTGAATAACTATCAATTAAGCCTGACATTGTAAGAAACGTGCCTATTAGCCTAAAATCATTACTTTTCTAATTCTGCATTCATCATGCCAGCTACTTCTAGGCAAGGATAACTTCTAGGCAAGGATAAATCAAGAATATATTAAATGTATTTATGCTTAAATAAGCTTCAATCAGATAGAAAACAAGACTTTTCATAAAGGAAATCTGTTGCTGCTAACATACATCAATGAGCTGCAACTTAGAATTCAGGACAAAGATGTTTTTCAAGTCTTTCACCTTGTTGTACTGAAACTTTCCCAACGAATACTTATTTATTCCAAGATACCTTGGCCCAGCAAATTATTCATTCCTGTACATCTTTCTAAGCAGATGAGAAGCCTTAGTGAAGATGATGAATCTACTTATTGGCTTAAATACACACTTACACTCCAGCACACTGTTGGATCAAAGCCTATGAGCTGCAAAGAATGCTTACTAGCTACAACATTAATTGAGATGCACGGGAATTGTAACCTCTCAGCACCTCTCCATAAGTTATGACCTCATTAGGGCTTCGGATCAGTAGCCAAACATTTACTTAGCTGTTAGCAAACTGTAAGTTAATGTGTAACAACTGCAACAAACCCTGAAAATAATGTATCTCAAGAAGATAGATGTAAATCTCTAAGATCTATTTAAAATTGCTACAGAAATTTTATATAAAATGTGTAGTCAAAGTGCTACAAATATAACATGATATGTCATTTAAGCTTAATTTAGAGTTTAATAAACCTCAAGTTTTTATTTGGGTTCTTCTCAGGTCTTCTTATACAAACCACAGAGGAATAAAATATATTTGCAGTATGAACATTACCTTAACTTAATGTTACCTCTTATTATTACTGATACACTCTGACAAAATTGTACAGTATTTTCTTTATCTATAAAACTGTAAGCTGAGCCTGTTGCTGTGGAGATTCAAATAAAAGGATGGGCTGGTTTAGGCTGAGGTAGAGATAATTTTCTTCATAGTAGCTGGTGTGGGGCTGCGTTTTGGATTTGTTCTGAAAACAGTGTTGATAATTCAGGGATGTTTTCATTATCGCTGAGCAGTGCTTGCACAGATCAGAGGCCCTTTCTGCTTCTCATCCCACCCCACTGGCCAGGAGTCTGAGATGCACAAGTTGTTTGGAGGGGACACAGCCGGGGCAGCTGACCTCTACTGACCAAAGGAATATCTCATACCATATGGCATCTTGCTCAGCATATACAGCTAGGAGAAGAAGAAGGAAGGGGGGACAAATGGAGTGATGCATTTTGTATCCTCAAGTAACTGTTACGTGTGATGGGGCCCTGCTTTTCTGGCAATGACTGAACACCTCTCTGTCCATGGAAAGTGGTGAATAAATTCCTTGTTTTGCTTTGCTTGCATGCCCAGCTTTTACTTTACCTATTAAACTGTCTTTATCTCAACCCGTGATTTTTCTCACTTTTACTTTTCTGATTCTCTGCCCCACCCCTGAGCTGTGGTATGGGGTTAAGTTGCCAGCTTGGTTTAAACCATAACAAAGGTCCAAGTAAATATACATTAATCCTTTGAAAACCAGGACAAGGAATACCAAGTTTGTTGGTGCCTTCCAAAGATGACTGCAGTCAATTTCTGTTTCAATTCACAGCTTTTCATATGCCTAGCATTGTACTGTAAGTATTTAGAGTCCTGAAACCCTGCTGTTGGCATAGAGAAATACGAAGTATCATACATGAGTAGATCATGGTCTTATTATTTTGCTACATGCCAGTGATGGACAGCAGATGTAGCTGCTGATCTTCAAATGAATGCACTTACATTAATACATTAATATAGATACCCCTCATATAATTCATTTATTTTTCTAAGCACACGGCATTTAATGTTGGTTAGTCAGGATGAAATTAGTACTAATTCAACGATGGCCTTAAATCAGTTAGCTCAGGAAGGCTATCCCTGTCACCATGGCAGCATGGCCCTAAGAACCGGTTGTAAACTCATCAGAGGACTTGAGCAAACACTCAGGAGCATGGCTATTTCACTGTTGCACTGCTATGGTTACCTGAACTAGCACATCTAAATCTGGTATGGGTAAATCACTGCAATAATAAGAGTCTTGTGAAGAAACTCATTCTATATATTCATTCTTCACTGGGATTTCTGGTTGAAATGCCATCTGCAAGTTATCCAAGCTTCAGTCTACACGACATTTTCTGTCTGCCAGAAAAAGTTGTGAAGCTTGTAACCTGTTCTCAGTTGCTCTCAATCTTCAGGCCACAGTACTTTTCACACCTTGCGAAAACTCTACAACCACCATACAACAGATGGGAAACCAAAGGGCCTGTCAGGAAAGATGGCAGAACCAAGATGCTACAGGCACGAAACTAATTAATTCAGCTGGTATTCTCCATCCTGACCCTTCCCAAGAGTGAGGACAACTAGGAACAGACTGCAAGAAATGCCTGGACAGTGGTGGCCCACATCTGTGGCCACTTCTGCTTAAGGCAGCTGGGGAGCCATGAGGCACTTGCCTATGTCATGGACAGTGCAACACATACAAAGTCCAGTGCCTCCAAGACGCCATCTATGAAGGTGTGGACTGGCAAATCTGAACCTCTGCAGGAGGCTCAAACACAGGATAGTGGAGTGTTGAGACCTCCACAGGCTTTCAACATTGGGCACCCTCAAAATCTACAGTGGATGTGGAATAAGTCTATGAGTGTCTTTTGTACCCAAAATGAGATAAATGTATAAACACTTCAGGTTTCTTTCTTTCATTGCAAAAGTTATAAAAGGGAAACAAAAATACTGTGAATAATTGTAGCCACATTGAAGCCAAGCCCACATTCTATAAAGCAGCTTTGCAAAGACGACATTGTGTGATTTCATATTCAGTGGCCCTTTGCTGCAGTGCCCAGGTAGCAGTGGGACAACACTTTGGGAGCAAGGGTGAGAGGGAAAGGTTACTAAGCCCCTGTGAGTTATCTGGAGACTCACACAACACTGGAATGGCAAAACTACTGATAGCTGTCTCTGCCACTTCACTCCCCACTCAAAATCCTTGACAGAAACAAGCCTGGACTCCAGCAAGCCATCAATCCCTGTTGTCATGACAGCTCCCTGGAGGCTTTTAAAGAGAGTCAAACCTAAAAGTAAGTATAATGGGGGCTAAAGCAGCCCCACGCAGCTCTGGCAGCCAGGACGCTCCACACTGAAAGTGAGAGGACTCTGCATCTCACACCTAATGTGCATGGAAGGACTATGGACTGGCCAAAGGAAGCTTTGTGATCACCATATTTAGTTTATGAAAATGAAAAACTGTGATTTACTACCTATCAGAACCACAATTTATTCTTGAGCTGTGACATTCATGCTGTGATTTCTCCATCCTGCAGCTATCATGCTGGAAAACCATTAAGCAAATTTATTCAACTACAAAGATACAAATCACTTAGTCTCCAAGTATATGCAAGTCCATTACTGGTAATGCACTACTCACCTCAGTGGCTCATTAAAAACAAATAGCGAAAAAAATAAAAAAGAAAAAAGAAAAAAAAAGAAAAAAGGAAAAAGAAAAAAGAAAAAAGAAAAAAGGAAAAAGAAAAAAGAAACGAGAAAAAAGAAAAAAGGAAAAGGAAAAAGGAAAAAGAAAAAAAGGAAAAAAGAAAAAAGGAAAAAAAAAAGAAAAAAGAAGAATGAAAGAGAAAAAATAAAAAAAGAAAAGAGGAAGGGGCAAAAAAGTAGTTGTAGTATGCATACATATGCACAATAACATCTAAATGTGAAGGCCAGTTTTCAAAGGCACACCAAAAGTCAACCTTCAGTGGTATGTACTTCTAAAATTACCTTCAATTTCAACTTCTTTTCAACACAGAGTTCTTCTTGAAAACATTTAAACAATATATAGCTGCTTTCATGAGCATTAGAAACAGCATTTCAGGTAAGTTTATTTTTTGTGAGAAAATATTATGCGTATAAAAATGGAAAACAAATTAGATGATCATCTCACACAAGCTATCGCAACTGAGCAATACAACTGCAGAACCAGTCCACGCAGCTAAAATAAATTAAACATTTTTTAAAGTTACATAGTTAAGAAATTTAAGGAAATTTTTAGTTACTCCTTGACCCTCTACATCTATTTATTGTAGCAGCTTGAAGGACAAAACCCTAAACTGGTCGACTAACATATTTTCCAAGATATATTCATCCCACTATTACATCTCATTATATCCAACCTGAAATCTAATGCAAGTGGTACTAGCTATCTATGGCACAAATATGGAGTATGCATATTACTAACACTGGTCCAAAATTTGCCAGGACTCTCGTCTCCATTTTGGAAAGGTTTATTCTTGATATAATTTGATGTATGAAAGTTCACTGAGTGTGTAAATTTTTGCAGGATCAGGTTATAATTTTGGAATTCTATTACACTATTACTGAGAGTGAGTAAATGCACACCATTTTTTCACATTAATAAACAACAAGTTGCTGTTACTGAACATGAAATAGAATTTCTCACCCTGTGTAAGCATGCTTCCAGTATAAATACAGCAGTTTATGACTGGGATATCCAACCACACAGAAGCAATTATTATCTAAATGATGAACTCTTCAAAATGAATCAAATTTTGAAAGGTCTGATACATTAGCATTTTCACCTCTGCATCTACAATAACATTATCTTTGTGTTTTTAATGGATTCAAATGCAATAAGGAATAAGTTGAATGAAGCAAGGACCACATCTCTTGTAAAATAGCACACTTCAAAAGGAAAGTTCATCAGATATTTATTACTATTTTGTAGAAATGTGCAAGCTGAAAATATTTACTAGCCTCAAAAGCAAATAAACACACTGCCAAATTCAACTGAGAATTTCTAAAGCAGTGATGCAATACGTCTCATGTACTGCACTTTCTGACAACATTTAAATTATGCACATAACCTAACATAACCTCTCTTCCATGAAGCATGTATTTTGTCTGAGGGTTGGTGGTTTGGGCTGCTGTTTTGTTTACTGGATTCATCTATTTTTGAGGGAGTATAGTATCCTCTACAAAATTTTGATGAGCCTGGAATCTCAGGATCTTTGAGGGCTTAACACAAGGATCCTTGTGGTGAACACTGAAATCGACACAATTTATTTTGAGTCTTGTTTGTTCATTTTGGTTATTATTATTTAATATATATATTATTATTATTATTTAACATATATATTGCAGAAGTAGACCAGTATAAATCATGCACTAGTGCTTAGCTGCTTTAGCTTTTAAAGGATATTCTTTCACTGTATCCTGTACCTAATGTCAGGCTTTGCAAATATTTCCACTACATCATTCCTGTTAATTTAGTCTTTGGTCTTTCCATTGATAGAGATAGCACTTTTCCATTAAAAAAAAAAAAAGACAGGACCTTATTTGGTATAGTTATAGGTGTTGTACAGCCACTAATCACCAGAAGTGGGTGACAGATTACAGTGCCCTGTTTTGTAGCAGGCTTTTTTTACCTCAAAATTTTCCACCTTTGCTATCAGTGCAGCTTCAACACTGGGAAAAATGGTAAGATCATAAGTGTAAGAGATCCACAGTAAGCATTGATCAGAGCAGTCACCCAGCAAGTGCAGCAGTTAAAGCACTGACAGGTTCTTCAAGGCGATCTCTTCAGTGAGGTGGACTCTGTTATCATAACACAGTAATTCACCCATTGTATGTAATTAAAAATAAGATGCTGGCATAGACAGGTCTCACAAGTCTACAATGTAAATCTTATCCCTTGAAAAAATCTGTTATTAGTTAGAAGCATACAACATCTAGAACAGCTAGCAAAAAGGCTAGTTATCATGGAGATGCTGTTATCTTAACTAAGAGTAAACACCACAAAACATTTCAATAAACAAAACTATATGATGTGCAACTGGAAAACTTTCCTATACAGCAGTCAAGGGACAAACAACATAGGAATTCAGCAAGAAATCCAATATTTTCCTAAATAAAAGCTTGACTTTCTTGTCTTAATTCTTTTTTCATGTGCTGATATATTTTATTTGAATGTAAACTTGCACTTCCTGCTTTTCAGCTTGCCTGATGGTCAGAAAAGTGAAGAACTCATACCTTCTCTGCTTTTCCACCTCTCATCAGTTGTGTTGGCAATAGAAAGGCTGATAACAGATAAAGAAATAATTTAAAGAGGAAACACTGAGAAGGCAGTATCACAGTCTGGACATTGATGAAAAGCAAGGCAGCATTGCAATCTTTTTGCCAGGAGGCAAAGTTCAAAGGACTGTACTAGACAGGTCTAAACCCTTGTAATAAAACACATACATAAAGTGTACATTTCACCTTTTTGCAAGATGGTGACCAGGCTTGCAGAGGGTTAATAATAGCGTCAACTGTTTGGAATACTAAAACATTACATTACATTAGATGGGAACATCCCTTATGGGAACTTGTGCTCACTGTTACTGCAGAGTTCCTTCATGCTTCACCATATCTCTAATGATAAACTGCAAGCAACACAGAAAACAGATCTACTGAAGCTGCAAAGCAAATTTACTACCTGAAGTCAAAAGTATAAATATGCAAAGAGCTGGAGGGTCATTTGAAATTCTCTCTCAAGTAATCACTCAGCCAATCTCTACAGAAATTTCTCTGTCCTAACACTTCCTGCATTAAAATTTTACTGTGGCTGGTGGCTGCCCAAATCCAAAACATAAGATCCGTTATGTAGAAAATTATCTCCAGGAAGTTAACTCTTTCTGTCTGAAAAATTTATTGAAATTTGTACAGCTAAATGGATAGATTTATGTAAGACCAATAATTTTCCATGAAAATTATGTGAAGCTCTAAAACTTAGAGTTTAGGAAAAAAATATATCTGTGTTTCTTTCCTGAAATTTCCCAAGTAAATATAAACAGTAACTTGTATGTTGAATATTGCAGTAAGCACCTCTCTTTCCTAATTGAGTATGTTAAAGCTGTAGCAGAAAGTACAAACTTGTTTATTTACATGATCACTTATGAGAGTTTTCTTTATAACATGGAAAATATATTTTTAAAAGATTTTCGCTGCTGAAACTCAGGGCACAAAAGGTCTGGCTGTGTAGGGGAGTTACATATTTAAAAGTTAACCAGCAAATAAAAATTAATTATAGAACTTTGAGCTTTTCAAGCACTGAGTTTTTTCCTTGAACATCATTAATTCGAGACAATATAAATTACTCTTTAAATTAAAAAAGCTCTGAAATTATGACCAGTGGCAGAGAGGAATCTGACCCCAAATGGGTTCCCTGAAATAGAACATGTGGTCACACTGGTGGGGATCACAGGCATTGTTGCTCCAGAGTTGACCTCTTTCTTTTCCTATTAAAAAGAAATATGTATATGTATTCCCTAGATGAATCTTAGAATCAAATTTTCTTGTTAGAGATGGAAGGGAACTGAAAAATAAGTGCACCTTCAAGCCCATGTAAACGTATTTTCCTTAAGTAAAAAGGAAAATTCATCAATACAGTGTGTAGGTAACTGATGAAACCGTCTTTTGTCTAGGAGGGACTTCATAATTTATGATTATTCAGGTGCATGGCTGGTACTTCATTGTATTAAATAAAATCAACCCTACAGATTGTAGGGTTACAGAAGTCTGACAGACTAAGTCTACAGAGAATGTTTTTCCTTTTCTATTATTATTGTAATAATTATAATTATTTCTTATACTGCAGTAAGAACTTGGAGATGATGCCATGAACACAGCATATTTTCTTCCCAGTTTAAAATTTCAAAAAATGTACTTTCTAGGTTATGCATCTCTGCCACACACAGGGAAAACCTCTCAAACTGGAAAAACAAAAATAATACAAGGTTTAGCCTAGTCTAATGTGTCCCCCATTTCCTTTCCTTGAGCACATCTGTCTCCAGTGTCAGGTTACCAGTGTGCATTCTTTCTGCTTGCTGACCACCATTTTCTTCCCGAAAAATCCTGTCTCCCTCCAGGCAGGAAAGGCAGCTGAGAACTAACAGGCAGAAAAGTGATTTTTTTTTTCCAGAAAAAGCATAAAATGCCCAACAGGAGGAATAGGGTTTAGGTTTTGAGTCAGTTTTCATTTCCAAGATTAAAATAATGACAGAAAGAGAGATTTCTCCTAAAATCATACTTTTTGAGCTAATTAGTTTTGTCCAGAAAAAGTAGTCTTCATTATTATAGTAAATGAAGAAGGTAAACATTATATTTGGCGTCTGGTGCTGTACCCTGGGCTGAAGAAAAAACATCCTTTTTATTCGTGGAGGGCACACAGACCCTATAAAACCATGACATAATAATCCCAGTGAAACTTGTGGTTTAAAAAAAAAAAAATCACAGACGCCTAGACACCATTTCAAAATTTATCCCCTTGAGCAATTCTTCACCAACATTTTCCCCTCAAACAGCAACTTACATAATCTTTTTGCATTTTTCTATTTTGTCTATTGCACAGATGACATACCATCTTGCAATGTAATAGAAAGGAACAAGGGAAAGCCTAGATTTTACCTAATGATATTTGCAATTGGACTTGATGGTGTGCTTCACCAAATTCTTTTGAATTAAAGGTTTTTATCCTAGATCTTAGTGAGATGGTTAGTGAAATAATTCTTCTGGATCAGCAGGATGGATTTATTTGGGGAACACAAAGTTAGAAAATCTGGTTAGAAACTCTGATATTATATCTCATCTGACACTTCCAAGTCAAAATTAACAATTTTCACTTACTATCAGTTACTATCACTGCTGAGCATTCAGCATGTCTTCTTATAGAACAGTAGAGATCCACAATGATCAATATATTTTTACAGGCCACTAGCAGGGGAAGAACTATTATTCAAGGGGATACAGGGATGAAAACAGTATTGCCATATATAACAATTAATTCCTGTACTTGAGAGGCTTCACTTAACATTTTATACTGATAGCATTTGAAAGCTGTTCTCAAATATTAACAATAAACACTATAGTTTATTGCTGGCCTTGAAAAAAAAGGTAGGATTCAATTTTTCTAACTAGCAGCCCAATAGGGAATGCTAATTAATCTCTTACTCCATACTAGGAAGTGCCCACTTATCTTTCTTGCCTGTTGTTATAATGCAACTTTGCTTATTCCACTTCTTAGTACTATGAATTTTACTGTTTCTTCACATTATTTCATCTTTTGTTCTTGCAGTGACTTGCTCTCTCATTTATCTAAATACTTTTTTTCTGTATATGACAAAATAATTTGATGTTCCCTCAGTGACTTTTCCTTTATTCCAGTTTTATTATTAGAAATGGCACGATGATTTCAAATTATTTTTTTCCCAAATAAAAAGACTGTAACAGTCACTCTGTACTGAAAATGTAACACAGAACAATTTCTATCCAGTGAAGTGATACAGTACTTACTGAAATGTGTTAAGCAGAAGATAATGCCATGTGTGTTACTTAATGTTTGATATTCAGGAAAGGCACTTCTAAATATTCCTTTTCACAACTTTTAAGATTATTTCTGCAATATGCTAAGTATTTTTTTTTTCTTTCTGGATGTAAACTGATAAATTGACTATTTTGATCCTATCAAAGAGGAAGTAGGGAACAGAATGTCTGTTGGAAAAGTAGCAATGACATGGGTGATAAATGCTGAAATCATCATTCCTTTATTGTGTTCCTTTCAGATTGCAAGAGAAGGGAAGTTTTGATTCAAAGAACCAATTCTTCTAGCTCATAAAGCATTATCTACAGACCTCCAGCTTTCCTACATACTTTACATTCCCTTTCCTCTTAAGCCAACACAAAACCCACCAGCAAATACTGTGAAAAAGGCAGAACTATTACATCACTACATTCTGGCTAGTTGTTATTTTCCTAATTTCAAGCAGCCACTTGAAAGTAAGTACCTGAAGGAAAGCTGCTTGCAAAAGAACTACAAGTTCTAGATCAGGGCTGTAACACATTTTAGAAATTTCTTCAGTGGATAGGCATCGAATTACTACTGTAGCTTACATGAAAATTGCAATAAATGTGATTTATCATGGCTTGGATCTTATCAGTCAAATAAACCTTTGTAAACTTTTGCACAGGGTAACAGTGGAACTAGTAAACAAACTACAAAAAAAGAGACATAAATACTGCACTTAACTATTGTATCTTACTCAATTTCCTTTAAAATTTAATGTCTCCTCAGAATGTCGGTAAACTTGACCACATTCAGGTGCAGAAGAGGCCTAGAGAGCCTGAGGGACTGACAGCAGTCTATGCATTCTTTCTGCCTTTTAGCTATTTACAGAGTCTCTATCACTTTGAAGTCTGTATTACTTTCCACCTTAGGGTTATGAGTCTGAACCTTACATAGCTGGCTGCTGAATGAAAGTGATCATCATTTGCAGAGATGTATGAACAAGTTTGCCCGTGTGTTCTCATTCATGGTGAGCAACAGAACACATCCCTAAATGTGTCCTGGTGGAGCTAGAAAATTTAGGATATTGAGGATGTAACCCTGATTCTGTCACAAACTTGTTATGTGATTTGGCACAGCACTCCTCTCTTTCTCTTTCTCTTTCTCTTTGAAATTATATTCTATTTATGACAAATCCGTCACTGGCACCATGGGACCCTGATTTCAGCTGAGCTAGTGGCATCAATATTAAAGAGAAGTCTAGTTTAAAGGTGAGAGATCCTAAAGAGAAAACTTAATGACCACCAAGCTACAGAGAACACTGGGAAGCGTCTGCTGCTCATGACGGAGGAACCATGATCAACCAGCAGAGGATTTCCTTTGCTGGAAGATTTTCCTTTGTCTGAGACACCTTCCTCAACAATCTTGACATCATTTCAAAACAACATTTAATAATTATTTTCACCATGTATTCAAGCTGCAAGTTGTCTTTTAAGTCGTATGGACATAGTCAGACAAATTAAGTAACTTTTTAATGATGTGTAATTCTGTGAGGAGGAACTAGCATACACTATTAAAGTTAAATAGACTTTTAAAGAAAATAGGAAAGCCCACAAGTGAAAAAATACAAGGATAATTGAATTTAAAAACCCCAATAAAACAACAATTATATATTCTATTCTTTAAGAAATTAGGCAAAATACAACTTTATAAAACTTTCAATAATTCTTATCTATTACTGATGGTAGTATTTAATCTATATAGAAATTTACTCTTTCCTGTATATTTTGAAACAGAAACTTTTCCCAAAAAGGAATAAATTTTATTATTTTTTTTTCAAATCACTAGGTGCTATTCCATCACAAGAAATCAGCAGGTTGAAAATAAGAAAAGAACCAGTCTAATTTCAACTGATGCCAGTAATTCACTGAATTTCAATGCCATCACTGCTGCTCCCACATTCTGCAAGTTTTGCCATTCTTCTCTTCAGGCTTGGGTATCTGCACCAGCTGTTTTCAGCGTGGTTTGTTAAAGCGAGCTCTCACCATGATCTAGAACAAATACACTGCAATGTACAGGTGTGTTATGCAAACCAATGTCCCATCCAAAACTGCTCCCCTCAAACTGCTGGAACAGATACATCTGTTTTACCCCACGCAGTAAAAAAATCTCACATATTAATTCCTAAATATTCTGATCCTTTAAAAATAATGGAGGGTACAAAAGACACCCATTAGCCTTAACTACTGTCAGTTGCACTTTGAATAGCCACAACTTCTCAGCTAGTTTAGAGAAGACAGAAAGCATTTGAGCTGCGAGGAGGGCCACGCTTGGGGGGTTTTCCCTGCCCCCGCTTTCGGGGGTAGAGGGAGAAACAAAGGTCTGGGGGACACTTCCTGCCCCTGCCATTGCTGTCTGCATGTGGGATCAATGTGGGCAATGTAAAGTTTAAACAGTTGCAAATGGGGGAGGGAACATCGCGGCTTGTTTTACATATGTTTTTTTCCTGGCCGGCTTGAATTTAAAGTGAAGCGGCCGCATTGTTCGAGAGGCTCCTTGCCCTTACGCATTGACAGGAGCTGCTGTTTACACGGGCTTTTCATTCCTGCGCTGTTTGCTTATGGAAAATAAGGGGGAGTGACAGAAAAAAAAAAAAAAGAGAGAGAAGGGAGAGGAGAAGAGAAGAGAGGAGAGGAAGGCCAGTGCAATCCAGGAACCTTGCCCCTGCCTGATAATTAACTCTGCTAGTGAAGGCGGCTGGCTCTGGCTCCCCGGCTTGTCACTGGCATGTGAGCGGGCAGGGGCTCCTGCCGCCCTGCTGGCCCCTTACAGCCCCGCGGGCGGCTGCTCCTACATTTCCTCGCCTATATACACATACGCACACCCTCCGAGCTCGCCTCTGCGCTGACTGCAGACATGAGACTCCAGCTGCTCCTTTGGACCGTGTTTTTGCTCCTGGCGAGCCTCCTCCCAGCCTACGGACAGCGGCCAGGTAGGCGATGCCTCAGCGTAATGGATGTGGCGGGACGGGAGCGTGGGGTTCGTGCCTCCCGTGGGCATCTCCGGCATGTTTCTCTCATCGCGCCCAACACGAGTTTCTACTCGCGAGACGAGTTTCTACCTAGCGCATCGATCTGTGCGCTTCATCTCTACGTGTAGCGGCAGCGTGAGAGGATGCCTCAGGTATCTCAGGAGTTTAGCAACTTCGAGGATGAGGGGGGCTGGGATAAATATGGACCCAAGGTAAGCAGCTGTTGTAGACCTGCTACCGGGAAGCACCGGCGGCACGGGGTGGGCGGACACCGGTAGCTCTCGGTGAGCGGAGCGGCGGGGCCGGGGCTGCCGTCCCGCGGAAGGTAACACCGGCCGCCTCCGCGGCGCAACTGCCGGGGCACACTGCCGGCCGCCCCCCCTCACGCCGTGCTTCCCTCCCTCCGTCCTTCTCTCCGCAGCCAACCTGGCCCTGCGCAGGAAGCTCCACCGGCACGGCTGCTCCCACCGGCGCTGCATGCCGCTCCACTCCAGGGTGCCCTTCCCCTGAACCCCGCCCGAGCCTGCCCAGGTAAATCCGCGTGTGCCGGCTGCGGCCGGGAGCGCTCCCCGCAGTGAGCACCTTTCCGAACTCACACCTGCCATTCGGAACAGTGCACGAGGCACTGAAGGAACCAAGCCAAGCCACAGGTGTGATTGCATCCGGGCTTCCCTCGTTTGGTTTGAAAACGGGGCTTTGAAGCGGCCCCGGCGGGGCGGTCGCTGCCCTGGGGCCGGTGCGCGGGTCCCATCGGCCGCCGCATTGTCCCCCTTCCAGGCCACCGCCCCCCCGCGCAAATGCCTTAGTGAGGCAGGGTGAACAACAACCGAGTCCGCTAAACGGGCCGAACGCTGCCCTCCAAGGCTGTTGGCAAAGCTGCGGGGCAAAGACTGTAATTAGTGTAAGGGCTGGACAAAGCGGCAGCTGCAGAGGATGCTCCGGGGCTTCAAGCACTGACACTTCCTTCGTGTTGGATGCTGGGCGAAGTCACCTCACTCTGCCCATCAGTAACATGAAGGTAGTAGCATTCACCCACTTCAAAGGGGACTGTAATTCTTAATCATTGTCAGCAAAAGACTTTGAGCTCCTTGGATGAAAGGCTATACAAGTGCAAAACATTAATGCTTTATAGCTGATGAGGGCATATACATTCAAATACTAAGTGACTGCAGAAGCACACAGGTAGCATATGCAAATAGGGTGGCATCAAAAGGAAACCAGGGCTCTTGCAATTTAAGAATGAATAAAACATGTAGTCAGTAGTTTTGTATCTTCTAAACTCATTATATATTATAATAATGTTGTACCCCCAGGCATGACAGCATGCTAAGTAAATGATGGCAGAACCTGCGCTCTGTAGAACCAAGATGTTTTGATTTACTGAGTGGTCAACAGTGAAAAGGAGACCAAAGTCAAACTTTTAACAACCCTATACCAAGGATCTTGTCAATGCATAAACTGCCTTGGTGAAAAGAGCCTACACCACTCCCCAAACAGCCATGAAAAAGGTACCATTCCACTCTGTAGTGCTGGCCTATAATCACGTGGAATGTGCATATGGGATGGTAAACTGGCAAGTTTGTGAAGCTGAAAAAAAGATAAACATATTTTAAATTTAATCTCAGGTGGGCTTGCATACCAAGTGGCAGAAATAAGCTGCAAGTATAAAGGAGGACATGCCAGAAGGATGCTTCACTACTGAATGCCATGTCTTCTCACTGCTACATTTAGACAAGAGACAGATTAAATGAGATTCCATCATCAGTTTAAGCAGAAACCTAAAAAGATAAGCAATCAGATCAATTCTCTCAGCAGGCAGAGACTGAATGAACAGAGGGACAGTGGAATTTAGACCCAGAGACTCCTTGAATCGATTCTGAATTACTTGCTTCAGCTCCTAAGAAAAGTAAATTTAACTCCCTTTTCCTCCAATTCAGCATCCATATCTAGAAATTGTCTGTATAGAAAGCATTTTCATTTTCTCTTATATGTTCTGAAACCACATATAATGAATGCATTTTGCTTGAGACTGCAGTAGCTGCATTATACATGTGCAGTTACACTGGAATTACTTTCCCTACAGAATATCAAGATAAAAGGTATTTGCAGGGTTATCTCCTTTTCTGTGGGGAGTTGATTTCTTGTAACAAAAGTCAATAACAAAGCAAAACAGTGTACTTACTAATTCATAAGACATTTTGTAGACATTTAGCTAAAGATGCTTCTGCTTTATAAAGCTGTTTAGAACTCAATAAAGCTTGACTAGGGAGTAAGGGGTAACAGACACCTGAACTAAGTCTCTTGAGTCATCATTGTGGGTGCTCAGCTCCTTTATCTTAAGTAGGATTTACCACCTACATTCCCTTCCACTTTTAGTCCTAATTCAGCAAATATTTACATGCCTGGGTAACTTGACTCACATGAGTAATCTTACTGATCTCAGCGGAGTGGAGTTGTACATATGGATAAAGCTATTTGCAGATGCAAACAGGACGGACTCTTAAGCCTGAATTTCAAGTAGTGGTTGGAAACTCAGAATGAGCATAGCAGCCTCTCACAACATTTAAAATGAGGGTTGGACTTGATTTTTTTTTTATCAGTTACATAGACAAAACACAGGAGAAAAAAATGAAAGAAAATTTTATATTAGGAGCCTTCTTGGTTTTGGTTTGGGGTTTTTTTGTTGTGTTTTTTTTTTCCCCTTAAACCTTGTAGATGAAATTTCCAAATTAAGAAACATTACTCCAAATTTCACCCATGTATTTCATAAATAACATATTCTGTTTCATATGAAACTAATTTAGACTACCAAATCTCTCATTAATGACTATTTCTCTCCTTTTTTTTTTCCCCTAGCAATTTCATAATGGGCTTTTCAGTGTTTTAAAGGAGCAACAGTTAAACAGATAGAGAATTTAAATTAGTCAAAAGTCCAGATCGACAACAGCTGACCTGGCAGCCCCCAGAGTTTCATCTTCAGCAATCCTGTCTGTCACATTCTGCTGGACCTGGAAGGGATGGGGGAAGGGTGGTGATGGAGGATGTACATGTAACTTACCGGGTTGAATCATTCGAGGTAAATTCCTTGACTCTCCTAATGACTAGTGAAAGTTAAGAACCAAATCAAACTCAAACCTGAGCTGGGGTTCCAGTGGCATTAAGAAGGAAGGATCCATCCAAGGGGACTCACAATGGTATGTAACTTTCAGACTGAATGAAACTGGATGTGCTGTTAACTACTCAATTCAGCCTGTATATAGGGCAGTATTTAGGGTGAAGTAATGTCAGACTCCAGCACAGAACTGTGTCCACTTTTGATTTGTAGTTTTATATCTTAATAATATATACATATGTGTTTTAACGCCTAACATTACATCTTTATGGAATTACCTAAACAATAACATAGAATGTGTTACTGTAATAGCACCAAAGTCAGCAGGTCCTACTGGCTTCACATAGAGTAAGCATAGTGAGAGTTTACAATATAAGAAAGCAAAGAGAATATTATTCCTCATTCTGTAGATAGAGAATTGAAGCATACAGAGATAAGAGACTAGCCAAGGGTCATGCAAAACTGATAACTCAGATCTCTTAAGTCAGGCCTTAAGGTCAAGCCCATCCTCCTGTCTAATGAGCTGTTACTGCGAAGCCTATCATTTGTTCTCTTAAACTGGGCTGCCAAACCAGACAGTTAAAACAGTACTACAGAGCTGTTTGCTTAGTAGTTTTCCTAAAATACCCACTGCAGTATTATAAATAGAGCATAAAAATAGACCATTGAAAAGAAACCTTTGTTTGATCAACCAAAGTGTTGTGTAGTACTCTATTCCTGTAATTTAAATGAATGGGATATTTGAACATGGCACTACAATGAATGAGAACTTCAGACAGAAAACAGCCTGTTCTTTTCAGCACTGTAGGTCGACGAGACATTTAACTTTTGAGTTTTGTTCTTAAAAATACATGTTTCACATGTCCTTTTTATATCAGCGGAAATTACATACCTACATATAAAAGAAAATGTAGTAGCCCTTTCATTAGCACAACTAAAACAAACCTTAAAATAAAACATATCCAGATTTTTAAGTCATTGCACTAGACTTGAAATGTCATTATTTTTTAAAAAACGTATAAAGATGAGCAAAGATAACACTGTCATGGTTTAAATCCAGTATTAAAATTTTCTTCTTGCAACACATAATTTCTAATAAATGAAAGAACAGCAATCAAGAAAACTGTGTAGTTGACACTTCCTAATCAATGTCTATATGTAATCCCTTATATCTAAGAACTTGAAAAATTAATTGAATTCATACTCTCAGAACTTAACAGGAGTTTCAAATTTCTCTGCATACAGAAAAAAAAAAATAACATCACACCCTATTCCAGAGTTGTGGAAAACCATCATAAAAAGATGGTCAAACTTGTCTATACCAACCAACAGTCCTGCAGGTAAACCTTTGGAGTCTTGAAAAAAAGCAGTTTTCCAAAGAGGCTTAATATATTTTTAAAATTATTTATTTAACTTGGCTTTCATCCGTATCAATGGCTATCTCTGTTTAGAAGTACAGGTAAAGAGTGTGGGAAAGCAAGAAAAGGAGTAGCTGTTTAACAGTTATGTCATATATGAGTTAATGGATCTAATGTGGCACTGGATATTTCATATAACCATAATTATTCAATTAACTTCGATAAAATTGTAAGAAAAACATAATGTATCTAATAAGAAGCTATATATGCATGTTCCTTCACAGAGGAAGCCTGTTGTCAGTCTGCAAAATTATTCTAAATGTCTGTTCTTTAAGACATGCTGACACCATAAAATCTTTGAAAAAGACATTGATTGTGATCTTTGATAGATATGTTTATCAACTGGTTGGTTGATTGTATATTTTGTACAAAGACAGTATGCATTTCAAATAATATCTCATTTTAAATAAACTTCGTACAGTTCTCAAAATCTATTTTCTTCAGCTGTCAAAGTCAATGCATTTAAAGAAAATGGAGAATTTGCCTAGTTTTCCCCTGGATGCATATGGAATCAATGTGTAAAAATTTTTCTTACTCAATTTTTGACACAAATAAATGATAGGTATTCATGGAAAAATTTTCCTGACATTTTTCAAAATGCTGATAAAAGTCATGTACAAAGAACGCTAATTTGAAACTACTGGTTGGTATAATCACAGCATGCTGTAACATGACATCATTATACCCCACTAGGATTACAGCAAAACCAGACTATGCTTTGTCCCCGAGCCCAGAACAAGCAACATTTATAATTACCTCTCAGAATGAAATCTGAATGTTCTCACAAATTAAAAAAATTGTCTTTTTTCAGGACAAAAACGAGCTTAGCAGCAGTCTGGAGCATAACAGAAGCTAAAATGTGCAGTAACTTCCCTCATTAAAGGTTGGATACTGTAAATACATTTCTAAGTGCTAGATGCCTTGCACAGTAGAATTAAGAGAGCTGAGTAGTAGCATCCTGCTACAGCACAACACTACATTGACTTTTACCTTCAGTGGGAGCTTCAAAGGACTTAGTTTTCAGAAGAGCTGGATTTGCCTTTGGCTTCGCTGAAACTGTTTTCATCCAACGTGTGCCATGTAAGGCTCATGGTAAAAACAGTTTTGCATGATAAGAGTTTTTACACATACAAACATGAAGCATTTGGACACAGTGCTACAACAGGCGCATTGACTGACCTCTCCTTGTGTGTGTACCAGTGTACACTGAAAGGAAGTTTGTACAAATACAAATTGCTGTGTACTGAAAATCAGAATTGATGATGTTTGCATGGATGCAATCTAACAATCAAGACCTGATACCAAGGTAGATTCATACCTCAAAATTCTGAAGGGCAAAATGTGAGTCTCTGAAACTTAGAATTAACTCTTTGTCTTATAGCTGTTGTGTTGGAAAAACGAACATTTTATTTTAAAGTATGTTTCATTAAGTCTTGTAACAGCAGGTCAACAGGAAACAGAGGTAAATGCAAGGCTTTGGTGAGAAACAGCAGTTTAGCTTGTTCCCAAAGGATAGTAAACAATTCACCTCTTCCCTTTCCAGTATGGAAAAAAGGAAATTATAGAAGAATAAAGACTGGAAATATTTCCCTTGCGCCACATACATATGCTATAAATATCTCGGTGTCTGTACACAAAGCCAAGGGTCACATAAGATTTATATTGACATTAGGAGAATGTCAATATAAACGTCACATAAGATTTATATTGACATTAGGAGAAACATTAGCATGGTAAATAAGTTTCCAATGTTCAACTATCATCGGACAAGTACAATTAGCATACTGATACTACTCCGATGGCCTTTCTCTTTGTTACTAGTGATCAGCTGTAAAATATTTGTTCCAAGAGGGAAACACTCCAACAGCACAAACAGGGCAATATGTGTCTTGAGTTAAAAGAATGCCTAAGAGCCTAACTCATTCCAAGGCTGAAGATGCTTTTCCTCTTCTCTTGAGAGTTACCTGTCAAACTGTTGTCTGCCCAAGTCCTTTCGGTCCTTGCTGCAATGTTTTTTAGATTGACTCAGTGGAGGAAGCCCACTTAACTGCATGTTACTGTAGAACCTTAAAAGCAGGAAAATCCTGTTCAAATCTTTTACAATCAGTAATTTCCCCCATGAGGTGAAATATTAAAAAATGTTTATATAGAATATCCAGTATGAGCTATTCAGAAAGACAAAACAGAAATACTGAGAGTTTTTCCCTTATATATGATGTGTATTCACCGATATCATCACATCTTTTCTTTCATAGGTACAAAATATGTAGCACAGTTCAGCATTTTATCCAGAAATTATTAAAAACCCACAAAGTGAACATTTTTTGGGCAACCCCCAAACCTTTATGTTTCTTAGGTGGTCTGAAATACTTTCCCCAAACCTGAAACGCATATCTTGTTTTTCTAGAGAAACAAACCTATTGGCATAATACCTGGATAATAAAAACCAGAATACATTATTTTAATTTTTATTTTAATGTACCGTTGTAACATATATTAGGAAACATTCCTTCATTTTCATTATCTTCTTGCTGCCCCAGCTGCAATCCCATAGATCTTACCAAGACTATGAACCTGCAAATACCAATGCAGTTCAGCAGCTGTGGTTACATAAAGAGCATCACTGCAGCTGTTCACAGTCACATGTATTCACCTACACGCACGTTTGCCACACATCCCCCAAGAAGGGCTATGATGGTGGTTAGCAAAGCGCTGCTTTGCAGTGGAGCACGTGCAAACCCCTGTGCTCACAAGGCAGTACTTTTCCCCCGCCCTGAAACTTGGACCTGATGCTTCACTGCCTACTGCATGTGCAGCACACTGTGGGTTTTACTTCAGGCAGTAAGATCCAGGAACAGGTGCTGACACTGCAGCGACCCAGGCTGCAACACCGGTGATATGGACCAAGGGTTGCTCCGAAGTTGGTCAGACAGCTTTGGCCACCGCCCCCAGCACCCAACCCTGCACCAGCAGAGGTTTCCAATAAGCAAGACAAGTATAACCAGAACAATTAGGACTCATTGTCCAATTTCAGCACTGTGGCATGACAACTCAGCAAGGTCACAGCTGAGCTTCATCTGTCTTGCACAGCAGCAGTCCTTTCATATTGTGTATCAAGCACCTGAATGCACACAGTCTTCCTGAGCAGCTCTGCAGTCCCCTTCTGCAGGCCAGGGGCAAGCTGGCCAGCAGGAGGAGGTAGGTGCCCATGGCAGCACCCAGCAATGCCACACCATGCACCGGGGCAGGCAGCACCAGTGGAACCCAGAGGGCTGAGGAGTATTTCTGCCTCTGAGCAGGGCAAAGGCTGGCCTGCACAGGTGCAGACAAGGGCCTTGGGACTGACACACACAGCTGTGCATGTTGTCAAGTAGGAGGTACTGAAGCAGGACAAAGACAACTCACTGTAGCTCCACCAGGGCCACAGTATAGAGGCATGAACAGTAAAGAGGACCAGCTCCTAGCTGGAGCCCATACAAATGTGAAAAGCCTTCCCCCCCCCCGCCACCTCAAAAAGCTTAAAGATACTAAGAAAACAAGACAGAGTTAGGGTTACGATGAAGATATAAAACTGGAACAAGGGGTGAGTGGTTGTTGAGTTATCATTTGTGTACTTAAGAAAAGCCACAATTAAAGGGCAGAAGATGGGAATATTCTCACACAGCAACCCACACTTTGCTTTCCAGCTACCATGTTCCACAGAAAGCAATACAACTGGTTGGTTGAAGTTTTACTTTAAGCAGTCAAGGAAGGGAAGTGGAAGATTTGAGAAATTACCTCAAAATACAGTAAGTTGTTATGCTACACTATGTAGCCTATTTCTCTGTGTTGGAGAGAAACACTAGTTAGCAGGGAAAATCTGAGGCATGATAGAAAAAAACATTACCCAGGACAGAAAATAAAACTAAATGCAAAGCTTCGAAACAAATGCACAGCTATCTTTGTTTGGCTAGTTTTGCTAGTTTTAAATGCCAACACTGCTGTGAGAACTTCACTGTAATAGAAAAAACCTGCACAGATTGCCTGTTGGAACCGGATTTACATGAGCTTAGAAATGACAGAATTCACACTCTTCCTTGGTTGCATTTATTGTGCATGAACTTCACAGTCACATTTTACTGCTTTTCATAGAAATGATATAAACTGATAAACACAATCACATCAAAACCTGAGTTCTAAAACCAAACATTTTTATTCCTTACATGTATACTATAAAAACTTGGCTGCATTTTCAAGAAACAACAGTTAAGGAGAACAGTCTAGTGTTGGATAGCAGCAACACCTCCACTATTTACTGTTTTCCTTTGAATGAGACAACACCAATAATTGTTGCACACTACACAGTTCAGGTATTTCTGAAGTTGTACCCCAAGACTAAAGTAGGATGAATTAATTTTCTTTTCCTATATTCGACTGTAAGACCACTCCTCATGACAGTCTTCTTCCCACTTTTGATTAGTGATTATCCTATTCCCACAGAGGTATTGGCTTCTAAAATAATTTTTGGTCTACATTGGTAGACAAAGTAGTACCCAAAACAAGAGGTTTCTTTCACCAGCCTTTATTCACCATAAATTAAAACCAAAAATTTTTGTTTCTTCAAGTTCTGAAAGACCTGTCTTCTGTTGCTTTTCACCTCCCCACATACACACACCATTTTAGCTTTTGTATCAAGGTGCTGTTTTTTTGAGGAGCCAAAGTAAAGAGCAAGTATGCGTTAACTTGGGCATCTTTGACAGAATTGTTAAACCCATTCACCATAAGTTAGTTGCTAAGTCAATGAAAAAGCTTACTCTCAAGTATTTTTGTATTAAGTTAGTTCAGTCAGCAGAGAAGGAATCTTGTTATTAGCTGACACAAATTCCTAGTAATGGGAAAGGCATGAGCCCTGAAGATCTCTCTTAAGAGTTTTAAAGCCAGAATTCTGAACAACTGCTCAAATTAATTATCATGACATTGTTTTGTACCACACACTTATGTGAGATTTGCAATTTTAGGATGCCCTCTACTTTTTCTAAATCCTAAATTGGACACCAATTTTCCCCACTTTCTTGACAAAGGAGAAAAGGAGACTGATCTAGAAAAGAAGTATCTGTATCAGATTAGTGAAGTACACCACCTCTATCACTGGAAGTAATGGGAATCAGTGACATAATACATCTAGTCCCAGCTTCAGCAATAGAAACTGAAAAGACATCCCTTGCAAAGTCAGATTTTTCTAGAGAACAGATTTGTGTTCTAGAAAGGTAAAATACTTTGGTAGCTTGAAGCTTAAAGATTACAGCAGTACAAAATAATAGAAACAACTGAGCAAAGTTAAACCGTTAACTCAGGTCCAACTTTAACATATGAGGAATTAAAAATTGTTGAAGCTGCAGAACTTTTTTCCCAGAACTGATGATTTGAAGAGAGTGTCCAGTTGTAACAGGTTTATAGTGTATGCAGAGCTTATCCTTCCAGCTGAACTTCTATTTCAAAACGTGAAAGACGATTGAAGAAGAGTCATCTGTAAAAATCAGTCTGGATATTACATTACCTCATGTTCCCTCCAGAGCTCCAGCAGCAGTTTTCCAAATGCTGTTAAGTTTTGATTTGCTGCGATGTTAGTGCCAACAGTCTCTTGCTGAGCAGTGCATTGTGTCGCTGAAGATACTCTATTACATCTCCTTGCTTCTCAACTATCTCTTCTAAACTTGAATTTTCCCTTGAAGTTACAAAAGTGAATATGAGTTTCAATAAGTGACAGCAGCTTTCTAACACGTGAAATGTCAGAGCTAATAAACACTACTTAAACAAGTAATTTCTCTCAGTTTTACTTATACCAAGCTCAACTAACTTTTGAGGGGAGAGGCAATCTACAACACCTTTATGAGAAGGCAGGAAGAGAAAAAGTTTGGCTAAACTTCACGCCACGTATACATAATCAAGTTCCATATTTCCTGGTAGACAGTTACAGAGTGAGGATTCTTACTGTTTAAGAAACTAAGACAGTCAACATGCTGGAATTGTCCTAAGAACCATGGAACGTTTTAAACATACATTAGGATGCTTATTTTGAGCAGGCATAGTATTGTTGTTCAGTTGTGAGGGATCATAAGCTGTTTAAGACAGAACTCTCTTGAGTAACCTAGAGTAGCATACATGATATGCTACTATATACAGTGATATCTGTCCCCTACCTGAAGAGCATCAGTACCAAAAGTTGTGCTATTTCAGATCTACAACCTTATGCACTGCTACCCTCCTCCTTAAAATATATCCAGTTTTCAGATATCCCTCATTTTTACTTGGATAGTAACATTGCAACATTTAAATAAAGCCAAGTTAAATGAGAAAAAAAATCTATAAGAACACAGAATTTTTAATCAAATCAAACTGAATTAGGAATTTTTAAGAATACAGCAAGATGAAGTACCAATGCCTGAGTGTATTGTACTCTTTCTTTACATATAATTTCTTCCTAGCTGACTTGGGAACCTGCCTTCTTAGTACACTTATGAGCATCTTAGAGCTTAAAAAGTTGCTCCTCAGCCTTGCAGCATTTTTGTGGAGGAACACTGCCCTTTTCATAGTTCTTAGAAAGTGCTAAAGAAGATACCTAAAGTGGAAAAAAGCTTAGGTACAATTAAAAACCTACTTTAGTTAAACTGGAAAAAATAAAGAACACAAGTTTTGTAAACAGAAAGCTTGCAACTTTAACCAGTAATATGCACTCCCAACCTAAAGCTCCTGAAGATGTCTTGGTAGTAACTCAGGTTGCAGAGGTCATGATATTCAAAAAACATTCTTCTAACAAGGTCAACTGAAGGGCTGACAGGATTCACTTTTCAATAGACCTTAACTCTCAAGGGAAAGAGAGTCACAGTTGTATAGAGCTAAATTAAAATAACATTTTTTCAATCAGTTCTCACAGGAAGTTTGCACTCCTTAATCAAAAATAATCAGAGTCTTTTCCTCAGCTGGTCATTGTTGCAGACTCATTCCCTGGGCATTTGAGAATTTCTCAGGGGAGAAGCTGAATGAGAAAGGAATGAGGTCCACCATGCAATCACTATGGTGTTTATATCAAAATGGAAGTCAGACATGGTATCAAAATTCAAGACAACCCTAAATCCTTCCTGTATCCTGGACATCTACTTCCAAGTTCCATAAGAGCACATGCATGCTGCATTTGTGACACCAGGGGAAATGCCAAAGTATTAGTCATTTCTGCACTTTCAACTTTTCACCAAGGCACAACATATAGAAGCAAGTCATAGTGTATTAGAAAATTCCTAATTAAATTCTTATATGGAAGCCGATGTTAGTTTCAATTACTCATTTTTGTTAAGTCATACCAGACTGATTTCATCAACTGGAAGATGTTCAAGCATTTGAAAGGTACATAAAGGACAATCAAAAAAAATAAGTCTCAGTGCTTGGGATAGCTTCAGTTACTGTTGGACAGCTTCTCTGTCTCACTGAGACCTTCTTTACCCCTTAAGTGCCCTCTGCACCTTTAACGTTCCTTCCCAAACTCAAAACATATTCCAAATCCATTGCTAGAATCTCATGTCCAACTGCTGGCACAGAACAGAGCTGCAAAGTTTTCTTCGTCTACTAATTGACCACAATATATTTCCTTCCCTGAAAAAACTGGTTGAAGCAACTAGGCTTCTCCAGGCATACTTTTAAAGTTAAACAGTGTAAGACACCAGTATCTTTCCCCAAACTCCCATATAAAATTAACTAAACCAGATTAAGCACAGTTATTTATATTAAAGATTCATGCAGCCAGCCATAAATAGTCAAATCACCTCCATCTGTATGTTTGAGGATTTCTGTATCACAGTAAATTGACATTACTATGTAGAAGGTACAAGACTGTGCTGTATCTCATCTGTGCATCTAAAGTGGCAGCCTTAAGCATACAGTTTCCTTCACAACTGTTTTTCCCACCTCTGGCTTAGTTGAGAGATTTAAGATTCTACATAACTCTACATGAAGTAATGCAATTACATTAGTGTTACCTATATACCATGTCTGAACACAGCACAAAGTTAACATAGAAAAATCTTACCTAAATCCAATTTCTGAGGTAACATGACTAGGGTAGGCATACATCTTTTCTTCTTCAATTATGTCAGGTCTTGGCTTGGCACGATTGAAGTTGCTTATTTTCACTGCAACAAAGCTTTACAAATTAGTTGGAAAGCAACCAGAAAAAAAATCTTTATCACCAGATTCTAAGTTATAAAAATCTGTAACAGATGATTCTAAGATTACCTTAGGATAGGAGATGGAAAGACAATAAAGGAATCTGAGGAGTGGGGAAGAGGGAAATCAAAAGCAGAATCTACTTCTACTCATTTCTGGAATGGCTTCGATTACAAGTTAGTGATAATTTGCTGAGTTGGTTTATTTGTTGCTTTGGTTTATTTTTAATTCTCCTCAGTCCTGCTGCTTAAAAGATCACTGTGAAGACTTGAATGGGGAAGTTTGAACACACTGCTTAATGTCTGCAAAGTTTAATCTGTCACCTAAGAGAGAGTGAAACCTTTGTTGCCTTTTAGAAGGTACTGAGATTCAGTCTCCAAATTCAGGCTGTCAATTAAACAACATGTCATAAAAAAAGTTGTCAGAAGTTTTGTTACTAATACCTAGGTCAGAACTTCTGGCTTAAGCTCTTCAATAAGTACTAGTTTAACTAGACTACCTGCAAGGAAGTAGCAGCTTGTCTGTCTGCTCAGAATAGGGCAGACTTGCAACAGAAAGCCACTAAGTATTCAAACCAGCGTAGCTCTGTGAGCAGCTTCACACTGTGAAGCTTGCAGTGCTGGCTATCGAAACCAGAAGTCATTCCTGGGCACCTGTGAATAAAGTTTAAGACTAAATTTAACAGGTGTGGGATAGGGAGAGCTGGGAAAAGTTGTAGGCATCCTCTGCATGATTTTGGAAAGGAAGCTGGAAATATTTAAAGTCATTCAATATCAGATCCTGATTCAGAGAAAATATCAAAATATCCAAAGCATGCTTTCAGGACTCTGCAATTTGGGCTGCTTTTGAAGCAATACTCTAATGCCACTAAAAACATTACAGTCCAGCTCTGGGAGAAATCCACACCACTGCAGCAGAGGAGGACTGTCCTTACAAATCAGTACCATGAGGGGTTTATTACAGGCCACCCTGCTAAAACAATGCTAAGACCCTCCAGAGGTTAACTACAAGTTAGGCTCAAAGGTTAGTTATTTCTATGATGGTATTTCTCTACAAATAAAACCACAAAGGAATGGATGTGGAATTCTTAACATGTGTTGTTTGTGGGAATGTTAGTCTTTTATTCAAGTGATATTAGAAGTATGTGAGAAAGTAATTAAATACATAAATTTAGTACATCTTTTAAAGCTTGACTCCCTATCCTAGCAGTAAAAAACTTAGAATAGTAAGCTGACATTTAGAGCTTTCTGTATCATACTTCATTCTGTGCACTTTTACCTCACTTGAGCAATTTATATATGTCGAGCCTGTTATAGGTCAATCACAGCAATTCCTTGTAAATTTTCCCTGCCTCTGCATCTACAGCTCTATACACACACACTGCTGCATGGAGATGCCTCTAAAGAAAGGCAGTAGTACTACACAGGACACTGGGTATCATACAATTCCTAAAATAGCTCCAAAAAGCAAGAGGAAATGTCTAGAATTACAGTCAGGTATTCCTGATTTTTTAGACAGTAATATTTAAAAGATAGTAAGTCAGGTATATGAAACTTCTGCAGACAAGCATTTATGTCTCATAGTTAAGAAATAACTATTTCACTGTGAAGAAACAATGTATGAACTGGTGCTACCTTCTCTCCAATATTTAGCAGTAACATACTAACACAAAAAATAGTTATTTTTAGTGTTAATTTTCCCCTTGTTGCTCAGCTACAATAGCTGATACTATCTTAACAGGAAGTGGTATCTGCTAAGTGCTTGCCTGCAAGAGGGGAATCCCAAGCCTAACCAGAGGGCTGCCCTTAAAACTGTCCTACTAAAGAAGCTTCATGCTTCCACCCAGTCACATACTCGGCTCTGTTTGCGAGAGGAAAACCCATGTGAATGTCAGTATTACTATAGATTCTCATGGTATTTTAAAAATTGGCCACACATTTGTTTTGCTCCAATACAGTTTTATTTTTATATTAAAACATTGCAAAACCTTAAAAACCAGCACTATACACAAGACAGACGTGCAACCAGTCTCTTAGCTTAGTTCAAGCTTTGGGATGGAAAACGGAAAACAAGGTATACTACCCAATAGAAAAGGCAATCTAGGGTGACTGGAGGTCTTCCTCACCTTGAGGAAAGTGTTGAGTTACATAAAAATTAACCCTAGCTTTGTACACCAAGTTTCAGAGAGTGAATCAGACTGTTGTTTTGGGGCTGCTCAGGAGATAAGGCAGCTGTTACTAAAAGACATTGCCTTACTTCTTCCTAGCAATGCAGCTCTGTCCCTTCTCTCCCTTGGTTCCACGATTCAGTGAACCCTTCTTCAAGCGTCCTTCAGCTAGAAAGCAAAACATTGTATACAACATCCTTGTATACATTGGTTAATGAATCTGATAATCACAGGAACTGGTAGAGTACAAATTAGGAAACAAGACCCTTTTGGTGACAAATAAGCAGATAGTTTGAGAGTTCTTACAGAAGTCCAGGCTCAGATCTTACTACTATGAAGGTCAATTTTCTAGCACTTTCTTATCCTTTTCAGCCAAGGTAAGAGACACACAATGTAGCTCTTTGAGCTCCAGGAGGCCTCAGGGCTAGAAATAGCATTTCACTGGAATTCCTGATGTTCTATTAAAGTTTCACCATTTTATCTCTTATTTCCTGAGTTTCCCAGGAAAGTAAGTATGCATATGCAAAGAAGGGATGATCTCCAGCATTCTTGGAATAGTTTCCTAGGACTGCCATGTTTGTGTTCCCTCATCCTTGCCTTTATTCCTCCAGAGGACAGTTAGTCTACTTGAGCCAGCTGGCTCATTCAGGGGAAAGCCTGACAAGCCTACAGCATTCAGGCCCTCTGCATAGTTGTAAGAGGAGGACGTAGTTTAGAGCTGGGACCTTATTTCTTGGTGCATTTTTGATGCTGTTGCAAGGGAGTCAAGAATAGATTTTATTTCCTAGGTGAGCAAGCTCCTTGGCAGTATTTCTCTGTGTGCTATTACAATACCACATACATACCAAAACTTTCTTTCAAGCATTTATTTACCAACATTTTAGGTAGTTCTGCAATGGTTTAATGGAAAGAGGTTAATTGAGTCTTTGTTGGTTTGTAAGGTTATCTGCTTTAGGTTTGGTGTAACTTACAGTGGTAGCACAAAGCAAAGCCTCAGTTTTATGAACCAGTAAGTTATTTTAATATAAATCACAGCTTTCAATAGCCATGTTTTATAAACATTAATTTCAAAGAATCCTCCATTTTAGTGACAAAGAGGAACTGAAGCCTTTGGGATGGGACCAGGGAAAGACAAAAAGGCTGGATAAGGCATAATCACACTACCAGGTGTGCAAGTCCCATATGGAAATCCCAGAAGCAGTTCTGACAAATCCAGCTAGCTCTTACTCCTTCATAGCTTGTGGTGCATGCATATGAGAAACACTGATAAACAGACAAACCTGTTCACAGGACAGTTTTTGAAACAATTAGGCATTCATTGCCACTTGGCTGGATTAACAGCTCTGAGATAACATGGAGCTTTCATTTAGCAGCACTTGGAACCAAATCAAGCCTGATAACCTTCCTATTTGTTTTGAATTTGTCTTAGTTCTTCTACAAGCACACAATCATTCTGTTATTTATAATGGCAGTTAAATGTCTTGGGGTACCCCAAGTGAACTACTGTGAGGGCAAACATAACACTTGAATACCAGCTATAATAATAAGTCTCAAGAAAGCAAAACTTGCCTCTCTCACCTGTGTAAATCACTAAGCATGTGAGGGAGCTAATCAGCTCCAGGCCCAGGACTCCCAGGATAAGATACAGGTACACTTTACTGTGATCAGGAAAGGAATGCTGCACTGACAGAATCAAGAGCAGGGCTGTATTACCTAGAAAGCAAAGGTTATATTTTACAGGTGTAACAATTTCATCAGTTGTTGAAAGTAACTTAGTACTTTCTCATCCCCAGTATCTGCATTAGGCTGCAATCTTTCAGTAATGCTTTTTCATTTCATATCATACTTGCCCTTTTAGTTAATTTCCTTAACACAGGTGATACAAGCTGACAGCAAAATGAGGTTTCATTTCAGCATTTCACTGTAATGGTAGAGAATTATAAGTTTTCTTATAGATTTTTCTAGCTTAAAAAAATGAGTGGAAGAAACACTAGAAATACTTAACATACATATATGGGCTTAAACAGTTTCTAGCTTTGTTGCTGCTATCCATCTTATTCTTTCAATTTCTAAGAAGTCATGTTAGTGAGGCTAACAGAGCAAAACAAAAACTAAATACCTTCCTCATTTGCACAGGCTTCCACTTGTCTAGCTATTTTTTTAATACTTGCAAGTTACTGAAAGTTTAATTGAAATGAGCACAGTTAGTCAAGGAGAACAAATAGAGTTACAGACCTAAAAAGCATTTTTAATTCTTTACACACCCTCTTTTCTGATACTGAGTTTGGAATGTCCTTTTCCTGTAGAAATGCTATAACCAGTGTCTGGATAAGGAACTAAATTTATCAAGACCATTAATGTAGCTAGGGAACAGTGCAGTTCTCTTTCATACTGTGTCAGTCAACTGAACTGTCAGGATGGAAGTGGTATCAGCAGTGATTACCACACAGGACGCTTGCAGTAATGGAGCTATCTACTTTCTGAAATACAGATGATCTCTACCAAAATTCCCCAGCACACACCTGATTGCACCTGAACATTCACACATGCCCAGAGTTTGTCTAGTAGGGGAGAAGTGAGCTCCATGTAAAACAGGGCTAAGTATTCTGAATTACATTGCAATAGGTGGAAACAGTCTTTTACATCATTAAGCCTGCTGTAGCCTGATTTTGTCTCTGCATTTCAAACAATTCTTCATCTTCAGAGCTCTATCTAGTGGTCAGAGCCTGAAGTTTTGCACATTCATCAAGCTGACTAGCTCTTTTAGTGACTGTGTAGAAAAAAAGCTAGGTTTTTATATAGAGCAAGACCATTTGACTTATCAATTCTGGTGCAAAAAGTCTACTCCAGTTATTCAGAAGCCTTACAGAAGGGAGGTGAGACTTTAAGTGGCAAAAATACTGTAAAAGCCATTACTGGTCCCTTTTCCACTGCTATTTATGTGAATAATCCCCTCAAGTTAGATGGATTTTAGAATTGTTCAACCAGCTTCTAGAAAGGTTACACCAGCTACTTGCACCAATACTTTTCAAGCTCCACTGGCCAGTGATGTAACTTAGAGTTAAATCACTCCCATACACCACCTTTTGTCCATAGAAAGGCAGTCAGAAATAGAGCTGCATGTCACACATAGCCCTACTCAAGATGAGAAAATTGCTTATTTTACAGATTTCAGACAGCTGTTGAGCAACAGGAATTCAACTGTTTCTATGTGAATTGCTGAGCTTGAAAAGAGAAGAGCAGCACACTTCCTGGAAGGACTAGCAGTCTTACCACATATCCAAATAGACAAATGAATATGCAGATCAAGATCACTAGCAGTCAAACAGACCTGAATATTTTACGGCTGAAGACTAAATGCTAATGACTAAAGGTTTTACTCAACCTCACACTCCTGAGCATTTTTCCACTACAAAGAGTTCTTTACAACATGCATCTGGCAGGCCAGAAAGCTCAGTCAAGGAGGTTCGTAAGTGCTCGTAGGCAGGTTTTTAGAAGTTCATACTATACAATCATATATAAACTGTTCAGTCTTTTACTGCTTCACAGTTTAGAGTTTTAGAAAAAAAACAACTTCACCTGTGGAGTGTATGAGCAGTGGAAGCCTTTTTAGATGCTTTGTTGATCGGTATATTGCAAAGTAACCTCTTCTTCTGACTTGACTATGGTGGTGCTGGACATAGCGTTCAAAAACCACATGCAGAATCCACAGAATTACTTTTGCAATTATTATGACAGTCTGCACTTTAAGTGGGTGAGTGTAGTTTCCAGGGCACTTATCTTGATTTGGATTGGGGTAAGAACAAAACATAGCTGCTAAAAATGCTAGAACAACAAAAGCAACCTGGAAGAGAAAGGAAGAGAGATAAAAGTCAACATTTAGCTATATATATGTAAAAAAAGTAGGATTATGTAGTTTATTCATTATGCATTACTTTCTGAATTGATTTTATTAGAGATAACATATAAAACATTAGATACTTCTACAACCACTATATGTCACTCTAGGAACCTAGTGCAGACTGAAAAGCCAGTGTCCAGCAGAATAGAGATGATAAACCTCACTCTTCCTGGAATTTCACTGTTCTCCAAGTCTTTCCTTCATAGTGAACTTATTTAATTTCTGGGCCCTCTTTACTATGTCTTTTTACTTTAAGGGGTACTTGATTTATACTCCTCAAAAGAAAAATCACATCTCTTTAGACTCAATCAATTACACTTGATGCTGCTCTGTGAGACAGCCTCCTGTCTTATTGGTATAGTCTGTGTTTCTTTAAATTGACACTAGCTAAGTGAAAATCAACCCTTTACTACAGTCATTGAAGATCATCTCCAGGTTATGACATTAGACAAGTGAATCCTCATAGTAACTTAAAAACTGAAATATTAACACCAGGTAGGCACCTTTGTCAGGTGGTAATCATTCCTTAGTATATTTGCCATCAGATATTTTCATTTTCCTTTTTTTACTTAAGTCAGAATAACCAGACAGATTGACAGTCAGATTGTATATATACTTATCCTTTCAGACTAGTGCCATTATGCCATAACTTTCCCTGTCTTCTAGACTTCTCTAGAAATTTTCAGCATCAGCAGTGAGCATGAGCAACCTTTTTGCCAACTAGAAGCAAATTTTTGGATGTGCATTACCTGTGGTATATGTATACACACAGGGGTTTTAATATTTAGAGATATTTTTGTAATAAAAAAATGTTTTCCCTACTGTGTTCATTCAACGAACAAGGAAATATTATACTTTCTCATCCTGTTTCACTCTACAGAACAGGAATATTTTTAAAACAGAACTGTAAACAAAAGAAACTCCCACCATTACAGAAGTAAATTGAGAGCTTCCATGGACAAAAAATAAAAAACCCTCAAGTCTGAAAAAGTCTAACACCTAATATACTTGGCTTAAAAAAGTGTCAGATGCTCTGCATCTCATAACTGAGAGAAACAGCACATCAGAATCGAAGATAGAGCAAAATATCTGATTTTCATTTGCTACCTTCGTTTCCATACTTAATTCTATGAATATCTAAAATCCCACCAGTCCCTTTCACAGATCATAGAATATGCTGAATTGGAAGGAACCCACAAGAATTATAGAGTCCAACCCTTAGCCCTGCACAGGGACCATCCCCAAGAGTCACACCATGTGCTGTGACCATTTCCCTGGGGAGCCTGTTCCAGTGTCCAACCACCCTGCGACTGAACCACATCTTTTTAACATCCAACCCAAACCTCCTCTGACACAACTTCAAGCCATTCCCTCAGGTCCTGTCATGGGTCATCACAGAGAAGAGAACAGCGCTCCTCCTATTCCCCTCATGAGGAAGCTGTAGACCTTTCCACTCTCTTGAACTTATTTTTCGTATTTTTGTACTTTCTCAAGCAACATTCTTCATGGAAATTAACTTTTCAGAACCACTAAATTACTTTTGATACAAACTGCCCTTAGCTCCCTCTGATTGTGGCCAGAGTTAGGTAACTGGGGAGGGAGGAAGAAGGGGAAATAATTTTCACACAATCATCAAAACCTAAAAGAGACATTATAGAGGACAAACAGGATAACAACCCAGACAAAATAAAATAGGAATGTGTCCTACATTATCCATAAGACCATCATTTCCAATGTAAATTAAATACCAAGTTATCTTGAGATGGGTTAAGTAACCAGGTTAAGTAGTTAATTAAAAGGAAGGCTTACCAACAAAATGTTTGTTTAATCTATTATTTTACCACCTCCTTTTCTTACAAAATTAAGAATAATTCAGATATTTTATTTGGTCCATTTACTGTTTGGTTTGCCATTTTTCAACAGTAACACATTTAGTTCTATTCCTTTCAGAAGTTAGGAATATATTTCAGTACAGAAAATGGCTACATTAAACTGATGCAAGCAGGAATGACCTAGCAGTGCATTGCTACTAACCTACTATAGCAACGTATACAAGAGGAAACAGGTAGCTGGCTGGAAGAGTGATATTTATTATGTTTTGCTTCCATTTTAGGGCAGTCCAATAACAGGTGTTTCAACTCAACACAAAGGAATTTTACATACAAAAAGTTATTCTTATAAAGAGCAGTATTTAAAGTTCAGTTTTGTGTATGTGCATACACAGAAGGGATTAGGGAAGGACGGAGTTAACATAAAGAAATTATTTCTAGCCTGTACACTTCACACTGCTCTACAATCTCCTGATAGGAGCCAGAAGCCTGCAGAAAAGCAAGGCTTGGCAAAAGGAAAGGCACTCAAAAACCCAGCCCTACCACACCCTGGCATGGCCTACCCACATACTCCAGAATTGTGCGTAATTAGGCAGCTGCACCAAAGCAGCTATTTTGCTACTTAACTCCATTTCTTGACACAGGAAGGTGGAGAAGAAATATTCCAAGTTACTTACAAATTACTTTAGAGATTCATTACAACTTTACTGCTTAATACTATGATGGCTTTACTTCTCCAGGACACTCACCCCTTCGGCAGGCCTAACCATCAGAACCTAGGCTGGCATCTCTGCATTCCACAAGATTTGTGTACATTTGAAGAAGCACAGGGGAAGAAAATCCAATATGCTTGTTTTCCCCATCCATTTTTAGAGTGAGAAAGACAGTGCCACTTCAGGTGACAATTATAAAGCTGTATTTCACCGACAGAAAAGGATACTTCTCCATTTTGCTCCAAGGACCAAGTGGTCATTGCAGCAGCTTCAGCAACAGCAGCAAGACTCTTCCTGGAAAAGTGTGTGCTGACAGATCCCTCATTAGTTTTCCCTCTTCCCCTCCCCACACTTCTCACCATTTGCAGGAGAGAGGAAGAGGTGGAGTCAGAAGGAGTTTCCTACAATCCTGACATTTGGCTGCATCAGTTATGGTAGCAGATGGTAAATCCCCAAGGCTAGGCAGAAAAATATTTACTACAGAGTTCGAGGGCACCAGAATTTGTCTGGCAGGGGAACAGAATAAGGCTAGATACATGGTTTCCACTGGGAATTTTGGTAGTCTGTTCTGCAGAACAGCAGAAGTCTTTCTTAAGTCTACTTGACAGACAGAGGGGCATTTCTTGATATTACCATGAGGCCTACAAACACTTACTCCCAAAATTAGAAGGCTGGGGCATATTGAACAGCTTCATGCAGCTGCCCAAAGAGAGACCTTAGAGGTTGGTATATGCTTTTAAAGTTCTGGCAAGAGGGCATGTTTTGAAGAGCGCTGAGCACTGCATTTTTTGTTTGAGATGAAATGAAGCTCTAAAATAGCTAGCAACACATACATACGTGTCCTGTGTGCTTTCCGGCTTTACCTTCAGGTCATTGTCGGTGGCATTATACAATCATAGAATTATTTAGTTTGCAAGAGACCTTTAAGATCATTAAGTCCACCACTAATCCATGTTATGTGTTGTTGAGTTATGTGTTATTGAGAGATGCCTCTGCCTAAACTAAGGTGAAGATGAGACCATATGTTGAAGTTAATAGGATAGATTTTATCTAACAATAAAATGTGAGGTAGAGAGATAGAAAGAAATAGAAGAGAGGAGGAGAGAGAGAGAAAGAGAGATACATTAAATAGAAGATAGTCACCACCTGTGGATCCAGCAGTGGTCCTTCTTCACTCTGGACTTCTCAGTGGTGGGAGGCTCCCAAGGTAATTTAAAAATTTTCACTATTTATACATTTTTACAAAAAAGGAATTAATGCTCATTGCTTTCTTATATTCTATTGGTTAAATGATTCCCTCACTTCTAATGCTAATTAGACCACATGTCCAGTCTCTCTTCTCTTGAGTCAGTGGGTTGTGGTCAGTGCTCACAATCTCCCCCTTTTAAAAGGGGATTAAAAGGAATTACCCTTTATCCAGTCCAAGCCAATTTCAGCAGTCACTGATTTGGCTTTTCTTGTGGCCCATAAATTCCACATTCTTTATGTCCATTATCAATGATACATTCTTGTCCCCCAACTTTGTTAATCTCCCCCTAGGTCTGAGATAACACTAAGACAATAGTACCACCTTTCTCTCATCTCAAGTTCCTGTCACAGTGGCTTAAGTTACAGTCCAAGTTCCAGGTACCCATAGAGGCATATTCAGGGGGCAGGGGGGCTTTGGTAGTCACAGATGCCATCTGTCCCATAACCAAGTGTGATCTTTGTTCGACCAGTGACACATGTACGAGCAGTTGCTTCTTTACACAGTTTGCCACAGTAGGAAGTTTTGCCTGGATGCATCACCCAGGATGTGCTAACCAGATCTCATTTCTGTCAGGCTTGGAGTTAATCGCATCCTGTTGCTCCATTCTGTGCTTATCTCATGGCAAAATCCTTCTGTGCCCTTAGCAGTGTTTGAGACAAGCAACTGTGCTCTTTAAGTCCTTACACCATGTAAGTACCATTTCAGTTAGATCTTAGGATCAGACCTCTTCAGCCTATCTTCTTCATGTTTGGTTGCCACACACAGGCAACAATAAGCCTCTGCAGCTTATCAAGGATAACTCACTATTAGGCAAGGATCTCTCTGCTTCTGTCTACCAGCCTCAAAGGCCTGCATACTGTTCAGTATCTGTGCTTTTTGCCCTTAACCTCCAGAAGTGAGAGGAGGAAGTAACATTTGGATTCCTTTCTCTCTCCATCCACACCTCTATCTCTACCATGCAACCCCTCATAAGCAAGTCCAACTTTACTTGTTTAGTTACCATAAGAAATACCTTCTTCTGAAATTAAGTTCAGCCTCAGAAGATATGGCATTGAAATTACCTTAGCCCTCTATAACTAGTATAGCACTTCTACAGCAGTAATATTATTTTTAAAGTACATTTCCAACAGCATAGAAAAACTACTATTTGAAGTGCTTTTCCACCTAACAAGATGTGTCACAGCATGTTAGCGCCAACAATCAGAATGAGAAGGCAGCAAGTATCCAGTAGCACACACATTATCAAAATTCATTGGCAAATGGGACTTCGCTGGTTTAGAAGAACAGCACATGCAAACCCCTGGAGAATTCTGTTACATGAACAGTAGAATTCAGAACAGAGATAGCAAGTTTTCTTAAGGAAATCATGCTTCTTAAACTTACATGTATTAGCAACAGGAAATTGGCAAGGAGAACTGCTGGGATAGAATGAAATCTTGGCCTCAGTTGGGAATGTAATGTGTGAGACGAAACGAGTGGCGCATCCAGTAGAGGATCATCTTCCAAACTCTGTGTTATTTCCAAGGAACCCTGGAACAGAAGGGGGGGAAAGAATATCAATAGGTAAGCTCTAAAAGTAAAGTACAAAGGTTTAGCAATCTTCTGTTAGCAAATCAAGCTTTGTGGGAAAACCACCCCACTAGGTCAATGTCTTGAGACAAGCTCTTAAATTCTAGGTAAGCTCTCATCTCTGAGGAATCCAACAGTAACCTACCTCCCAGTATCACCCTGGGCCTTCAGGGATTTTAGGCTTTAAATATATTATGAGTATCTAAGCAGTCCTGAGAGATGCCACAAGTACTAGCATATTTATATAAAAAAGTAGGAAAAGCGATGATTTGAAGTGTCTCTCACATACTTTATACAGGTACTGCAAAACTCCTTGTTATTCTTACTCCTGTCCAACTACAGCTGGAGGCAATAACAAAGCTGCAGTGTAACAGTAACAGTTTTGAGGGATTCAGCCACTGACGCTACTGACATGTCTAAATGACTGCAGCATTAGTTAGAACTGCACTCAGGCAAGAAGGAAACCGTAGGAAAGCATCTTCTTTCACAGAGGAAAGAAGATGCTACCAAGTGCTGAGCAAGGCATTCTCAGCTTACACTAGAGAGAATGCAGCCCATACTTGACATGCTGGTGTAAGTAACAGGTCTTTGACTCCACATTAAGCTCAGCCGTTTCAGCTACATAAGTTTCCAGAAGTACCTTTTACTAAGTAGAAGATGAGTGGAGGGAAAAACCTTGGAAAAGGAACTTGCTCCAGTGCTATGCACCTCTGCTCCTTCCAGGCCAGGACACAGTCATTCAATACATCTTGAGTGGAACATACACAGCCACTATGAACGGCAAAACTGCAAGTTTCCTTCCTAGCATCCTGTTAAGTCCCAAGCTATGACTTGCTTGCTTCAAAAGATAAAGCAGCTCAAGATTTCCACTCAAGTTTTGACTGCTCTTCTCCTGACTGATACCAACCATAGCCTAGAGCAACATGACAAGGGCAGACCCCACCCCACTCCAGACTTCTGACGGCTTAGAGACATGCTAGGATTCACTAGGCTATTTACTGTTTTTAAACCCACAACTTCTCTTTGTAATAGGAGAAAGCAGCATAAGCCTCAAGATAAACGATGCACGGCATTCTTCTAAACTAGCACAAGAAGAAAGGGATAAGCAAGTTTTGGGATTAGACCTAGGTTTATAGTTCATGTTAATGAGGACAATGTAGATTGGCCCCCAGTGTTATTTCACCTACAGACAGCTGCCTACAGCAAAGGAATGAGTCATCAAAAGTTATTTCATTTAGCAATCAGTTTTATTTTAGAACCACAAACACCACACTTCCTCTACCACACAGGAGCACAAACAGACCTTCCTCACCTATTTGATACCTTTTAATTAGCCTAGCCTTTGACTGTAAGTGACCCTTGCTGAAATACCTGCCTGGTAAGATGACATTTTACTGCAGACCTAGATATTTAAAAATGGCACTTCTCTTGTGAAGCTATTGATGCCCCATTCCTGGAAGTGTTCAAGGCCAGGCTGGACAGGACTTAGAGTAACCTGGTCTAGTGGAAGGTGTCCCTGACCATGGCAGGGGGGTTTAGAACTAGAACTTTAAAGACCCTTGTAACCCAAACCATTCCATGATTCTACAATCACAGAATAGCAGGGTTAACACTTCACATCTCTCACAAAGACAGCAATTCTCCTTAGGAAAATATCCTTTGTCTCATGGGAACAAATGAACTCACCATTTCTGCAATACCATGACAGATCAGGGCACTCCTTCACAGACAAAGGTTTATCACAACACGTATGACCATGTTACTTTCTGCAAGACTGGCTACAATCCATCTTTGCACCCTGAAATACAGCTAGCGTTAGGAAGCACTGGATGACAAACTCCTTGAGTAGATATTATTACAGACAACGTAGGGAGGAGGGGAATTAAAGCATGGGAGATGATGAACCCATGCAGTCAATGTAACATTAAGATGTTACTAGATTAAAATCTAGATTAAAATCTAGTAAGCATCCTAACGAGCAAACACAGGTTTCATTTAATTAAGATGAGCCAAACCACAGCTGCCAAAAGCCAAAACGCCTTAAAAACGGACTTCTGTTAGGCATTGCTATAGTCATGAGCACAGGTTAAGGCTTCAGCCTCTTGGCTCCCTGATCCACTTGCAGCATGTGACCACCTCCGCAGCAGCCTAGCACCAGGAGAAGGACAGGCAGGAACAAGCCGCAGCCAGCAAGCTTTGCCCGCGCAGGCTTCCAGCTGGGGCAGCGGAAAACACCCAAATAAACAGAAGAACGCCGTGGCCATGCCACCGCACAGCACATAAACCAGAGGCTGCGCTGACAGGATCCGTCTGAGAAAAAAGTAACCCAGAAAAACTGAAGGAGCTACAGGAGTAGCCTCGATCAGAGATTAATAATCTCGATTTGAAACAACCCCAGGCCCAAATGCCTCGGGGGTACCTCAAGCCCGGCCGGGGAAGGGCAGCGCGGGGAGCGAGAGGCCTGGCGGCCTCCTCACTTCTGAAAGGGCACCTGGGAAGCGCCTGGGCCGGTGGATTCCCCCGGAAGGAGCAGATAAAGCCTTGGGCGCTCAGGACGGAAAACGGCAAGAAGAAGCGGAAGGAAGAGAAGGCACAGAATACGAGGCGCTCTCCCGGCAGCGCCCACGCGTAGCCCAGCCGGGACCCCCGCGGCCGCAACCCCGCTCCCGCCCGCCTGCCCGCCCGCGCTCACGTTGTCCAGGTCCTGCCGCCGCCTCCCCGCCGTCACCGCCATCTCCACCTCCCGCCTCCGCCGCCCCGGCGGCGCTTAATCGACACCCCCGCCCCTCCCGCCGTGAGCTCCCCGCCACCATTGGGCGCGGGGCGTGCCCGGCTCCGCCCCGGGGCGGTGCCGCCGCCGCTGCAGGCTGAGGGGCCTCTCCCGCGGGCGGGGGCGGAGGGTAATCCTGGCGCGGGTTGGGGCTCCTCGGCCTGCCCTGGGCAGCCGCCCGCTCTCGTGGCGATGCTCGGTCCAGCGCTCTCGACAGCCCGGCACTGATTTAAACCGGGGACTAGTTACAGCAGGCTCCAGGATGGTGTCCCCGCGGGGCCAGTGGCTCGGGTGGGGAAAGCACACCAGCAGCAGATGGCTGGTGAAAATGCGGGGGTAAACACAGCGTGGTGCTGCTGTCAGCTTGCTGGGCGGAGTATTTTCCCACCTCCAATTTGTCTTGCAGGGACTTCTTGAGGAAAAGATGGAGTCTACGCAGCTAATTATTATATAATGTGGATGTCTTATCTGTGAACGTGTCTGGTTGCCCCTTCTGATCACGGACAGTTTTAGTGTGCACAAGGCACTTCATAAGTTTTCAAAGATATTTCTGCCCCAGTTGTATATTTTGTGAAGAAACACATTTTCTTTAAAACTTGCCCTTACTACTTTCATTTTATAAGCCTTTGTGCTCACACTGAGACAGACTGTGGCCACTCACAGTGTCCAGACCACTCAATTTATGGATCTCACTTTAAGGATCTCCCTGCAACTCCCTGAAAGGAGGTTGTAGTCAGGTGGGCGTCGGTCTCTTCTCCCAGGCAACCAGCAGTAGGACAAGAGGGCATGATCTTAAGCTGTGCCAGGGGAGGTTTAGGTTAGACATGAGGAAGAAGTTCATTACAGAGGGAGTGATTGGGCATTGGAACGGGCTGCTCAGGGAGGTGGTGGAGTCACCCTCCTTGGAGATGTTTAAGAAAAGACTGGATGTGGCACTTAGTGCCGTGGTCTAGTTGACAAGGTGGTGTTAAGTCATAGGTTGGACTCGATGATCTCAGAGGTCTTTTCCAACCTAGTTGATTCTGTGATTCTGTGACAACCTTTTGTGTTCTGGATACTCCTTGACCAATTAGTTGCACTTGGTTAGTCTTTGGTAATCTTTGTTAGCTTATCTAACCTTTTTCAGCTGTATCATTTCTGAAATGTGTTCAAGCATGTGTAAAGTATGAGTTTCCAAAGCATCATTTTTATTATCTGTCATGTTCTCTGTTCATCTGCTAATGTTTCTTAACCTTCTATTCTATTTGAACAACCTTGAACCTTGAGCTAATGTTAGTGAGGATACTGAAAAGGATCAAAGCTGTAATGGGGGTTTGAAAGACAGCAAAATTGTATTCTCTCCAGGTTGTAATTGTTCTTTGGGTACTATTTAAGAGAAGCCAGGATTGTCACCCTGAACAGCTGCCATAGCTCTGCCTCTCTTGAAAACATGTAGAAGTGCCAAGGGGTGAAAACTGCTCTTGAGGTATGAGCTTCTTCAGGCTGTTCCGAGTTTTTGATCTCAGTTTCTGTGACTTTTCTTGGGTATCTTTTTGTAGAAAAAATACCCAAATTGAAAGCTCCCACCCAGAGCATTAACGTTCATCACTTGAATTCATTTGTTCTTGTTTTACACAGATACACACATTAAACAAACTGGACAACTATGAAAAACAAGCCTTAAACTTGCTGGTTTCAGTAAGGTAAAGTCTAACTCCTGTGATAAAAGCATGCTCTGTTCCAGTTTCTTAGCCTAAATGTTCATTTTTCCTCTTCCTTATTGCACTGCCTCTTTCTTTCCTTCCTGACAAGAACACAAGTACTACTGATCAGCAAACAGGGGACAAAAGTTTTCAGTGACAGTGAAATGAGGCCTCAATTCACTGGTTGCTGTTCAAGTAATCTGTTCAAGCTGTTCAAGCATTACTGTTGTAAGGTGTTCTGTCTTGCCAAATAGGTAGCTTAGCAGGTGTGCTTGACACCTACACAGATCTAATAACCATCAAAGATTAAGGGTTCGACAGATCAGTCTTCAACTTGATTGTGCAATTTTTACGAAGATGCTGTGTGACCACCAGAATTTCCCTTTCCTTTGTATAACTATACAACTTATTTGCACAGGACCTTTGCCTGAGCTTTTGCTGAGCTTGAAAAGCATGCTTGTTTTGCAAGGAGCAAGAATGTCTGTGTCCTGGTTAACATTTCTGTTCTGGAATAACCAGAAATGCTAGTGTGCAGTGTGTTGTGCCTAGTCTCACAGCCAAGAAGCTAATAACAGTGCCAACTACTGACAGTTGTAAGAATATTTTTTTAAATACAAATACATTTATATTGATTAAAAATATTTTATAGCCATTTTTTAAAAATAATTAAAATAGCATTATATTTTTTAAGAAACAAATAAAAAAAGCAACCAAAAAAAAAAGTCTTTCACAAAAAGTCACATATCATCTTATGTTGCTTAGCTGCTATTGTTTTCATTTTTGACCACCAACACATTTATTTCTCTTGTCACATTTTGTTGGCTTGCTTACATGCATGCTTAGGAATGCACATGTGTTTTTTGTCCTTTAATCAGAGGGATTTGGGTTCTGTATTTGTCAAGAATGATATTTGAGGGGAAACAGTAGAGGGAAAAAAGGTTAAAAAAATGAAGCAATTTAGAACTGTTGTTCAAAGTGTTAAGAACCAGGGACTTGTTTCATCACTTGGATACGCAAGTTCGAGTAACTATTTTTTTATTAGCATAATAATTTAAGTTGAGGAAGTACTCCTCGTCCTGCTGCCTGTCTCCATAAAATACCATATGCTAGTTGTAATCTTGGTTTTAGCCTGTTTCTTCAGATATGCAATGCATTGTATCAGCAGTGTACTATTTAAAAAGAGAACACAGTTGCTGCTAAGTAGTTGCCATTTCTCTGTGCTTGTTCAAAGATAATTTTGTAATAATATCTGTTTATTTAGAGCTTTAGAAATTTGGTCTAATGTATAATCCATTACTGCAAGGTACTGTACACATAAAAAACACCTCTATTCTATGTTTTGCATACATACATGGAGTGTGTGTGAGACATGCCATTAGACCAGTGTTTAGGATAAATTCAAAAGAATAAATTCTTCTAAGTATAATTTTAGAATCCTAAAGTCACAGTAAGTTTACATTTATTTGCACTCATTTAAACATTGTTTCTACTGAATGGAAAATGAAGAGTTCTCGATGGATTACTGAAGAGCATGGTTGGGGGAAAAATTACAAGTTTAAATATTTGAAGTGCTTATTTACTGTATAGAACACCAGTTAGCATATTTAGAAGTATGTAAGTGCCAGTTTCAACTGGTTTATCTAAAATATGTATGTAATCTTTATAGTAGTCGCCTCCTCTTGTTCTTACTAGATCACCCAGTCTTTGTTTTGGTTTTGATATATTGTTTTAATTACTAGATTCACAGGTAATTTTTATTGAGAGATGCTTTAATGATGTAAGTAAGGTTTTAATGAAGTATGATTTTCTTCTGCTCAATTCCTGTTCCAGCTCCTGTCCAATTTTGCAGGCACTGTCTTTCTAGTGCCCAGGACTTGAAAGTCTGCTCCCAAGGGATGATCCACTGCTGGGGAACCTAAAAAAGATCAAGATATGGCCTGTTCTAAAATTATTTCTGCTGTAATCCCATCAGTAACGATGAAAGTATCTGATAAGGATAAGCTAAAAAGATCTGATATGGCCCAACAATGCTATGCTATGATGTCCTTACTTGCTCGTTGCCCTTAAGGAAAGCTCATGTAGATTAGATACCCATGATTAAACCCTATACTTAGGCATTACCATTTATATATCAGTAATAATTACAATATTTGGGGACTAACTTTCACAATTGTATCCTCACAAAGAGACCTAATATCTACTTTTCTTCCTCTTCATTTTATTTAAAATTTGTCATGGATGGAAACAGGATTGGGCTCACAAACTTTTTCACATTCAGCTGTAAGATATAATTATTATTACTATTTCTTATTCATATTACAAGTAGTACTTAAACTGTACTCAGCTCTTCGTAAAGAATACAGTCTCTGCTCTGAGAAAATGGGGTTGTGACAGATCTCAGCATTACTAAAAATACAAATGGGAAGTGAAAAGGTAAAAATAACAGTAGACAATTTTATTTGCATGAATTGGTTGTAATAGTCCTGAAAATCATACTGCAGTAAGTGCATTCTATATTCTAGCCTCAGATTACAGACACTTCAGAAGTGTTCATTTTATTTCAAGCTTCCGTAAGTTTTTTAAATCCTATGAAGCTTAAAAAACCAGTTCACTGCTGAATACATTTATTATAAAGGAAACTTTCTCTCCACGTGTAGTTTCAGATTTTCACATCATGAAAGTGTAAGCTTTTTGTGTTGAACAGCATGGGGCTATTTAGGCATGGTAATCATGTAGTCAAAAACTGCCACTTGCTCTGCAGCTTTGGCTTCATAAGTAATATGCCCATTAAAAATTCTGTGGCCTTTAAAGGCAAGCTGTTAAAAAGAGAAGAGTGTAACACTGGTGTTGATAAAAACTCTTTCACTCTTTCACCAATTATATATAAATTTGAATGCTGGAGGCTTAGTATGGCAGTTGATTAATTCAGCTAATCTATTAATACAAATCATTTAGCAAAATGTCCAGTGTGTCCATAATGGTGTCCGGAGATAGGACTGATGAAAACAGGTACCTAATACAGCTGTAGAGAGAGAGTTTGGACTGCTTTATGCAGATGAGACAAAGGGCATAACATAATAGTGAATGGAAGAATTGTGAAAAACAGAATGGGCACTCTGGATTGCTTTTTTAAATTTTACTGATTTTCCAGATATATTAAAAAGCACATAAACTGAGGTTAAAGAAAGGATACAACTTGTCAATTTCCTATTTATTTTCAGAAATATACTTTACAAATATAAAAGTTTGGAAATAAGTATCACAATGTATCTTATTTACTTTGTGCTAAAGATGAATTTGAGTGCTTTAAATGGTTTAGGGCTTAAGCAAATGTTTAATTTGCAGGATGAAAAGTACTGCCTCTGCAGAATAATTCTTTTTACTTTCTTCTGATTTTTCAGAATCACATTTCTGGTTTTTTTTGTGTTATAAAGCTGTCACAATATGACAAGTATTTATTTGAACTAAATAAACGGAAATGCAGAGCTTTTTCTGAAAATATTGGAGTTTAGATTATATACTTTCTAGCATAATTTTAATGAAAAAAGAGAAATATTTGAGATAATTGCCTCTAAAAAACTACTGATAAAATTGAAATAAAGACAGAAGATGAAATTTCAAAGAACAATTCGAGACTTTTTTCCCCGCAGTTTTTTTCTCAATTTTATGGTTACTTTGTCTGAAAGTCTTAAAATGAACTTCTCAAGAACTAGTTTGTGTAAACTAACTTTTTGAGCTGTATGGTTAAATATTAGCATTCCGATAAATATTCTTTTGAATATTAAAGGTTCTGAGTTTACCTAATTTTATTACCCCAGTATATTAGTGTGGATCACAATGTTCTTCTGAATAGAAAAACTAGCAAGAGAATTTCCTTGATACCAGTGAAAATTGTACTCCAGGAACACCATAACAAAGTACTCATTCTATGAGCATCTGCTTGTACCAGAATCTTTGGACTAAAATTTTCACATCTTTATCTTTGACTTAAATTTCACCTTCATTTTTTTTTTTTTCAATTTGAGTCCAGTTTTAACAGACATTCTGAATAGTTCCATGTACTGATCCTGAGCTCTTTTCTTAATATTTACAATGAGTTTGCAATACCTTTCTTACACACACGAAAAAGCTTATTCCAAATGAAGATTTACTCATTTCTGGAAAAGCAGCATGATATGCTTGTCACTTTCCATGAACAACCTCTCTGCAAAATTATCAGTAACTATACCTATGTGATTGTTATTTTTATGCCTCCCTGAATATAACATTTTAATATTTTAATGTCTTTGATTTCATTGCCTCTTTGCAACAAAAGAATCTGTATAATGTGTGAGCTAAATCCCGCTTGCTTTTTCCCAGTGCACAGCATTTTTCATTTTCACTGAATACCTCCTCAAGCGCTGTAGACTCTGCAAATACTGTTCATCCTGTCTTGTTTATATGCATATGAGACAGTATATATTTAGATTGATTCCTTCAGCATAGTGTCACTTTTCACAGTGTAAATGGCTTCCAATTACTGTTCTTAGGTAAGCTCACTATGTGCATGACTACAGGCAAATTGGTGATTTTACTGTTGGTTTGCAATAGGCCGATGATGGATACCCCGGACTACTAAAAAGAGTAGAATTTCTCTGTCTGTTGTGCCTTCAGTAAGCATTAGATGGCAGCATATCAGTTGTTTAAATGTGAGTTTAATTAATGAGCTGCACCCGTTTTCTTCTGAGAAAGGGGTGTGTTAGTTGATTGACTTGGTTAGGACTATCTCACAATATTGCTGTTAGAGTGGGGAATATGATGGAGGAGAAGTATATGGACAGAGGGGCTTGCATCTAATAGATATAGTATTATACTTGACAGTTATTATCTATGAGGAAAATTACTTTTGCTTTTTTTTCAAGAAAATAATGTTTTAATGAGTTGAACAAGTATGACAGAACATAATAATAAAAGTCTTTTCTACTCTCTTTTAAAGTAAAATGATCAGGAAAAAACCACCAGTGACTGCTTATCCATATGTTTGCTAAAAACTGAATGTTTTAAATATTTTTATTTTTTTTTTCTCTTGTAGGCTGTACACAAAAATGGTGCAGAACTTATTTCAGTAATGTGTAATTCTGTGTTGAAGGGTGGAGCTCCTTATCAGCTTTGCACGTTGCTGATTGGGATGGTCCAGTTTTCCCCAAGACACCCCTGCTGCAGGTTACTGCGGCTACCTTTGCATCATATTGAAGTGATCACATGGTTATAAGGTGAAATCTCATAATTTTTGATGGGCTTTCTTCTGGTTGGGTGGTTTGGTGGTTTGGTATGGTTTGGTGAATGGAACCCACTCAGTATAGAGACGTGATTGCCTTATACAGCAACACAAGTCTGCAGGTATGAGAGTAGGAGCTGGTCCACCTCTTTCACAGTTATCTCAGGGATACACCTTACGTGAAATCTAAAGCTCTGCAGCACTGGGCCTTAGATCAGCTCATCAAGAGATCTACTTTGCGTCTTGGTAGTTTGCAGTACTAATATGAATCACAGCCATGACTTACACTGGCTTCCAGTCATAATGCTTACTTGAGCTAGGACTTCCTTTTGGAAGCTGTAATCTAGAAGGAACACAGCACTGACCACAGGTATCTGGCTTCTCCATCAAGTAGAACTCAGAAGCATCATACCATTTGCTTTTTATGTGGCCCTTCTTTTCCAGAACTAGGATTAGAGTATTTAAATCCTGTTTACTAGACTATGTGCCATATCAAGTCATTTTGGAAATTACACCATATCTGGTTTTGAACACTGAAAAAAAGAGTTCTTAGTTACTAATTTTCATCATCATTATAAGGTCCATCAGTTTTACAGAATAAATCTTACCCTTCACCTGTTTTCATTAAGTATGTATCATTCTTAGTGCTCCAGCAATTGTTTACACAGAAGAATAACACTAGAAAAGACTAAATACTTTCATGCATGCTCAATTGTATTTAACTGATTGTGGTCACAGTATGATTTATTTTTGATAGCGGCTGCTTTGCTATTCCTTATTTCACATTCCCAATTTACATGTCTTATTTTTTGTCTCCCTGCCTACTCTCCAGTACATATTCCTCTGCAATCTGGTCCCTTTCTCAGTCTGCTGCATGCACTGTCTTGCATTTCCTTTTCACATTACTTTGCAGTATGCATTCATGACCTTAGCTCAATGATTCTCTGAAACTTTAAATATTCCATGCTTCTGGGGAAAGAAAAAGGAGTTTCTTCCACTGGAGTGAGGCCTTTTAAGATTAGGTAATGCTGGATTAATGCTGATATTAGTGCTAGTGTCTTGGACAAAACAATGTAGTAATAACTAATTATGCATTGAACTCAAGTCCTCTCATGAATTCCACACAGGTCCTTGTGGATCTGTTCAGATACAGTGGCCTTGGTTGTATAAACGTCTGCTGCTGGATGGTAATGTTACTGGGGGTGAAATGCACAGGCAAAAAAAATGGATGTGTGCCCTCACAGATTTTGAATAAATACATATTAATTTTTACATAAATCTTATACATAAATTATCCACAACTGAATTCAGTAAGATACAAATATAATGGATAATCTGACAGCTAACAAAGCGAGGAAGCACATTGTTTTTCTGTTTGAAGCAATAAGGAGGACAGAGTACTTAAGTATTTGATTCTAGACCCATTCCTTTCTTATTCCCTGTTCCTGAAAAGAATCCCAGCCTTAGCATTTCCTCATAAGCTTTCTGCCCAAATCCTTCAGAAGCTATAACTTCTAATATCTTCGACAAGAGTACATGTTCTTACAAACTTAATTTTTGTCCTTTTTGTAGATGTCTTCCTAACCTGTTTGTCAATTGAAAATACCAGTAAGAACTTATCTCAATGTCCTCTTTGGCTAAACCTAATACAGACTTCTTCTAACGTGACCACCTCAGTATGGGTGCGTGATCCCTTAAAGATGCTAATAAAACACCATGTATGTATGCAGTTACATTGACTTTTACCAGGGTTCTTTATTCCATTTGTGGGACCATGTAACTTGTGGAACTATCTTGCTAGCAAGCAGAGCTCTGCTGGCATAGCTTCATTTTCAGTGGATGTACTTCACTGATGGTTAGTATCAGGGTTTCTATATCAGCAAAGTACTTTTAGTGTCAATACATCTGAAGAACTAAGTAAGCGTTGGCCACATTTGTTTGAAACTTAATAAACAGGTGGGAAAGGACCAAGAGTTGTTACAGGGATAGCCTAAAACACAATAGGGATAGCCTGAAACACAATAGGGAATTTCCTCAGTAAATGCAGTAATTCAGATTGTTGCAGCATAAACAAAAAAGACAGCTGTTTCATCATAGTTAGGAAACATAGCCCATCTCCTTTCCAAACTACATATATACACCCCCACACATATATAAATAAGCTTTTTCTCTGAAAGCTCTTTTCTAAGAAGAGGTCTTGCATCAAGCAGAATCCTGTAAAAATCCAGACATTGTATTTAAAGGATGTGTTTTCTCATAGTTAGAGACACAAGCTGTTTTGCCATAATCACATGATGTAGTTTGGATGCAGTTCATTTTTGTTTCAGCTGTTTATAATTCCTTTTGGAATTACTGAAGTACAAAGACATAATTTTTGGGAATAAAATATAGAATGCTGCCCTATTTGTGTTTCTTTCTGATCATCTGCATCACAGAAGTTAACTGAATCAATATCGAACATTTGGCTCTGAAGCCAAAGCAACACTGCAAGAAAAAGAGAGAATTCACAGGTTGGAAATGGTTACTGTTCATTTAAGAATTAATATTTGTCCTGGTTTTGGCTGAGGTAGAGTTAATTTTCTTCACAGTGGTTGGTATGGGGCTGTGTTTTGGATTTGTGCTGAACACAGGGTTGACAATATAGAGATGTTTTTGTTATTGCTGAGCAGGGCTTACACGGAGACAAGGATTTTTCTGCTTTCTGTACTGCCACACTGGCAAGGAAGCTGGGGGTGCGTGGAAGGTTGGGAGCAGACACAGGCAGCATATGTGACCCAAACTGACCAAAGGGATATTCCATACCATACGACATCATAATCACTATATAAAGTGTGGGGAAGAAGGAAAAAGAGTTAGATGTTTGAAGTGATGGTGTTTGCCTTCCCAGGTCAGCATTACTTGTGATGGGGCCCTGCTCTCCTGGAGATGGCTGAACACCTGCCAGCCCATGGGAAGCTGTGAATCAATTCCTTGTTCTGCTTAGCTTGCGTGCACAGCTCTTGCTTTCCCTATTAAACTGGTTTTATATCAACTCACAAGTTTTCTAGCTTTTAGCCTTATGATTCTCTCCCAGATCCTACTGGTGGGGAAGAGAGCAAGCAGCTCCATGGGGCTTGGCTGCTGGCTGGAGTTAAACCATAACATGATTGAACAGTTCTGCCATGTTAGCATGGGACAGAATCTGCAGCTGCCTACATGCTTGCAGGATCTATATGCAAATACTGTGCAAAATCCCTCATCAGCTTCTGGACAAGTTCACAATAGTCTCATACAGACCCTTAAACACAGCATAGTAGGATTCACTTAGATCTTACGGATCAGTAGAAGTTAGGAGCCTTGTCTTACAAAGTAACATATATATGAGTTTAATCTAAGTTATAGAAACCTGGAAGTGTGATGACACATTCTTCATCAACTCTCTGATCTACCTAGGGCAGACCTGCTTATGAACTCAGACCTTGGTAATGCTATGCTACACAGAACCGGCTGAATTTTAAACCTCCATTTCAGAGGCCATTATTGCTGGCTTTGGAGCAGACTTCCCTGCAGGCAGGTTTTGTTGCGCATGTAAATCTTTAACAAGTACCTTGTATTCTCTAACACAACAAAGAGGCAAACCTAGTTGTCTCTGGAGAAGAGATAAATTCAGCAGTTACAAAGCACAGACTTAATAAAAACAGGCACTGCCTATTGTGACTATTTAATTTAGAAAAACCTCCAGTGGAAACCCATCAAAAAAAATTTGAAGTGTTCCCAAATCAAACATCGCAGTGTAGTAAAAGAGAACTGGTAAACTGAGAAAACTAAAATGGCATTTTCCAAGTGAGGAGTATTATTGGAGATTAGCAAAGATGAAAATAACAAATTAAAATACATTTAGTTTTAATAGCCAGTGATTAGAAACACGGGTGAAGGCTTTATGTATCCATTTTATAGTATTCTTCACCCAAAACACATCTGCCATTTTCTTTTTTGCCTTCTACTTAAACTATGCTATCCTTAAATTTCTCTCACTCTTAGAGAAATAGTGTTGGTCAGTTAGAGATAGATTTATTAGTTTAGAGATACTATTCCAAAATAAAATCTCTTACTCCAGTGAAGAAGCATTTTATTTTTAGGCATTATCAGACTTAAATACTTGAATTTTGTTCAGCTTACTAAACATATCTTGCACTACACAATCTTCTAAGATTTAGAAGTAATTTACAGTCCAAGTACATTAAATTTTTCTCAAATGCCCTAAGTCAGAAATTGCTAAATGTAATATTCTTCATTACTGTTTGAATTCGTGTTGCTTACAAAGAGACGTTTGAAATAGATCCGTTCGTATTTCCTTTTGCCATTTTGCATCACATTAAAACATTAAAACACGAGGCAAGTACTTAATAATCATCATCAGCAACGTTTGCAAAAGACAGAAGGGCAGCTGTTTTGAGTGGCAGTGTTTCCACTGGACTGGATCAAATAAAAGAAGATGAGATCCAACAGGTCACAGTGAACTGGAGCCTATGCAGCTCCTCCACCCCGATGCGCTTTTGTTCTTCGCTTCGGCTCTGCTTTAGCTGCAACCACCTGCATGAACTGGTGCCAGGCCAGCTCCTCGGCCGGCCTAGGAAGCTGGGGATGCCCCTCATGGCGTGCACCTGCCGGTGGGTCTTCTCACTGAGGAGACCTGAGACCACTTTCAAGTATTTTTGTTTTCCCCTGGGCTAGAGCACCTCTGTGTCCTCACGCGAGCGCCACTAGCCATCCATCTGCCCTGATGCAGAGGGACCCTGACCCGGGCGCTCTGCGGGACGTGCCCCTGTGCAGGGCAGCTCGCTCTCCCGCCCTGCCCGGAGCCACCGCTCTCCTGGGAGGTGGGAAACACGCACTCGGGCGCGGGACTCGGGCTCACCCCCTCGAAGGCTACGCTTCTTCCCGCAAAGGGCAGCGGCGCCTCATCCTCTTCCTAAAGCCCCTCGCGTGCCCGAGCGGGAGGCTCCAGCGTAGGAATCCTGCCTACCGCGGGTATCGGGGCCTCCCCACCGCCGCCGGACCAGCGCCCGCCCGGGCCGGGCCAGGCACCCCCGCCGCGCCTGCGCGGAGCGGCCCGTCCCCGCCGCGCCCTCCCGCGGGCGGGCCCCCGGAAGCGGCGGCTCCGGTGGTGGTGGCTCGGCCGGGCGGGCGCAGCCGGCACCGGGCACCGCTCCCCGCACCCGTGGCGGGGCAGCGCAGCTGGCATGGTGCTGGCGGCAGCACGCCGCGCCCGCGTTGCACGGAGGAAGCCCGAGCGGAGCCGCGATGGAGATGCTGCTGCCGCCCGTGTGAGTGCGGCGGCGGCGGGGCGGGCGGGGAGGGTGCCGGCGCCCGCCGGGACGGCGGTGCGGAGCAGAGCGGAGCGCTATGCGGTCGGCGGGCTGGGGGCGCGGGGCAGGCCCAGCCGCGGAGCAGGAGCAGAGCCTCCGCGGCTCCGCAGCCCCGCCGAGCTGCCCGGGCCCCGCGGGAGCGGTGCTCCCGGGCGGGAGGGGGCTCGGAACCAGCCGCGGCGCAGCGCCGGCGGGGCGTCGTATCGACGACCTGGTGGCGGAGCCGGTGCCCGGTGCCCGGCGGGCCGGGGCTCCCCGAACAGCGTGGCCGCCCGTGCTCGGAGCTGCCCCGTTGTGCCGCGGCGGTGCCCGCGCCGGGGACATCCTCTGGGGGGAGCGGGCACTGGGCTACCCGCGGGCGGGCAGTGCTGCCCGCACCCCCGCCCCGCCGCCCGCCGGGTGCCTTCCAGCCTGTAGGGACAGGCGGGCTTTTTTTTTTCCCCTCCTCCCCCTCACTCCTTCTGCTTCCTCCATCTGCGGTCCCAAATTATTCCCAGTTTGACTCAGCAGTCGGTTTTCTGGTTATTTAGTTAAGCATCTTTTTTAGTGGCAGTGCCCAGGCAATGCACGTATCTCCAGCTGCATCTAAGCTGGGCTCATCGCCTTTGGCACGCTGCTGTTCAGTGCAGCTTCATCCTATGCCTTCGGGAGGTAGTTTTCAGGCACGCTGTGGGTCAGGTTCTTGAGAACAAACCGAAGGACAGCTTTGACCCAACTCGTGAAATGGTAAGAGATACTCCAGTAACTTCAAGCAGACTGGTAGTTCTCAAAACAGAAAGCATATGACTGATGGTTTTGTAGGCTTCATTACCTTAAAACAAAGTTGTCCTTTGTGGCAAACAAATGAAACTTCAGCAAATTAATTTATGCTTCATGAGAACTCCTCTGTCTAATCCAAGTTGCCTGACAACAGTGATTACTGTTTTTTTTCCTTGCATGCTGTGTTCGATGTGTATGTAGCCTGTATATGTATGTAGATAGGTAGACATCAGTATCTGATGCATTGCTTTGGGATGTAAAAAGATGCCATAGAAGTGTTCTGTCCTGGAATTGGTAAGTCAGTGGTATCATTAAAATCTGGGTCCCTTCCTCATAGGTCTTTGGTGTTTTGAGCATTTTCTGCAGTCATTGATTTCTCTCTATAATATTTTTGAATGCTGAACACTATGTATGTTGCATAATGTAGAGAAGTAATATTCAGTCTAAAGGAGTTTGCTAGATAGGATGTCTTTTTCTTTTTTACCTCTGTGCAGCAGCATATGTATGTGCATGTAACGTGATTTTTTTTTTGTGATTGATGCAAAATTCCTGTCCATTACTTGTCCACTTTCAGTAATTACTTGTATAATTTTCAAAATTGAGTGTGAAACTCTTAATTCATATCAGTTTCATGGTACACTGTAGCAAGTTGGTAGTAGTTTAAGTTCTGTGGATGGATTTTATTTTGTTAGCTAGTGTTTTATGGAGACTTTTTCCATTTCTTTGTTGTTTGATGCAATTTTGTGTTGTTCTGCTCCAAAATTTTGTAGCTAGTTTTGGAATAATGAAAAATAAAAATAGCTTGGCTTTGCACTGCTGTAGTGAACAGAATATAGAGTTTTAGGTTAAATTCTTAAATTATCATTGGATTTTTCTTTTAAGCTTCTTTAGACATGCCCAAGTAAAGTTTGAGGTATGGTAGAAGAGAGGCTGCAATTATGTGAGTCATTGAGTATGTTCAGTTTGACTGTGCTTACCTAAAGCTAGCAAAGTTGAATTTTCTTTTGAAATCACATCTTTGATGTACCAGGTAGCCCCACCAAGTGACTTCAGTGACTTTGCTTATTTCCAGCTCAGAGGTTCAGGAATACAGTTACAATAGTGTGGAAGAAAACATCGCTGATGCTAAGCATTTTCTAAGTGCTGTGACAACACAGTTTGCCTTGTAAGAATAACATTGTGATTTTAAACAGGAAACTCATTGGTTTGGTTTGCCTTGAAAAACCTACTTGCTGTTTGGATAGTCCTAGTGACTGAGGAATGTGTATAACAATTTTTCTGTAGAAGCTAGTGTCTATACAACTTGAGTATTTCTTATGGAAGGAATTAATTGTAGCTAGAGGTAATGATTTTTTCACACTGCTTAAGAAAAATTAAGAGGTTGGTCACTTATGCTTTTCAAAACACTGAGTGATTCTACAAAACAACCCAATTTTTCTCAGTCACCTCTGTCTCATGCTGCTGCTAGGGAAAGCCTGGGCAACTACAGTAGTTGTCATGTGGTCTTCCTGTCAGAGGTGAACTGGGAGTGTGAACCAGTAGTTGAGGTCCTGGTGGAAGGTCAGAGAGAAGCTCTTCTGACAGGCAGTGAAGGCATGGAGAGACAAAGGTGATAGATGCTGCATTCTACCTTTGATCTGTACGGCCATCAGGCTAAAAATTCCCCAAACTCTGCTTCTCCCCTTACTTCAGGGCTCATTGGAAGTATTCTAGAATATTTTTCCATGGAATAAAATAATATTCACAAACCCAGAAAATATCTTCATGTTTTCTGTAGTGGAGGTTGTTATTAGCCCTGAGTGCCTCTTGTCAACCTCACTAGTGTTGGTCACCAACTTATTGCTTCCACGGCAATTCTACCTACTCCTCCACACTTCTGGTAATAAGGAAACCAAAATTGCTTGGAGTAAAGAATAGGTTTCAAGTGCAAATCTTCTCCCCAAGATGAAGGTGGAGAAAATAAGAGGTGACAGAACTAGAGATTAGACAGAAGTATTAATTCTTTTTTTTTTCCTCTTTCTTTCCAGTTGTACCAAACTTTGCCATCAGAAGCCTTTGGATCTGAAAGATGATAACACCGAAATTCACTGTCCTGTTACAGTAAATCCATGGCACATGAAGAAAGCTTTTAAAATTATGAATGAATTAAGAAGGTATTATTTCACTGTATACATCTGCCTGGAGTCCATAATACATTTTTACTTTCATTTGCATTTATTAAGTTGATAATAATAGTTTGTTCAATAAGAACATGCAATTTCAGAACTGTAGCCGATCTAATTAAGAGAAGGATTAAACATACAATGAAGTGATAGCTGAATGATAGTTGTGTGATGATAGCTATAATGTGTGCAGTATGTTTTTGCCCCTCATAAGTTAATCAAAACTAATTTTGTGAGACTTAAAAAATACTTAGGGCTTGTATTTAAGGAGTTACAGCTACTGGTTTTGTCTCGTGTGTAGTTGATCCTGCATAGATGAAAAGTGACTCTTTAGTTGAGTCTAAGGCTCTTTTTGTGCCTCTTGTTGATTTTTGTGGTAGGCTACAAACTGGAAAAATCTTAAAATTTTCTAGTCTTAAGAGACATAGGTCACAGTCTTAACAAATATAAACCAACTGTCAGTACATTTTCTTTCTTAGTTATCTTTTGCTTGCCCTCTGGGAGAAATTCAGGAACTCTCAAATCAAATGTTGAAAGTAATTTTTCTCAATAAAGTTTTGTAAGACCTTGAGTGATACTACCATCATTTTCAGCAAAACTGGGAGGCTGGTGCTGATGCTGTTCATAGCATCCGTATTGATTTATATTCTACATATGAGTAGGTAAAATGATGTTGAAAACTGTGACAGCTGGTAGGTAGAGCTCTGGAAATCAGGACCTACAACTATCACTTACAGTAATTCAGTTTTGTAACTAACAGCAGGAATGGAAAAATTAAAAAACTAAAATGCTTCTTTAGTATAGACAATACTGGAGGCTGTGAAAATCTCGTAGTTCTTTGTTATTTCCTGTATAAGATTAAAAACTGGAGAGGCTTCACCTGAAAGAAACACAGCAAGTTATACCCACTTAAAATATGTGTCTGCCTTTGGTCTTCACTGTTCCTTATAGGGAAATCCTTAATACTGTGTGCTGGATAGACTGACACTTGTTGCTTCACCTACATATGCCCTTTGCTTTTTCACGTATCCCAGTAACCAGATTCAGTGTCTCAAGGAACATTATAGAGCCTGGCTAGAGCCAGCAGCAATGACTCCCTAAGGATGAGCAAGAGTTTAAATGGCGAAAGTTTTCCAGAATGAATGTTAACAGTAGTTTCAGAAGTCAGAAACCTTACCTGTGTTTTGTTGTGTTGCAAGTAAAAGATATGTGGTCTTCCGGCAGAGTGCATTGTTGAAGGCCATGGATTATTTTCAGAACATACTTTAGTTTCCATGGTTACTTAAATTCAAATTGCTTGTAGAAGCAATTTGAGCAATTTTGTCTTACATGTATAAATGAAGTTGGAACAGGAGCAATGCTATGCAAACGTTAACTAGTTCTTATTTAATAAAGTAGTTGATGCAGCAATGTTTATAATTTAAGCTGAGTACAGCTTTTAAAGTAAGTGGTAATTAGATAAGATTATAAACATTCCTATTTGCATTCATTTGAAATAATAAACTGAAATATTTTAGAAATGTTTCAGACTTCATTACTCAAAAAGAAGATCTAATATGAATCAAGTAAATGATATTTTTGATTTTGAATACGTTTTTAAAGTGGTTTCTATCTCAGTTCTTTTTATTAGCGTAGCACAAACAGGTATTTGCCAGAGGTATACTCTGCAGGAAGTGGATAAATTGTGAAAAAATAATTTGTTTAAGCATCTAAAATACATTTGGTTTTGAATGCTCAAGTCTATATGTTTATATTAAGTTTTTGGCTGCTGTCAAGGTGGCTGGCTCTAGTAGGTCATAAGTAAGTTTTTCTGTGCCTTCAAATTGTGACAAATTTGAGTAATTTTGTCCTTTCTAGTTTTTGTCATTTCATTGTTCACCATCACCTCAGAGAGCTCATAAGGATAGTTAATTAGTTCTTGACATACTAAGAAATTACTCTCTGATGTTTATCTTTTCACTTCATTATAATTTGCTTTTATCACAATGGAATTTGACCTTACCTACATTTGTTAAAATCCTCATTTTTACAAACAAGACTTTACCAAAACCTTTTGAAGATGTGGGTAATGAACTTTCTCTATATGAACCAATGAAGAATAGCCTGTAAGCTGGTAAGCAGTTATTCTTCTTAAATGTATGCTTTCTTGCCCCCCATTTCTCATTTTCTTTACCATGAATGGTGTATTCCCCACAGTTCTGTTCTTTCATTCACTCTATACAAGCAAATTAGTGCAATATCACTTCAGAACAAGCTTTTCTGCAATAAATTGATGTGCCCTCATGAAATGAGGCTTCTGAGTTTCATGAGTTGCTTACAGCAGAGTACATGATTAAGTTTATAAGCTCATTTCTTTAGTAGATTATTTAGCTTCCCAGCTTTGTAGTGATGCAGAGTATATTCATTCGTCTAATGCAGTTCCAGACTAGAGATGTATCTGAACTACCTCTAAGTTACTATGTCTATATATGCACAGTGTAATTAGTTAGCCTGAGTTTTGCATTGATATAATTCTCTTGCTCCTGGCTTTATTGTTAACTTTGGTATTTCTGTGCTACTAAGTATAAAACCTTTTGTTCCTGTTGTCAGGATAAGTGCAGATGTCTGATAATGCTGAGTATCTGAAGCCTTTTTATGTGCAGCTTTCTGTTTCAATTTTTTTATAATAAATGTAATGGTTGTTTTCAGGATCCTCTGAATTGAGCGTTTCATCTAGGTATGGTCGTTACTTATGTTGTACATCTTTTTTGATAATAATGCTATTGCAGAGTAAACTTACGAGATTTAGATAGTTGCTGTAGGTGTTAAGAGCTGAAAGGGGAAAGATAATGTTGTGCCAGGATTGTAATATGACACCAAAGGTTAGTCATGGCCACCAAAATTTTTGGTGTGTGACCTCACCTTACTTGAGTCTGGGCTTATAGAAATAGGATGATTGCAGAGGCTGAGAGATCACAGTTTTCTTTGGACTTAATGAATGTCTGAACAGTTTGGCTGACAGCTTTAGCTCTGTCTGAAGAAAATGCAACTGCTCACCTGTCTTTGCTACAACTCAGTGTGGTAGTTGCAAACTCTCTAAAAGTCTACACTCTAATTGTAATATATATTCAGGAAAGGTAAAAATTTATCTTTTTGAAAGTACTGAGAATAGAGTTCAGTGGATTGATATACAGCTCTAGCTCCATCCCTAAGGAATATGTTCTGTTAAATCAGACTCTTCCCTCTTCTGTCTGTTGCAGTGGCTCTAAGTTTTGGGGATTGTATACTGCTTCCACAGGGACAGTAGTAGCATAAGCAGGAAATAAAAGGCAATTGTGACTATGGCTATTCAGATGCTGGGAAATTGCAGCCTTTTGGTGTTGATGTGTTTTCTTTCTTTTTTTTCTTCCCCCCCTCCTCTTTCAATCTAGAAAATTGCAATACAAAGAGTATATGGTGTTGTAGGTTTAACTGGAAGAGGTTTAGCCAATAGCTGTAAACTGCATTGCAAACAGCAGTGTTAGGAATGATTATAAATAAGATGTTACTTTATTGCAACAGAGAGGAATTATGTATTACAGTTACAAAGGACAAAAATGCAAATGAAGATACAAACTCAGGCAAGATATGAAATTAACCATAATAAATTCTAAACTGCTCAGAGTAGAAAAAATAGTTGTTATTTTGTGCATAGGCTGGGTATGAAAAATGCTTGGAAAACAGTAAATACAGAGAAGATGGAGTAGCGATTTTGAACAATTAAGTAGGCATGAGCTTCCAAGTAATGTGACACAGGCATCACAATTGAACTTTGGATTCTTTGTTGTCTATAAGGTCTTGTTTCTTACCTCATTGTTCTTTTTAGTGTTTGTGTTTATTAAATTCTTTTTTTCTATCATAGTTATTCAAAGAGGTCCAGCCTTCCAGAGAGAAGGTTTCTAAACTGTACTGATACAAATTATGGTTATTCAATCCAGAAGATTTCTGTGCAAGGAATCACAATTCAGTTGTTTGAATTTTTTTTTTTTTAAAAGTTCTGTGTACCCAAGCACCATCTGTAATCTAATTGAGTAATAGCCATGTGGTTGTGTAACACATTTACAAACAATGCTTCATCAACATTGTCTGCCTCTTTTGAGGGCATGGGAAAACAAATTGTATGTGATATTATATACTCTTCTGTTGTAGTTCACTTATGTGAAATTACCTTCTCTGATATTTCTAAATAGTCAAAACTTGCTGTGTGATGTGACGATAGTAGCTGAAGACATGGAAATTGCAGCGCATAGAGTTGTGTTAGCCGCCTGCAGCCCCTACTTCCATGCCATGTTTACAGGTACCAAATGTTTCAATACTTACTTACTTCTTCTAATCCAATCCAACTGTATAAAGCAGAAAATTACATGACTTTTGCTTTTTAGGATCTGTTTAGTTTTTAGATAAGCCTGCAGGAACATTTGGGATTCTTAATGAATTTTTCAGTCTAAGGACATACTGGCAACTTATTCTTTGTTAGCATGACGAATGCTTTAAAAAATCTCCATAATTTAAAAAAAATTAGATGTTAAGTAAGCAAGGAATAGTAGAGTTGTTATACCCTTTAAGGCTCTAGTAATCTCACTTGTCCAAAAGAAGGTTAAAATAACTTTCATGTAAATGTTGGAGTAAATTATGTCCTTTAACAACTACTGCTGCTATGTTCTTCAGACCCTGAATGCTCTAGGCTGTTAGTAGATATGAAAACTTCCTGTGGTTTTGGCAGCCTATAGTTGGAGTGCGCGTTTCAGTATTTTTAGGGTAATTCTCCATGACACATGTACTCTGCATCATTGCCACAACTTTTCTGTGCATGCTTGATTCTGCCTCTGCTCGCTCCACGCTGGCCATGTTACGGCTTTACTGCTACAGCAGGGATGCTGAGGACTTGCAAGGCTAAGATAGGTTCAGGTTCACAGGAGCCTCCAGCTTAAATCCTGTGCTGTGGCTTTAATTCCATAATGGTTATAAATCACATTGAAATAATGTGAAATTCAGTGTTAAAGTGAGAATGCTACTAAATGCATGTTAAAATTAACTTCTGAGGTTTTGTCTGTTCTTCCTCAAATCTCATGCCAGCTTTGTAGTTGACTGTCTGAAATTAAATGTAATGCATTGCTTCTGACAACCAGCTCAGATGGAGGCAGAAATGTGACTCCTGGCCTGCCTGTATGCAAGCAGATGGCATTTTAATAACTTTATTTGTATGTGACTGGAAGATTGATGACTTTTCAAATACTGTTGTGTACTGGGGAAGCAGTTGATTATTCTTGATCTTATATGCAAATATTTTGACATAACCAAAGCTAGAAGTGGAATCACTTCTACAGCAATGCTTTAAAGTTGCATTTAAAATTAAATATCTATTCTGCTAGTAGTTCTTCACATTTGCATTTGTGGTAGAGACTGATACATTCTTTCTTGATTTTCACTACTGGTCTTAAAGTTAGAAAGAAAACAGATGCTTCTACAGTTCCTTTTTATCACCTTAGTAACAGAGAAATGCAAGCTTCTTATATTAGTTCTATATCGAAGATTAACTGTTGTTGACTATCACATTGAAAATACTCTTTTCTCTGAGTAGAGCTTTTTATTATCCTTTCTATGATTAAGACATTTCTGCATGCCCTCACTGCCCTTTCTGTGAAAAAGTTTATTACCTATTCAGAGTGCCAGTGCAGCAGTATTTGTGGTTGCTCTCGAAACAGAATTGCTGAAATCTTCCCTTTCCTTGCTTCAATCCCTTTTAACATTTTTTGCTTGTTTAATATTTTTAAGTGTAGGTGATCTTTGACCCCCAGTGGTGTGGGAGGTGGGAATGCTTACCTGAGTAATGGGTGTGAAGTGTTTAATACATATTTTTGTGGCAGTGTTTGTGTAGATGGTGAACCAAACTGGAGTTTAAATAAAATTCAGCTGTGGCTTCAAGATTTATCAATGGATTTTATACTATGCTTATAGGTTGCTTACAGAAAGGCCCAGCTGTGATATTGGTGCATTTCAGCCATTGCCCACACAAAAAAATCCTGAAATTCATTATAATTATCTCCATGGACCTTGCAATTCACACTTCTCAGGTGGATTTTTATTCTTATCCAGCAAATTCAAATAAGCAAGTTTGATCCCTTAACCAGCCACAACCAAATGGAAAAGTATCTTCTTCCATGCAGAATAAAACAGTGACTAAAAAGACAGTAAAAAAAGTTGCACTCTTATGCTTTAAGGTTACTTCTTGACTAGAAATTAGAAGATTATATTTAGGCATATGTTTGCAGGTTGCTTCCATCTTTCTCAGAGTCATTAAGAACTACTTTGGTGTAACACGGGACGTGGCATTAGCTGCGTTCAAACCCTCTGCTTGGTTTTTTTGTTGTTCCCCCCCACCCCCAATTTGCACTTGCAGTGGTAGCCCTAATGAATATCCAGAAAGAAAGAAAAAGTTACTGCATTGCCTTTCAAAGTTACAAACCCAATTATCCTATGGAGAGGTAGGGGGAAGAAAGATTAAACAGCTGGGAGTATGTTACTGGAAATGTTTCTTTCTTCTTATACAGTGGAATTATTTAGAAATATGATTTAAGTATACTTAAATGTTTAGAGGAATGGATTATAAAACATCAGAGAAGGGATTCTTGAATGGTAGTAGGGCCTGACTTGGGACAAGAGTGACCTGAGTTTAATTTTCTCTTCCTCAATAACAGTTATCCTTAGAGAATTACCTGCTCTCTTAGCTTCCATTCTCCATTTATAAAATTCTTGTTTAACAAAACAAACAAACAAACAAAAAACCCACCCAAAACCCTGCCTTGCATTACTTTGTGAGGAACCATATAAGTTTTTTAGTTAGCCCCTTTAGTATCTTCAAGTCAACTGGTGCATTGCTGCTCCTGCTCGGGTGGTTGGATTAGCTCAGTGCTTTTATTTCTGTTCATGATATGCTTTCCTGTCACTAAGAAATCTGTGGAGATATGGTGGTGCAACTTTCTAGTCATGAACTGAGTTCTTCAGCAGGTTGAATTCCAGGGTGAGACTGCCTAGTGAGTGCATATGATCTATCAAAAAAAGTATGGTTGATCTAGCATTATAGTAAGACTGCATGTCTGTTTAGCATGAAAGTTAGGAGCAAGTATTTTGGATTTATCTTACCTGTTGGGGTTTTTTTTCATTTGTTTGCTTGTGTGTGGATTTTTTCATTGTTGTTTTTTGTGGGGTTTTTTTAAATATTCTGAGCTCCGTTGTTAAACAGAGAAGGTGCCTATCCATGACTCTAAAAGACTTGACACAAAATCTGAAAACAAACCTAATGTGCTTGCAGAATACCAAAATCTGCTCTCCCACACACACAATTTTCCCAAAGGACCACCTCCACAGAAGCTTGCATAATAAATAACTTGCAGCATACACGCTCTGAAGATCAAGGGGTTTAATCTGTGTCAAACTAGAAGTAGAAACTTGGAATACAGGACCCTTCAGGGAATCTGCTAAGGTGTAGGGAAATGTTTCAGAAGAGCAGGTGAAAAGAGAAATTTCTGTTGAGACTGGATTTTGCTGGTTTTGACATGGGCCTTCATCAGTGTTTTCTAGAATGCTAGCAACCTATATTGCCATTAATGTGTTGCTGTAGATGGTCTTCCGAACTTTCTACCACTTAAAGGGTTGATTTACAAACCCCTCAGCTCAAAAAAAGGCATGAATAGTGGTAACAGATTTTTCAGTGATGACCCCTTTGCTGAAAGCACTTGGTAAAATGCATTGCTTGGTACCAACCCTAGAGACCAAAGGGTAACAAACAATGAAAATGTGTATGTACTTCATAAGAAAATATCAGCAATGATTAGCATGTTCTTGTTCACTTCTCCATCCTGCCTGCTTTTGTTGTTGCATACATTAAATTTATTATATCATCAATACCCTTATCTCTAGATGCCTATGCCTAAGGGAAAGAAATAATATCCAACATAGAAGAATAATAAATTAATGTATTCAGAGACTGGGATATACTTTTCCAAAGTCCAAGTTTATCTATCTTCCAGCATATCTGGTGTAGTTCATGTTTTGCTTCTCGGTGCAAGTCGTTGCAGAACGGTTTAAAGGTCTGAGATGACCAAATGCGTGGTTGGAAATCATGAAGAAGCTTATAATCTTTGAACAATTATTTGAGACATAAAGAAAATGTTGCATTTTGAGAAACATCATATTTTGGAAGGTGGAAACGATTTTGCAGGTCTTTCTATGAAGATCAGTTGTGGCATATGTCCAACATGTCAGCCTCCACAAAATGAGATCCAACAAGTTTTTGTATGCTTACCATTTTATCTTAGCTTGAGTTTTAGCTGTTAAATCATATCTGTAAAAGATGTGAAATTGCTAAGAGAATAATAAGTAGGCAAGCAAAGAAATGTGTTATGTTAATTCTTCTGTGGGAACATAATTTTTCTTATTTAAATAAAATTACTCCAAACTGTGTTTGGTATTCTCCTTCAATTAAGAAGTTAATAAAACTAGAGTATTTTACCAGCTTGCTTTGCCAGCAAAATGTTTCTGTATGCATTTGAAGAGTCTTATTTAGGGCTGATAACAATATTTTCCTGATACTGTACATTGGAGAAAATAGGTCACCTGCAATAAAAGTATCAACCCAGGTAGCATTCACATGATGGTAACAACAAAGTCTTCCTTTCTCGTTGCAGGAAGGAAGGAAGGAAAGAAATTAAATTATTATTATTATTATTAAAGTTGTTCTACTATTACAACTGATCATAAACAAAATGTCTGCTGCTATTAAACTTCTACATCTGTGCTGTATTTCTGTCTAATTTACTTGACCAATAAATTGTTTTTTGTAGGTGAGATGAGTGAAAGCCGAGCAAAAAAAGTTCGAATAAAGGAAGTCGATGGCTGGACTCTAAGGATGCTTATTGATTATATTTACACTGCTGAAATTCAAGTTACAGAAGAAAATGTGCAGGTAAGAGTGAGAATGTTTTCTGCAAGAAAAGAGATGTAACTGCAGAGTCATTTATTTTGTCAGTGTGGTTCAACTCCGACATAGGAAATCTCATCTGCAAACTGGATTTTTTCAGACCTTGTGCTTACAAAGCAAGTAGTCATGCTGTTTAAATTCTGGGTCAAATTCGAAGACTATTCAACTAAATGAAGAGTCAGTTGACTTTAATGGGCTCTGCAGCCAAACCTTATATAATGCAATAAAATAGATGGTTTACTCTGCCTAAAATTAATGCTGTCAGCCACCTCTGTACCACCCCCTCTCTGATACTTAAGTGCAATTTGCATAAACAAAATAGATTTGTTCCTAAATGTGAAACCATGTTCTCCAATTAAGCTGTTCTGTTTGGTTTTTTGGTTTGTTTGGTTGGGTTTTTTCTCTGTTATCCTGCAGAATAAAGTACTTTCTCCTGCTCGGTCTCTGTAACTTGCCAGTAGCCAACTGTGCAGAAATTTTTAGCTACTGCCTTTTTTTTTTTTTTTTTTTAATTAACCAATATATAGCATGGTAGTTCTGCCCATCCCACACAGAGCTAATCAGTTTTTCCAATTGGCTTTACCTTAAACTGAAGCTTCAATTAGAATAAAACAAACACAAGCCTAAAAAACATAGCCTCCTGCCCTTAGTGTTTTCTAACCACAAACCCTGAAGATGGACAGAGCAGATTTTCCTTCAACTGTCTTTTGAGATTTGGTATATATGTTTAGCAAGTTTAAAACTAGTTGCATAAAAGGTGATATATTTAATTCTTATGTTTTTCTCCTTGCTCCTATGCTCTTCTTTCTGTTCTTTCTCAATGCCAAGTTACTGGTTATTAGCAGTCATTTTGCTGCTTTTGCAGAGTGCAAAACCATGTTGCTGTATTTGGCATAGAAAAATTCTGTTGCAATTGTGTATTCTGAAATTAATTGCTTTTACTGGGCATTAGGCTGAAATTAATAGGTTTTTATTGGCGGGGACACTGCTAGTTTTAGCTATGCTTGATTGAAGAGCTAGAAATGAGAAATACTGACAACTTGAAACAAAATATCCTACTAGTAGACCCTCCATTTTTTAGGTCATACCATAAGTCATTTAATTCTATATGATTAATTTCTTATTACCTGCTTCTTAAGGAATTGTTTACTTCTGATTTGATGGTGAATGTACATAATGAAAAAACTGACTGAAATTATGTTGTGTCTTAACCAATTTGGCGATTGCACAAATCTCTGTTTCGCTGTGGAAGATTTTGGGCAAAATCCAGAGCTGTCAGATATTCTCTAATAGACCTCTTGTTGCTTGATCATGCTGGTTTTTATCCTTGAAATAGAATATTCTGTCTTGCTGACAGAGCTTAATGGCCTTAATCTTGTATATTTGATCCATAACATAGCATAACAGGCAGCCTACTGTATTTTGGCTGTAGGTGCTTCGTAGGGAGCAGCATTATCCTTGGCAATGCTAACTCTTCTGTTTATGGGGAGGAAAAGCCAGTGTTACATTTCTTCCTCATACAGGAGTCATTAAAGGCCAGAAATACCTGTGTTTAAAGCTCCTGAGTCTGATATGGCTTTAATTTTCATGGCTTCAGGTTATCTGTCTGAAGATATATCTGATAATGTTGGGGGTGTTAATATAAATAATATGGCCCCGTGAGTAATGTTAAAAGTTTGTGGTGACTTTGAGAACTGAGAATACAGCCAAGCTTTTAAGTTGGATTTTGATTTATTGCAATATAGTTACATTTTACTGTTGATAGTGAATATACTTGTAATATGACTGATAATGGATGTAAAGCTATTCTTACTTTGTCACTTTCATCCTTTTTGCATTACTGTTACTATATATGTAGTATTTATTTGTACAGCAGAAATAAACACTGTGAATAAAAACAAACATACTAATGCAAGACCTTTTCCTTAAGTTTGAAAGCCAAGATGGGAAAATTGTTACTGTGAATTTCTGGAAACTTAGAAACCTAGTGCAGATTGTCAGGCCTTAGTTAATACCATGTTCTTTCCATAGCTGCGTTGCATGCTCTTGAGATTAATTAATTAAGCTTTCAGTTTCCTGTCTGTTATCTAGAAGGTATTGTGAAATTTTAGCAATGGTCAAGAATTTGTCTTATAGGAATGCAGAACCATGAAAACCTGAAATGCCATGTAATATTGTCTCTCTTAAATTTTTTTTATATTTGGACTAATGTGCTAAACTGCAACTTCAGCTTCTCGTTAGCTAATTATGCTTCTTATTCTGATACTCTTAATGGGATTTCAACTGTCTTATTCTGTCTCTTCAGGTTATACATAGTAATAATAGGTATTGAATTAATTCCTAATATGTGATACAATGTTTGAAGAGGGTGTGTACGCTTCATGTCTAAGTAATGTAAAATTCGTAATTCCAATGTAGAATTTTAATTCTTGGTATTAAAATAGCTATAGTGTATATTTATGAAAACTAATTATAAATGAATACATAATGGTATAGCCAAGTTCACTGGTCTTTCTCAAGGGACAGGTTACCTATGAGCCTCTTTCATTAGGATGTTACTTGATCTAGATGTGGACAAGAGACTGCTTCCTTACCATGCCTTTGCAGCTTCTGAGTAAGAGCTGTTCATTTCTTCGCCCTACTAGCCTGTTCTCACTTGTGCATGTTTTTGGGCAGGTGAGGGGATAGAAAAGACAAGTGAAATCAATGATTGAGGAGAAAATGCAGTGCATAAACTATCAACACGGGAGGGCCTCTTCACTGGCTGTGTTCACTTCATTAGTTAGATACAAAAAAACATTTGTTCTTGTCTTCAGTTCTTGGTTCAATAGTTCCCCCCAGCCCCCAACAGTAAGACAGCTGGTATATGGATGTGTACATTCCTTTAGTATTTGTTCTTCATTTAGAATGAGTTATTTTATAATTCCTCTCTAATGGCACCCACTTTGTATAATGCTATACCAGTGCTTCTGCTATATTTACATACTATGTCACGTTTTTCTGCATTCTTAACTCTCTGCTCTTCCTTTTTGTTTCTTTTTTTTCCCAGGAATGCGATTAAATGTCAGACTTAATGCAATATCTCATTCTTCGTATTTTAAGAAGGGAGCATCAAAGTTAATGTTTTCGAAAGGCAAATCAGCTCTCTTGCACATCAAATTTTTTTGATATCCATATAGGTATTAACTACATGCAGTGCACAGTGTGGGAGAGAGTTAGTTACTATAAGAAGCTCATGCGTGAGTAACTCTCCCACACAGGCCTTTCAGCCTGTATTTAGTCAGCTGTGTACCTAGGGCCTCTACTGAGCACAAATATATCAGAGGAGAAATCCCTGCAGTTGTTTGTGGGCTGTGGGTTTGCTATGGGGTTTAGAGGTCAGCCTAATCCAGGGTGAATCAAATGTGATTTGAATAAACATGGGTTAAAATTGATTGAGTTCCTTTCTGATCCCCCGCTGCAGTTCCCTATTCCTTTAATTGTGCTGATACAACTATTTGCTGGACTGCTTTATAAAACAGATCACTGAACTAAAAAAATCATCCAGCAACACAGCACTCAGGACTTCCACTCTCATGCTGTGTGGTTTTTTGTTGTTGTGTTTTTTTTGTTTTGTTTTGTTTTGTTGTTTTTGTTTTGTTTGTTTGTTTGTTTTTCAGTTATCCTTAACTTGGATTGCTTCAAGGATCTGTTTTATAACATGGCCCTGCCAGTGGTTGAGTTCACCCAATACTTTGGGTTAGTCTATTGAAGTGTGGGAACATACATCTATGTTGGGAGTAGACATTTCCCTGCTGCCTGGGGAAAACATTGCACATAGCTTCACTTTGGACCTACTGCTGTCTTGCTTTTGAAAAAGATGAGTGCATGAGAGCAGAAGAGAAGATCACAAAAAATGTGATCTTTTACATAACTCTGTCCTAGCATATTTTCCCTTTAAAGAATTTTGTTAGATACAACCAACACAAAGTCCAAAGACCAGAACAGGGTCCTTTTTAAGATGTATCGTTTTTTGTGTTCATTTCCTGAAATTATTCAAGAACAATGCTAGAATAGTAATAAGCATATTATGAACACACAGTATGTATGCATTTTTCTTTGTAACTCTTACTGTTCATGCAAATTGCCATAAAAAGTACAACAAACACACTTCTATTTGTATAGTATCATGGGTTGTGGGCATAAGAGTTGACAGCACATGTGATTTGAGGTGCTGTCAAAGAAAGGTCCGAAAAAGCAACTGATTTCCCCAAGAAATCCTCAAAAAAGAAGATCCTCATGTTGTCCTAGCTGTTTACTAAGGTAGTCATTCTACAGTACCATGTTTGGTAATACAGGCTTTGACTATTCCTGCTGCTCCTCATCACCTCTAGTCTACTGGTTGAACAACTTTGCAGGGTTGTTGAATCCTGAAAAATCCTCTAGGTTGAAAATGAACAGGTTCTTCACACCAAAATCGAGAGAAGTCCCACAGCTTTTGAAAACAGATGTGTTCTTTTTAAGGTGGTCAACTTCTAAGTTATGTTTGTGGCATGACCAAGTTGGACTGAGGGTATGTTAAAGTAGCACAAAGGAAGAAGGAGTGTGAGGTTACAGGGAATAGCATAAAAGATAACTGCTACTGAACTCTGTAAAGTGAAACAGTGACTGAATGTACAGTGACTGAATGTATCCAGACTTGGCAGAACATATTTCATCTAATAGTGGAAACTTGATAACAATCCTTATGTGGTTAGTTCCAGTTGCTTTAATAGTTTTTACAGTTCATAAGGTAGTATCTGACTTAAATCATCTCAGTCTGTACTAGACAAATTTCTGGTACTTCCTTCTGTTGTCTTTTGAAGCAACTTGTTGCTAGTTTTGCTGTAACAATCTTATGTATTGAAATACTGTTTTTATTAATGTAATTTACTTTTTTTTCTTTCGGCTAAACATCGTAGACTTTTCTTTGGAGGCAATGGTTTCTAAATCTTTTACCATTCTTCTTTCTCTTCAAGACTCAGTTTCACCTATATCTACATTTTAACATGCAGTGGCCAAAATTGGTCCATTGAGGCCTTGTTAATGCGGACTAGAGTGCAATTATTATCTTGTGAGTGAAAAATAGTGTTTGTTTCTTTATGTCATTGAGTGAGTTTGCTTTTCCAGTAACATAACATTTATTCTAGCAGTCACTTTATATTTATGCTGGTAGAAAGAGTAAGAATGAGAACATGGAAGCGGGCATCAAACAGTGGGAGAAGGAAATTGTGGTACCTTCTTATTTTGGTAAATGCCAATTTAAGTGATTTGTTGTTGTAAGTATTTACGCTTATTAGCATAATACTTCTAGTGAACCAAAACCGCAACCAGTGGAAGTCATTATCTGGTTATTAATAGTAGTAGAATGTCTTTCAGTAAGTTTATTGGGCAAGAATTCAGTTTCACACCAGAGGTGCCAATTTGCAAGTCTGTTTCCAGAGTACAACCACATGTTAAAATTGATTTTAATAAAATTGTTAAGAAATTATTTTCATTTTGGAGAATTGTGCAATTATAGTTTAAAACTCACCAATAACAGAAAGGAATGACCTACTGAAAATCTTATAAAATTACACCCAATTTAGGGGTGGGAGGACATGGGAAGAGGAGAAAGATGTGTACAAGTAATTTTAAAAATGTTTGAAAGAGAGATGTAGAATATCTTTTGGAGAGACCATTACACAGAATAGAATGCAAAATAATGAATAATCCAGGCTTGCATATGTTGAGGAGGACAAAAAACCCAACAAACCACCAAGGATAGATATTAGTTCCAATAAAATGTAGTAAAACTGTGTATGATCAGTAAGATGAAATCCTACTGGATACTAATTTCAAGACAAAAATAAAATTCTGTCCAGCATTTAACATTCCTTATTTGTTCTTCTGTTGAGCACTTGGATAAACTCAGATAAAAATATTCTGAATAAATTGTTGTTTTGTTCTTAGAAGTGGTCTGCCTATCATGCACCATGTGCAGTTTTATGTGGGTTGGACGTGTGAAATGACCTGTTTAGGGGCTACCAGTTTGTTCTGAAATTTGTATTACCAGAATGTCAGATTTGGTAAAGGAGTTTTTTTCCTTGTGCCTGATTATCTTAGATTCTTTCCTTTGGTACCCTTTCCACTAAGGGACAGGTATACCAATTTATAGGAGTTTAATTAAAAAGGGTTTTCAGGATCACGATGGAATTACCAGTTTAACAACTTACTATTGCACATCAGCTGAACAACAGCAGCTAGTTTTATGTGCTCTTAGCTTGAACAAAATACGAAATGACCAAGTACAAGCCAGTTTATAAGTCCAACCTCTTTACTTAGAATTTGCCACAATCTTTGAGCACTTACAAAATCAAATTAATATACATTAATTACATTCCAATAGTCTTCAGAGCCATGCTATCTTTGTACCTGAGCTGAGAGTCAAAATACTCCTAAGAATATTGTGATGCTTGTCAAGCTTTATCCTTGAAAGCAAATGTTTTGTGTATATGACCTGGTCACTAGACTAATAGTCTTTATGTCAGTTAGCAACATAGTGATGTGTAAAGAGCATAAAGCATGTTTTTTGAGACTAGTTTCATTTCTGATCTCTAACTTGGCATATTTTTCAAGAGTTTGTAAGGCCTGCAAATAAAGTGTTCTTTTGAACACCAGAGAACTTCTTTTTTCCCTTATTATTTCATCAAAAGATGCTTCTCCCCTCTCAAAGGGTTATATCCAGTTTTCTTTAGGAATATAGGAAATTTTCTGTTTTAATTGGGGTAGATTTTTCCTTTTTAGAATCAAATGCTGACTGTCCTTTACAAATGTGTGATTGGGCTTTGTAAGAGGAGGGAGTTGAATTCAATACTTGAACAGAGACGTGCATTCTGTGTCCTGGAAGTCTGCCTGCTGCTGTGTAAGTGGGTGGGAGAGATAAAAGAAATATTTATTCAACTGAACTGAATGCTGTGAAGCTTTCAGTGAATCTTATAATACAGTAGGTCCTGTTTCAAATATAACATTATATATATTTTAGATATAAAACTGCTTTGAGAGAAGGTAATGCTGAAATTTCTTATGTAGGAATTGGCTGTTCTCCTTCAGAGAATCTGTGAAAGATATGTCTGGAAAAAAAATCTCACTTAGAAACCTAAAACAGGCAGGAAGGGAATAAGTTTGATCTTGAAGCATTTACAGATGTGCATCTACTCTCTCTTCTTTAAGTACTTTTTGATAATGAGGGAAAGTGAAACAGCTTAAATGAAAGTATATCTTGAGAAGAGTGAGTGCTAGGTAGGCTGGATCTAGGCAATTGCAACCCTGTTGGTCATGATTAACACCTTGCACGTCACCAAGAGACCAACAGATAATTAATATAGGTCCAGTACCTCCCCAATCATGCATTCTACTGAAATGCAGGCCTCCTTAGGAAGAGTTTATTCTGAGTTAACAGCAATTGCTGGATGGCTTTCAAATAGATTGTGATGTCCTAGACGCTGCAGTTTGGTGATGACAGCATGGGTCATGATACCAATTTTTCTAACTAGAAGCAGTCACAGTCTTCTAGCAGATGCAAGTAACTTAATAAAACTATTACTGCTGTATGAGAGGTTAATGTTGGCATCTCTGAAGGTTGCTGACTGGTTGCTGATAAAGGCCTTTTGTTTACTTGCATTTGCCTCGATTTACTGATCACAGTTGTCTTGTGACAGCATTAAAAATCATCACTGTATTATTTATTAATTGAATACAATTTTGAGTTCCTAGAGGTAAATTTTAAACCAGTGGGTCGTCATCTTTGTATGTCGTCCCCCTGTCCTATCTCCCCTCTCCCCCTGGTTCTCTGTACAGCTTTTCTCTTGCATCTCCACAGTACCTAGACAGTCACTTCATTTTGGTTTAGCTTCCAAAGTCTTTCCTGCAGTACGTGGCTGCTGACGTGTTAGGTGCTAGAGATAGACTATTGGGCCGTGTGACTCTTCTCCTGCGCTGATTTATTGCTAAACTCTGCTCCTAAAGAAGAATGCAGTTAGGTCAAACAATACTAACACTATTGAAGATAACAGTGCTACTTATTTTGGTTTTTTGTTTTGGTTTTTTTTTTTTTTTTCTTTCTAGAGATAATTTTTTTGGAGTGAATGAGTTTAAGTTGTTTCTCTTACTGTCCCTAAAAAAACATGGAACAATATTGCACTGATTTTTCCTGTCAATAGCTGCAGTAGATTTTTAAAAAATGAAAATAGCTCTGACTTTAATGTAAAGTTTAAAAATATCATTGATAGCATCTTTAGAGCTGAAATCTGTCAATTTCTGTTTCCTGTGACTTAAATTTAATGTGCCAAAAACTCTCAATAAAGTATCCTGGTACAGCACATATTTTTTTTAGACAGACTGTTAGGCCAAATCTTCATTAAAACTGTAGAGCTATCTTTTAAGATGTTCATATAGTTGTATTTTTCTGAACTGCTATTGAATTATGATTCCCAAATAATCTCCTGTAAGATTAACAGTTCAGACAGATTTGGCTTCCTGCCTTCAATATGTGATAAGTATGGTGCTAATTATTGAATCCTGAGATGACAGATTACAATCCTGCCTGTTTCTGAGAGAATTAAAATATTTATCATGGTCTTTGATTCCCTTATCTTCCATATCCTCCACTAGTGGCTGTTTCTAGACTTAAATTAATCTCGAAACTGCCACATTTCCACGACATTTCAGTTTACCACCACTTTTTACTTAGCCTTCATGAAGACCTAAAACCTTCTGTTCATAAACTCACTTTTTTCTTTGTTAATATGTTTCAGGCAACTGCACTAATTCTTGGAAGTTTTTCTTTACCAAAAGTGTTTTATGTAATAGAGCTATTGAGTGTCAACAACTATTGGTGGTCAGTGATCTTACTTCCCTGAAACAGATATTATTAAAGCTTTAGGAGATGGAGTTCTTTATTGGATCATCTTATAGAGCTTCAAAAATAAACAAACCTTTGGTCTTTCTGCTCATCTCCATCATGGCTGCTGTGGCACAGCTACTAAATTATGAAAGCTTTTGCAAAACCTTGGATTCAGCGTCATTCAGGTTAAAATGTTTTATGAAACTGGCTCATCCTAATGACTTCATGATTAAAACAGGATTAACTGATTCTTTTTAAAATTCATATGTGTGTTTAAATCACTTTTTACATGTAATCCAAACTTTCACTGTTATTCTTTTATGCCAGCACAGTTCTAATAATATTAGGGGCTTGCTGACACTGCAGAGAGGTACTTAAATACAAGCTGACATGAGTTTCATTACAAACCCTATTCACAGAAACATGTTTAAGTCTTACTGGGCAAGAAATTAATGTTGGACTAAACAGCCTTATAATATACTCCTTGATTGTGTGCTTAAGGAGTACCACTGTGTTTTGCTATCGTATGTATTTTATCCTTTAGGCTTCAAGCAACAATCTGGTTGCATCGTTTTGCCCTATTTTTTGTATTTATGACAACAGCTTTGAGGATTTTAATAATGTGAAGGCACAACTAATATGTGGCGTAGCTCGAGGAGAGACAGTGGCACACTTCTTGAATTTATATACATTCTAGGACATGTCAGGCAACAGTAAATGATCTCATTTTTCTAGTGAAATAATCCTAGTATGCATTCTTCATTTGCTTATATGTGCCTGCCTGTCAGGAGAGTGAGTGTAGGAGGGAAGGGAAAAGAGGAGTGAGATCTTTTTACAGATATTTTACAGTTTACAGTATATTTTATTACAAATACAAGCTTTGTTAATTTGCACTTTAAATGAGTGAGCTTCACATAAAAGAGTTGCTGACCAAAATACTAAGCAAACAACTTTGCAGAGAAGCTTAATATTTTGCTCTCTGTCAGTTTTTAGGTCCATTTAAAATGTATTTTTCTCTATTTTTTTTCATAGCATATCCTATGTAATGTTAGCTATTAGGTATGTGCAAAGTAGAACTGCATTTTTTGGGGGTACATTATGACTCTGAGATTAGTTCAGTTAGTTAGAACTTGGTTTGAATAATGCCAAGGTCACGGGTTCAATCCCCTCTATGGGCCATTCATTTAAGAGTTGGACTTGATGATTCTTGTGGGTCTCTTCTATCTCAGAATATTCTGTGATTATTATGTGCACTGCAGTATAGATATGGTACCGATATTGTCACTGCCCTTTCTATGTTTGTTTTTAACTGAGAAACTGGAGTTTTGATGTGGTTGAAGGTGTATTCCAAAGCCTTGCATTCATCTGATAGCTGTTTGATGCTCTCTGAAAGGATTTCCTTTTCTGATCTAGCTTGCTTTGGGGCATGTGGCAGAACAAAATCACACGGTATGCTTAATGTGAGGAAAGTGTTAAAGGGTGCTGAATCTGGTAGCTTGATAACAGCTGGGTGGCTGCAGCTCTGTGTCTCCAAGCTCCAGCTTGGCAGTGAGGCTGACCACTCTTCCCAGTAGGTGCACACACAGTCACATGTACAGTACATGTACATGCAGTCAGCCCCACAGATTAGTGCAGACCGAAACACTCGCCTCGTATCTCGATTCTGTCTTGAGCTGGGCCATCTTCCTAAAGAGTCTCTTGCACATGTCCGTTCAACACCTTCTTTAGTACGGTTAAGCCAAGCTGAATAAATATGATTCATGCTGCTGCACTTAAGGATAAGTTTACTATTTCCTCCCCCAGGTTGTAGATAGCATGGTGAAGTTCATGAGGTAGGTAGCAAAAGGAATTTGTAGAGAAACCAACTGCTGTTTCTGTACAGCTTTAGCTGTGATTAAGACAGAGAGGAAAGCAGTGGCAGGACTTTCAGAACCAGGAGAAGCAGATGTTGCACAGATACGACAGATAGTCTCTCCTGAGGTATTCACATTTTTATGTTCTGCCTTTTTTTTCTTCCCTTCTGTAGATACCTTGCTGCTCTTTCTCTCTGTCCTCCAAATGATAGTTTAGCCACATTTTGCTGGCACTTTCCAGCCAATGAATCTTTTTTTTTTTTTTTTTTTTTGCAATGGCCTTGCTGGATAAGAAAATTGAGTAGGTAGAAGGATATGAACCTTGTAAGAATGAAAAGATAACTGAATGGACGTTTGAGCTGTTGTACACCAGGTTGTAGGTGCTAGAGGGAAATACTTAGGGGAGAAACAGAACTGAGAATGAGCACAAGAGATAAAGATTAATCTAAAATATGGATCAAAAGATATGAGAAATGAATTAAAATTGTCCCAAGGCTGTAAAAGTCTGTCTTGGACTATCAAGTGCCAGTGTCTGTGGGAGGCAGAGAGTCTTGTACTTCTGGAGAGAGACTGAGATCTTACAGACTGAATCACAGATTTTCCCTGTCCCAAAATCTTTGTAGCTTCAGAAGATGTTTGGGTGTTGTGTAGTTTTTTTGGTTTTTTTATAGGGGGAGTAGGGGGCAGGTGTTGGGGCTTAAAAACCACTTGCTTCTGCTTATTTGGAAGAGAGACTTTAGGCAAAGGCGGTGAAGAGGCTTGTAGGTTGGCTATGTCAGCATGGTCTAAGCAAGAGCCAAGGAATGAATCAGAAGCTCTTGGAGGAGGTGATGGGGTGAGAGAGAAGTGGGATTGAGGCAAGAATACATTACAGAGGAGATACTGATCTGTAATCCTTCACTTCAGAAGCATGTGATTCTGATTACTGTGGGAGGTGAATGGGAAGTCACCGAGGGATTTAAACAGGCATGTTTAATTTAAATGATAAAAAGAATAAAACACTTTTACTCAGCACTGCAGCTCTAAATATAACATCTGTTTGTTTCCTGCATATTCTTTCTTTAATGAGTGATTTAGGAGAGTATGTAGGCTGTCAGAGCCACGCATGAGCAAGGTGCCAAAAACTAATTAAGGTAGAAAGTCCCAGTTACGCCAACGGACTGTGCAAGGTGCATCCTCTTGCAGATCAAGGACAGGCTTAGAGAAGGGGTCAAAGGATGAAGTGCAAAAGCAAATGAATGAAAACATCTGATCACTAGGACAAATAGGATTTTAAAGATATATATGTAAAAATAATACTTGCTACTTACAGAAAAGAAACTTTTAAAGTGAGGTGGCTGAGACTATGAAAATGTTATATTCTCTAGCTGGCTATTCCTTGGAATTTCAGTTCACATTTTAGTAAATCACTACAATGCCATTAGTGATCTGGAGCATTATAGAGACTACCAAGGATTTGGTTTTTGTTAGTGGCAGGTGAAATAAGGAAAGTTCAAACTTTCAGTATGTTTCAGGATTCTATTTATGAGTTATGCTTAGCTCCTAAAAACCTCCTGTAATTCTTTGAGTGGTCCAGAAATAACCATATCAAAGGCTTTTGAAAGTCAAGTTAGTTATAGTCCTTCCTAAATTGTCACATGATGAGCAATAAATAGATCAAAAATCCCTAGGGAGCACAGGAACAAATAGGAATAAATAGTTGGTTTTCACTGTATCAAAGTGGTTGTAATGTGTCGCAGGCTTCCAAAGGACATATTTTCTTTGGTTTTGAAAAGTAGGTAGCAAAAGATGTAGGTGATGAACTGGTTTAAGGATTTTCTTCAAGATCAGACAAAAATAGAAAGTTTCACTGCTTTCTAGCTAAGCTAGATGTCAGGCTAGAATGATCACAGACCAAATTTAATGTTGGAAAGTGTAAAGTAATGCATGAAAAGAAAAATTTGAATTACTCCTACGTATTGCTATGTTTTACATTAACAGCTTTTCCTAGAATAGAATAACATACTGTAGTCACCTTAGAAAAACTTCTGCTCATTGTGAAATAGTCTTTCAAAAGGAGCATTAAAAATGGCACAGCAGCATCTATATGTCATTGTATAAATCTGTGTTACCACCTGTAACACTGCTGGATGGTCTAAAATATGACAGAAATAGCATGCTTTGGGGAAAGGTGTAAAGCCAGTAAAGGCATGGAAAAGCTATCCTTTGAGAGAGGGAGAGAATTCAGGCCTTTTCTAGAGTGACTGTGAGTTGACTAAAAAGCACTCTATTTTTCTTCCAATGTCTTACTTGTTTCAAAGACTCCGCATACGCTTTTTATGGGTAAAAGGGTGAGTTACTTATGCTGAAAGATAGTAAGCTTTTTTTTTAGGAGAGAAGTGCCCAAAAACATATGTGTGAGTAGATATTGTTTTTATCACATTTAGTGTGGATTGCTGCAAAATGCATGGATGCAGCTGCTTAGGATGCACAGGGTGAGCAGTGCTGCTTTCTCTGTGCTGGTTACCTGTGATTAAATGATTACCTGTGATTAAATGATTACCTGTGAACCTTGGGTTACCATTAGATAGACTGTGTTTCAAAGCAGGTATTTTCAGCCCTTAAGGTTTAGCTTCCTAATTATGTGAGAACATACAAGGTCCAGATCTGGGTTAGGTTCACCTGTTCTACTTTCCTCCATCCCAGGTTTCCTTTTCCCCTTCTTGTTAGAGGAGATGACAGAGGAAGGGATGGTGCTGATGGAAGCACAGTAGTGCTGTGAAGTTTCATTTCAGTAATTACTGTGTTTAACCACATACTGGGGAAGGGTGAAGGACATAACAGATTCTGTCTTGAGCCAGTGGCCAAACTTGCTTCTAGCATAGCTCAGACTGCGGAGGAGATCCCTAGCTGGTTGCAGCAGAGCTAGACAAAAACAGTTCAAAGAAAGGCAAAATTTTTGCCATTCCGTCCTCTTTATCTTCTAACCCCATCCTACTCTTAAAGGAAGCCTGCATCCCCAATGCATCAACCAGAACCATAGCCACCACTATAGTCTTTTACTGTCCCCTTTCAAACCTGAAAGACCAGGGTTTTGTCCTGTGACAGCCCTGATGTTTATTTACCTACAAAGCAATGGACACTGCTAATTTTTCTCAAGTGAAGTTTGATTTTAACTAACTAGAAATGCTGTTCTAAAAGGTAAAATGCATCCTTCTGCTTCAAGAGCAAGCTATTCCTTGTGTTGCAAGGAAACATTCTTTGTTGTGGCTAGTTTACTTTGTACTGTGGAGTTTCATGCACTGATAGCAGATGAAGGTGGATGTTCCTAGACTGCCTGGGGTGTATTGACTATTGCTTTGGTCTAATATGTAGTTATCTCTGTAATTATTACCATGACTTAAGGTAGGTCTTGTAACTGTTTGTAAGTGTTCAGCTTCTATACCAGAACGATGTTTGCCTTCTAAAAGTAGGGTGGGAGAACATAAAAATGAAAGCATTCAGAAGGAAACTGAGATAATTTTTTCCATGTAGTTGACTAGGGAAGCATTTGTTGGTTTTTCCTTTTAGAAGACATGGATTTTACCCATTATTTGAACACTTAGTTGAAAATCTGTGAAGTTCTAGACGAGCCTGGAAAATACTTTTAACTCTTTGTTTTATGCCTCATCTGGGATTGAGATTCCATTATGAAAGGTATTACAGCAATAAGCTACAACTATGATGTGGTCTAAAAGAGTTTACAAAAGACTATGCCCAGAGAAGTTGTGGCTGCCCCATCTCTAGAAGTATTCAAGGCCAAGTTTGATGGAGCTCTGAGTAACCTGGTCTAGTGGAAGGTGCCCCTGCCCATGGCAGAGTGGTTGAAACTATGTCATCTTTAAGGTCCCCTAGGCCATTCTATGATTTAAATAAAGTAAAAAAAAAAAAAAAAAAGGTAACAGATGTGATGACCATTGTGTAAGTCAGAAGTAATCAGGACCGAGATTACAAGTTTTCCAATTCTAGAACCTGATGCCTTCATCTTGCCAGGATGTGGTTGCCCTTTAACTGGACATTAATGAATAATAACTTCTGCATGTAAACTGCCTTCTCAGACTGAACATCTTGTGCAACTCTCTAAGTCTGTGATCTTTAAAATAATCATGCTGCTCGGCTGTGTTAGAGTGGATGAAAGCAGCTACTTTTGTCTCAACTATGACCTTTACTGTGGGCATCCATGTATCTATTTCTCTGTATGACAATGAAGCTACCCCTGGCAAAACCTGAAAGGCAGCCCCCTAAAGTGCAGAGGTCATTTGCCCAAATGAATGCATGTGTTCTCATCCACTTCCCTGTAAAATTCAAGGTGCTTATTATGAATAAATTAAGTCACTTAGAGACTCCACATTTAACCTCTCTTACTTGCAAGTAGATTCAGCAGCACGCTGCTACACCTTTTGGAAGCTGAATAAAGGCTTTCTTGAAAACATTTCTGTTTTCTAGATACTGATCGTGCTTTAAATCATGAAAATATGCATTAAACCTTCATCTGAAAAAAAAAAATAAAATAGGAGGCTCACGATGCCATTAGCGTGGGGAAATTTGTCTCTACATGCCTGAATTTCATAAGCACAACATCCACATTACAGTGGTTATGAAATTTGTCACTAAGCCTATGCCTTTTTTTTTTTTTTTTTGAGGAAGTGCTGTGTGATATTTCTAGGATAATGTAATTACAGTCTGTTGTAGGAAAATGAATGTTAAGTAAAAGATTATATTATTAAGCTACAAAAACATAACATAGACTGTTAAAAGCTTGAGGTAATCAAATGTGTTTTGAGTCCACTGAAGGGCCATTTATTGCATATTAGGTTTTAATCTTGACGGAATTTTCATATTGAAGATAAGCACTGTGTACAGAAACCATTTCTACTTCTACTATTTTTGTTGTCTTCAGTTCTTGGTTTTGTATTACTGTAAAACTCAGTAGTATGGATGCATCTGCTATACCAGAGAATGGAATAATAGAGAAAGCAGAGGTTCACAGTCTACTATCCCAGTTATACTGCTGTTTGTTTCCAGCACAGGCTTTAGGATTTTGCAAATGGTGTTTCAAGCCCTCTCTTTTAGATTGCCAGAAAATATGCACTTGTGCTAGGAGAACAAACCTTGTTTGTTACAAGTCAGTCTGTAATGTACAAAAAACCTCAACAAACTAACAAACAATTCCTTCTTCAGTTCCCCCACCCCCCTCCACTCCCAGCCTCTTCAAAGTTGTCTTGTATACTTTAGGAAACAGCAAATGAACATTTTTAGTCTTTTGTCAGCCTTTTACATCTTCAGTTTTAGACAAGCTTTTAAAAGTGTTTCGGTCGTAGTAATCTTTGGTAGACTCAAACTTAGTGTGTCTGCCAGTGGGGTCTGAGACTGAGGGTAGTCTGGTACTGGAGGTGTGAGATGTTACAGATAAACCCTATAGCTGAAGCACAGTAGCTAAAAGTGTCAGCTGATGCAGCGATTCTTTATGTGGGTCTTTACAGAAAGAAAGAAGACCGTGTAGTGTGAGTTATGTTATCCTGCCTACTTAATATTTTCAGCTTCTTCTAATCCTTCTGTGGGGTAGCTTTGTATATTATTTGGCTAGCATCTCAGATCCCATAATTAAAGAACAAATTGTCCAGTTCCTGAATGACATGGTATCAGCAGCAAGTAGCTTTGTTCAGACTCTAGTTAGTCTCGTTTTAAATTATCCTGTCCCTAAGAAAATATGAAGGTTTTTTTTAATGCAGCTGTATAATCTGTTAAACACTGAATTAATTACAGTATGATGAAGGATTCTGAGCTTTCATTTTAGATTACTTACTATACATGTACTTAAATTCAGTGACCAAACTTCAAATCAAAAACCCTGTTCCTATAAAGTCAAAATGTCTACAATTTTTTTAACTGAAAGAAAAACCCAGAATTCTAGCCAAAATGATTTTAGGTTCAAGAATGTTTTACTTCAAGTGAGAGAATGTTTCATTTCTGTTTCCAGTGTCTTTGAACAGAAGAAAAGGATATGAAAGGCTAAGCTCATGACTGTTAACAAAAATAACCTTCAGACTAGCAAATCAGTCTGTCTCTCTTGTGTGGAAGCTTATGCCAAAGTGCACTATTATGTGGTGGTTAGAGCATTCTTCTGGTAGGGAAGATGTAGCAGAACCCTCAAGCTAAGCAAGACTGCATGCATGGTTCTCCCTTGTAGAGCAGATGGACGTCACTCATTATAGTGTATTACTTGATTAAAGTAACTCTTCTGTTATTTCATTTGCTTCATGAATCTTGTTTCTGCACTTCAGCAACCCCTAACTGCATCCCAAATCTCTCCCTAAACTTCCACACCTACCCCCTTCAAAAAAAACCCAAGAAAGCAACAGAACACCCACCTCCACAACAGATGTTTTAATTAATAATTAGTAGTTCATTCAGACTAATCTTCTAAAGTGGTATCCCTTCAAAAATTGCTTTTTGAGCAAATTGGTTACTTCCTATCAATACTATGTCACTAACTGAAGTGGACTCTTAAGTACAGATTGTGATGCAGGTTAAACAGCAGGTATGTAAACCAGTTCCTTTTTCCTTACATTCCATTTTAATCTGTCACACTGATTTCCAAGTTGGGAGCTGCTTAGTATTTTGTAGATCATGTTGATAATTTAAAATATTACATTTTCATGATTATTAGCTTCTGCTGAAATGGTGCTCTACCAATTTGTGTCTAGTATGAAGGGAATGTGAAGGAATAGGACTGTTTCTTATTAGTAGTCTGATTCCATCATGTGATACTATAAAACTGCCACCTGCACCTGATTTTTAATTGCGTGGAGCTCATTAAGCTAAAGTATAAATTTATACATCCACGTCTTCATTGTGCAATAGCCTATAAAGTCAAGGATGTTAAGATATCTAGAAGGTATATTGTATAAGATACATGATATCATGTTCTAAACTTGCAGCTTATGCCCATCTTTAAATCCAATGCAGCCTCTTACTTTGGTATTTTAACACTGGAACAGTGTGCTTAACACGCACATGTTGTTCGTACAGAAATTCTAGCAGGGTTGAATTTTCCAAAATTGGAACTTCTACATTTTATTCCACAGATGCCTTAAAATATTTGTATCTATTTCAGTGGTTTTGTATGCATACTCCTAAATAACATAATTTCAATGCAGTGCTGAATGATTTCACTAGAATTTAACTACACTTCAGTTACAAACCACAGTTTTAATTACAGCACAGATGCATGTAGATGAGAATAAAAAAAAATTTGGATTATCTTTAACTATTATGTTCATTTCCGTTTTCCTTATGCCATGATAGTATAAACAGGAAGTGGAGTTTAATTTGCTGAAATGGTTACTTAGAAATAGATGCTCAACCTTACTATTTCCTCAAGATTTTTTTATTACCAGCGTTAACATAACTGCTGTTCTCTGGAATTTATTTCATTTTCATGTAATAACTGAAAATATGCAATATCTGTGATTAGCAAGGATGTAACTTGCTCTTCTGTATGCTTCTATGTTGCATTGTAGTGTATTCGGATTCCTACGCATCTGCTTTCCTAGGTTAGTGTCTTTCCTAGTGTCACAGATTTGTTTTCTTTCCTCCCCATGCAGCAAAGAATGGAATTTTTCTATTTTAGGCAGCACATTATTCAGTTCTCTTGGCATACACTGCTTTGATTTTTAGTGGCTTATTTGCTTGCAAAGTACGTCAATGTTCTGAGAAATTTCGGTTTTGTTTATGTTGTGGGATCTTGTTTTCACCTGCAATATGATCTTTCATTATTTTCATATTGGCATTATACTGATACGCATATGTATGTGGTTTTGGTGGGTATCAATTTGAATTTGAGCAAGAATTCCTGAGAGAAGTTTTAAAGAAATTCCAAGAAATTTAAAACCAGTAGAGATGAAAATATTGCCTTAAGCATTTTCATATGTCAGATAGCACAATATGTTCTCTCTAGTAGAATCTATCAGTACAAAAAGAGTGCAAAGAGGATAGCATGTATTGATATAAAATTACTGGATCAAATTGGTTTAATTTAGGAGGCAGAAAGCTTTAATCAATTTAAATTTTACTTTGCCTTGAGCTTTTTAAAAGCAGGTCCAGTTAAAGCAGATTGAGGGGCCTGCTCAGTGAATTTTTACTATCTCCCAGGTTTGGAGATTCTGCAGCTGCTTACAGCAACCTGTTGCAGGGCTTAAGGAGCCTCATAGTTTAAAAAATACCCAACAAAACACAACACAAAGTAACAAAAAAGGAACCTAACTCCTTTTTTTCCTACCAGATTTTCCAGTATTCCTGCTTGCCTCTTGTCCAACTGCTATGCATCTTCAAGAGCTGTCTGGCTCACTCTTCTCTACCATCGCATTAGATAGCTGTAGACTGTAATAAGATCTCCTCTTTCTTTTCTTTTATAACTGAACAAACTCAGTTTCTGTAGCCTCTCCTTGTAGTATCACGTGTTCCAGCCCTCTGATCATCTTGATTGCTCCTTCCATTGGACTTATTCCTCCATTCTCAACTAGTGGGACAGTTACTAAAACCTTGTGTGTTGCATAAAATGGTACCAATCCAGGGGCTGTGGGAAGGGGAGTGTAGCGCTGAACTCTGTGAAGCAAATGTACTGTGAAGGGGTGCCTGATAGGTCATCCAGCAGCCCTCAGGCAGGATGGACACCCTTGTCTGGTATGGAGGCACTCCAGGGCAGCTGCTCTGACCAGATTCTTCTCGATAGTCCATGAGGAGGGTTTAATGTTTGATATCAGATTTACTGTTTTGAAGATACTTGGTACAACATAGTGTTATGTTTTGATTTAGCAGAGGCATACTGCAATATGCTGAAATCACAACACAAGCGTGATATAGCAGTTGAAATATATGTTTGGATTACCATGCAAAATTATTCCCATTGCTGATCTCTGTACGCCCACTGTCAGGATGGTGGGCGTCCCGAGATGACCAGGAAGGAATATATGGGCTAAAACCATCTCAAGTCCATTGCTCTCTTGAGATCTTCTTCTGTTGGTTTTTCAGTTCTATACTTTGTGAGACTGAGCTATGTCACATATAGACTTCTCCACCTGCTGGCCTGGCTAGCTGGGGAAGACCTTATATGCTATTAATGCTACTAATTATTTTAGAGAAGGCTGTTTACACAACCTGATGACTTACTGGTACAGCCATATATCTAAAGCAAAAGCTACCCTCAATCCCCTTTGAGATATGTTCTACTTTCTTTATGCCACTTTATGCTCATTCTTACATTTCTTCCCTTAGTTCATCACCCTTGCCCATCTCCTCTGAGCGTTCTTTCATTGTAGGAGTTTATTCATTGGTCACACAGGCTGTATCTTCCTGAGACTGTTGTAAATGTGTTCCCTGTGAACTGATGGGACACAGGTGGCTGGAGAGATGACTGCCTGTACCAACTGCTCGTCACCTCGGAGTTCAATGCACATATATGTTGAGTCAATGAAAGCCAATATGTCCAGAGGAGATAAGCAGGGAAGAGTCTTCAGAGGCTCATAGGGGTTAAATCATCTGCTTTAGGAGATCTAGCAGTCATTCATCACCACAGTTTTGACACAAAAAAAGAGAATACGTAATTTCTTATTTGCCATCTGTAATAATAATCTGTTCAGTTTATTTGATTATAAAAACAACAAATGCTGTGATGAGGATACATTTTCATAGAATAAACAATTGAAGATTTTTTTTTTCACCTCTGCATTTCTTGCAATACAAAGCAGTATTCAAGTAATTTTGATCTTTTAAGGAAGGTTATGATACCCTCTACTGGCTATTTTTGGAAATAAATCTAAGCTATAGCCAACCAGTTTAGAGCTAGCTGCAGTTAAACCTAATCTGCACTGCGGTTTTAATGTAGGGGTTTTGTTTGGTTTTGTTTGTTTGTTCGTTTGGGTTGGGTTGTTGTTTTTTTGTTGTTTTTTTTTTTTTTTTTTTTTTTTTTAAATGGATTTGAGAGGAGTTTGGTTTGTTTTGGTAGTTTTTCCCTGTCTAATTCTGTCCCTGGCTTCAACAGAATGAATCTGTCTGTGATGGAGCTGTATTTTTGAACACAGGTTGTTATGGCTTTGAGGCCAGCAGTTCTATAGGTACAAATAAAAGTTAACTAGATGTTGTCACAGCTCTCGTTGCCTAGTAACCAAAGCCCAATGTATAATTGAATGGAATAAATTTGATGCATTTTGCCTCTCTTTTCCTTTTTAGTTGCAGAATATACAAATATTTTTTGGATTTAAATGTTTTATTGTCTGATAACTAAAATGTATTGAAATCTGGAACTTTGCAAACTCAATTACAATGCTTTAAGAGCTGACGTAAATTTCCCTTAATGAAGAGTGATCTTCTAGTTCTTGTAACATTGCTTTACTCTTCATATGAACAAGTATGAATGAGCAAGTGTGCCAGTGGAACTGTGCATACAAATATTAAATTATTTTCTGCATGCCATTCTCAAATTTCACCTTTCCATTTTGTATAATAATGATTTGATGATGATTTTATGTATCTTTCTACTGGATCCATTTATGCAGTCAAGGATTGTCCTCAGAGTTATTTGCTCAACTATGCTGATAACATGCCGAAAATTATCTAGGACTGTCCTTGAATTAGTTACTGAATTTGTGAACACTGTGTGCTGCACTGGGACAAGTTGTGTAAACAAATATTTGTACTAGATTTCTGGCCTTGATTTTTGCTCTGTAAGGTCATGATTATAACTTAACATAGCATTAACTATCAAATTAATTATCCACTCACTGTTACAACTAATCATCTATTACAAGTTCTTGTAATAGAAATTGTATACTAATATTATCTTCACACTTATATAAACATATGCTAAAATGAAGTTTACGTTCACTGTACTGTTTCAGCTTTGTCACTGATAACCTTTTAAGCTTTCTAAATTTGTTTTGAATTGTGAGACTATGACATTTATGCCTCTTACATACAGATCTTCTCCACTTACTTTGTTAGACTTTGATATTTTCAAGCATTACCTATGGTTTGAACTAATTTTTAGTTATGTTGCTTAGCAGTAGTCTGTGTATCTCAATGCAATTACATTGTCTTTTCTTCATTTCTCTTTCATTAATGGTTGATATTCAAAGCAAACTCTTGTTATATGTATGATCCTTCCTTTTTGCTGTCTGTATTGATTGCCAAATGTGTAAAAAAAGTGATACTATATAATTAGGGTTTAACATCTTGAGGAACAGAAAGATTGTTTTCAAGCAGGCTTCATATATGGCACACTCAAGGGAGAGGAATGGCCATAAATAGTTGAAGTGGGACCAAAAAATTAAGTTTAAAGCAGGCATTAACTCTACAAGGTTGTATCACCCGAAGTTCTTTTTGTTTTAGTTTTGGGTCATAGTTTTTAGTTTTATTAAAAAAAATAATTCTAAAGATTAAACAGTAATTTGTTAGAAGCCAAGTAGATGGATGCTTACAGAGGTGATGACAAATATTTGATTCTACAGACAGTTACTAAGATTAAAATTTCTTTCAAAGAGCAATAAAATAGAAGTATATTCTGCAGCTTTTATGCAGTAAATGTTAGACAGGTTTCTAAATTGGTTTATTCTGTTCTTCCAACTCTCTTTTTATTTTTCCAGTTTTCTTGTTTGAGTCTCTTTAATTCTATGCAAGTACTGGTTTAAATGAAAAGCAAACATTAGCAAGGGTACTGCAGCCAGTGTCTTTGGTGTGTTTTTTGCTTGCTTGTTATTGATGCAGCCCTAGAGTATGTTTTCTCCATATGGAGGTGTACAGTTGAAAGATGTCCATGTTAAAATCTTCACAGAATCATAGAAGCATGGAATGATGTGGGTTGGAAGGGTCCTTAAAGATCATCTAGTTCCAACCTGTCTGCCATGAGCAAGGGACACTTTTCACTAGACCAGGTTGCTCAAAACTCCAGCCAGCCAGGCCTTCAGCACCTCCAGGGATAGGGCATCCACAGCTTCTCTGGGCAACCTGTTCCAGTGCCTCACCACTCTCACAGTAAAAAATTTCTTCCTAATATCTAATGTAAACCTACCCTCTTCTAGTTTGAAGCCATTCCCCTTTGTCCTGTCACTACATGCTCTTGTAAATAGTCTCTCTCCATCTTTTTTGTAGGCCCCCTTCAGGTACTGGAAGACCACAATTAGATCGCCCTGAAGCCTTCCCTTTTCCAGGCTGAACAATCCCAATTCTCTCAGCCTTTCCTCATAGGACAGTTGCTCCGCTCCTCTTATCATTTTGGGGTGGCCCTTCTCTGGACTCGCTCCAACAGGTCCATGTCCTTCCTGTGCTGGGGACCCAAGAGCTGGATGCAGTTTTCCGGGGGGGAGTAGACGGACAGAATCCCCTCCCTTGACCCACTGGGCCACACTGCTTTTGATGCAGCCCAGACTATGGTTGGCTTTCTGGGCTACAAGTGCACATTGCCGGCTCCTGTCCAATTGTCTTCTGTCACCAAAGATGCAAACTAACATTCCACACTTGAATGTTCTAAAATAGAAGTCTCACTAAAATAACTGTCAAAGGCACAGAAAATTGTGAAGAAGAAATTGAAGACAGCGATATAGGATTTTGCTCAAAGGCATTATTATGGTTCACCTAAATCTCATGTTTAAGTATTAGTGGACAAATAAAGTGTACGTTATAAAGTTTTTAAAATTCTTCTTTACTTTCTGCTTACTTTGTGAAAGTTGACGAACAAATATCTGTATCAATAATTCCTTATTGATACAGATTTTTAATGAGTTATAGAATATTTTATATGATCAGATTTTTAAATTCCTGAATTATCATTCTTCCAAGAAGGTCAAAGACTTCTTTGGAAGCTTAATTCTGTCCTTATTGGAACCAGTCACATAATTATATACAATACACATAATTTCTGATGCTAACAAAAAAAAGGTACAATGTCCAGTGTTTACATGCAAACAAGATTTTTGTATTCTATCGTGGTCTAGAAAACTTTGATTTAAAGAAATATCTAATGCTGAAGGCTTGGAAATGAGATGTAATTATGGAGTGTTGGGAACAGTAAGAAGGGAGCTTGTGAATGAATATTGGAAAGAGTTTACATGAAGTATGAGAATTATAGTCTTTGGAATGATTTCTTCAGTGAACGCAATGGTAGAGATGTTGCTTGTTATTTGAAATCTTAAATGGTATTTGTAGAGAGGTAAAATCATGCTAATGTTGTGTTTTAACTTTTTTAGTTGCATAATGCTGAAATCTTCCTCTTTGTTTTAGTCTTAATTTTTTAATTGTTTATTTTGTTTTCCTTATTAATATTGAGAATACTCTTGTAAATGCTCGGAATTGAATTGGAACATTAACCACCTGTTGCTTCTTCTTACAGGTACTGCTCCCAGCAGCTGGTCTCTTGCAACTGCAGGATGTGAAAAGGACTTGCTGTGAATTTTTGGAATCCCAGCTTCATCCTATCAACTGCCTGGGGATTCGTGCTTTTGCTGACATGCATGCATGCACAGATCTATTGAACAAGGCCAACACATACGCAGGCAAGTTACCATTAGTGTAGTATAGAGCTTGATATCTGTATGTGTGGGTACCCACACACATGGATTCCATGCCCACCCCATCCAGAGGGGTGTATTTCATCTCTTTCTCTCTACTACTTTTATGCTTGGTACTAACCTTCTCTTTCCTCTGCAACCAAGCCACCTTCCATTTCTGTCACATTCCTCCAGAAAGCACTTTCTTTGTCTATGCTTACCTTATTGTCATCGGATTCTTGGAATACTGCTAGCCCATACGACAAGCTGCCAGCTCAACTCCTACTGTGTTTTTGCTATATCTGTATGGTGGATTTTAAAGCAATGTACACTCTGTTCTTACTCTTACTGTGCATAGTCAGGGTGCACAGTCGGGTCCAGTCTCTGCACTGCCTTCCTTAATCCCTAGCACTGTCAGGCTTAGTACAAGAGCAATACAAAAAAAGAGAATTAAAACTGAAATGTCCTGATAAGGCTATAGAAAAAAATAAATATGTGATTGCATTACTTTTCATAACTTTTCTAAAATATACAGCGACCAATTAGCATCATTAACAATTACTACAGAGTTAAAATTTAATATTTTCCTGAAATAGAGCACTAACTGCTTCAACTCATATGTCTGGGTCCAAATAATAGGCTTGTTATTGCCTTAAGTAAATTTAAATGTCGTAACCAGAAGGATCTTGATGAATGCTTTCAGTTGTCTTCATTTCTAGAAAATCTGTTTTCTGATATAGATTATTTTTTTTTTTAACTCCCAGAAGATTATATTGTTTCTACGAAGAATGGATGTTTCAGGCAAAAACAGATATGCAGCAAACTCATATGATTAGGTATCTGTCAACAGAATCTGTGTTTGCTGTCTTAAGTGTGCAACGGGGGTATCCACATCAGCCATACTCAGAAGTTTTCAGTCTAGTGAAATTTTAGTCAAATTATTGATGTATCAATTAAAAAAAATTGAAAAGGTTTTCAGATTGCTTTTGGATGTACTAGTTTTTGTAATGCATACAATTACTCAAGAAGTTGTGATGTGTATGTGACTGACTTTGTGATATTGGTATTTGGAGTATTATGCAAAACATTTCAATTAAATCGTTTCATCTTTGAATAATACAATATCAAATTCAAAAAGCTATTATATTTTTATGTTTTGTGCAATAGGAAGCAAGACATACATTTATTAACGACAGTTAATATTTAATGTTTTAGGGAACCCATTTTTTCCAACTTTTTTTCTGACTTCTGGGTCTCAGTTACTTCTAAACCAAACTAAACCAAACCTCTAAACTACTTCAGTTACTTCTAAACAATCATTGTTCAGTTTAGTAGTTGAACCTAATATTTTGCACAGATTACTTTCTAGAAATATAAATTCTAAGGCCCTGGCAAGACCTTGAGTGCAGTATTGGTTAAATGTGTTTTGAGAGCACAGGAACTGTGTCCAGCTGGTAACTCTCCCTCCCTGGGTCATTTTGTTCAGGCATCCTTTGCTGTGCTCAGGGAGACTCTGCAAGCAGGATATAGGCAAGTGAAAAGAAGAGGGAAGTTATTTGTCGGTCCCAGTTGGGACATGTAAGCTACTAGGCTGAGCACCAGTACTCTGGTAAAAGCATCACGGGAGTAAGGGTTGGCCTTCATTTCTCCTTCTAACTGGCTGATCATCAGTCTTGCTGAATTTCTGTCTGCTGACTCCCTGATTTTCTTCTATACAATTCTGTACCTTTTGGGTCAATGTTTTTCCTCTTGAATTTTCAGGCTACTTACTGCCTGTATCTCAGCCATCATAGCTCATTTTCTCCCTGTTCTTATCTCAAATGTCTCTTTGTGCTTTGTCAAAGCTTTCTTAAAACTGAAAAAAAATTTCTCAAAAGTCTGAGACAAAGATGTGTGGCTGTGCCATTTCAGAATTAGGCCTTGTGTCACAGGCAGCCTAACTCCTAGAGTTTTGATATTAAGGCTCCAGAAACAAGAGTGAGTATAGAAAAGGATTATTAGATTGGAAAAAGCAGTGGAAAATATTTCCCTGTGTCATGGTTTGAGAACTCCAAAATCCAATTCTCAGGTTCAAGCCCCCTTCCCACATCTCAACCTAGTGTGAGATGGATTTCCAGACACCACATGAAACTCAGAATGAGGAAAGGGGTTATATATTACAATGACTGTACAAAATAAGTACTACAACACATTACATACAATCTATTTCTACCATAAAAGTATTTACAATGGATCAAATCTCTTCTCCCCTCCAAATAAAAGTCCAGGAGGGAAGAAGGAAAGATCCTTTCCACTTTCAGAGCAGCATTCTCTTCAGAGTAGCAGTCTATCTCTCTCTCTTCCATGCAGCAGCTGTAGCTGGATCTCTGCCAGTACACACAAGGGGGTATCCAAGCCCCTCGGCCCGTGGTCTCCAAGCGAGGGTCTTCTCTTCTGTGGGCTGCGTTTCCCAGGACAAGGGCGCTTCACCACATCATATCACGAAGCACAGGGGTCTTCGTGATGGTCCTTATTTTCAGGGGATTCAAGTTCCCTACAGAGCTCTTGGGCTCTGATCTCAGGCTGCTAGCTTAGCTTAGCAGCAGCGGCGAGAGGGGGCCAAGGTCACCCTCTCTGCATTCTTTCTCTGTCCTGGTCCAGCTTTCCAGGACACTTTGAGCTTCTCCGCTCCTCTCTGTAGTGCTGCTGCACTTCACCCCTCCTTTCTAGGAGGGGTCTCCAAAGGAGTTTGGGGTTTTTTTGTTTCAGTTCTTACCCAAACACACTCTCTCTTTGTAGAGCTTAGTCTGCTCTCTCTGCTGTTGGCTCTCGTTCTCTTCAGACAACTCTGTGTCTCTCTTGCTCGGCTGCATGTTTGTTTCTGCTGCTTCTCCCTTATCTCTTGGCTCTCAGCCACAGTATCTGGACGCTGCTCCTGCTGCTGCTCTGTCTCTGCTCACTCACGGAGGAGAAAACTTCTTTAGCTTTCAGCCACAGGTACTTAGCCCAGCATTACACTGTTCCAAGTCCCTGCAGCCCCCCTGCCGGGGGCTGGGAGGGGCCCAGCCCCCAGTGGGGCTGCTGCTGCTTCTCCTCGCAGCTCTACAACATGGCCACTTCTTCTACAACAACTACAACTACCTTCTCTTCCGTTCTGCTTGTGTTATGTTTATATTTTGCAAAAGCGCTCATTGGTTCAAACTTCCAAGGCGGTCACCACCCCCCGGGGATTTACCATTTTATAACTTCAGGGGGAAAACTGTTTTCCCCCCACCACACCCTGCTAGAGAAAATGAAAAGCATTTTGATTTTTAACTTCTCCCAGTTTTTATTTTGTTACACTTGCTATTTTATATTTAGAAAAAAGAGGCAGGGAGATAGTTCTGCTAATAGACAGTGATAGCATAAAAACAAATGGATGCCAATGGATCAGAAGTTATTAGAAAAGTGAAACTCTGGAACTTCCTTCCAGTGGGAGTAAAAACTCAACTTTCATTAAAATCGAAGCTTCATAACCCTATGGTGGGATTGGTCCTTCTGTAGCAGAGTGCAAGATTTCTAGGAGAGTCATTTACATGCATCTGTGATGTCTATGGAGAGATCTGAAAATAGTGGACAATTGATACAGGTTACTTGGAATGAGCTTCTGTTGCAATTAAACTTTAAGAAGCTACTTGTTCTCATGATGGTCCAGAGAGTAATCCTGCTCTGGGTCTTGTTGCGCCTTGCACACTCAGGGACTGCGTACAGCTGAGGCCTTTCATCCTTCTTGTTTCAGGATTCCTAGGAAGAGGATGTGGCATGAGCATTGCTAGTCTGCTCTCAGTTTTAGCCTGGCATATGTCTTACATAGTCTTAAAGGATGTTCACAAAGTAAAAACTTTTCATGAGAAAGTGGTGCATTATATAATTGTAATGTTATGTACAACCTGAAAATAAATTGGTAAAGCCTTCTAATGAAGAGGGGTATGCCATCTTGGACTAAAAAGACCCTTGCTCTGTGCTTATATCCTGACATATTTGTTAGTTATAACCAAAGAATAATAATGTATTTCCCTCACTGCATAGAGCTTTGGAAACATTGGATTACGTGTGGAAAAGGTGTCTTTTGAGGCTTGACATAGCTAGCCTTGTTGGCTTTTAGAATTGTGCTGAGATATTGAAGATACTTTTGTTAGGAAATCTTATCATATGCTTTAATGCAGGGATTGCTGCTTTGTGTTTAACAAAGCAGAAAAGTTTGTGGGATAACAGTTTTCTTGATTCTGGTGCTCTAAGACTAAAATTTTGACCCTGACAAGACTTGGAAGCATGTCTTCTGTAGACTGTTCTTGTGTACATCCGTATGCATGAGATTGAAAGGATGTAGTTGTCAGAATCTTTCTTATGATTCTATTCTGAGTAGCAACGTCTGTTGCTATGCTGCTGTTGCCTTGGCTTCTATGAGTTTCATGGTGTTCTAAAAACCAGTTATTTAAGCATAAAATTGACAAGTAAATCACATTTTTTAAAAGAATTTGATTCTGCAGTGTTTAGCTTCTGCTCGTTCTCCAGCTGGCAGAGCTTGTGTCTATTCCTCTGCAGTAAGGCTGGGGTTCCTGCTTGACCAGTGCCTTAAATTAGGCCATTAGCAAAGACCTTTTTTCCCAAGCCAAAAAAATCACAATGTGACATTGTGAAGTGAAGCAGTGATTTAAAAAAACCTAATTCTTCTTAATGTTTTTGTTTCATCTGCTTGAGAAACTGTTTTTCATCTTTCTTTTAAGTGACCATAAGGCTTAGACCTTTCCAAGCTCCCAGGCTATGCATTGGTCTAAAACAAGAGGTTATCAGTTCAGAAAGAACTGGAAACAGAAAGTGCTGTAATGTTCCAGTGGTTTTGTAGCATTATCACATCAGAAAGGTGCAGATACTCCAGTTAGTTTATTAAAAAATCATCATTTGTTTTGTGAAATAGAAATAATTGGCCTAAACCAGACAAAAGACACTTACGAAACTCAATATGTTTGGTTATGGTATTTTGTTTCACACATGAATACATGTTCAATTACTGTCATGAAAAGATCTAGAGAATGAGGAGGTTTTCCCTTTTTCCAGCTGCAGATTGGCACTGATAAGCTGTGGCCATTTTTTTTCATACTTTTTTTTTTCATTTAATGTGGCTTTGGGAAGATCTCTTCTGATTGCAGGTATACAAATAAGTGAAAAAGCATTTGTGAATTAATCCACAAATGTTCATAGCATAAAATGTCCTATGCAGATTTTAGATATAGCTTTCCTTTGTATGTAATTGAAAACCACAAAGCTAATGTCAATATGTTTATGGACAGCAAGACTATGTGCCTTTTGGATAGAAGAGGTGTCAAGTGTTTTTTGCTGCATGTGCATGTATCACACATAGCTCCAGACTCATAATGAAAAAATACCAAAAAGTGGTACATTTACATCTGCTATTATTTTTCTATGCTCTCCATGCTGGCATTGTTTACTGTACTTTCAAACATTTTGTTACTAGCCCTTTTCCTGTTGTTAAGGGCTTCCTTTTAGTCCTTTCAGTTTGTCCCTGAAACTGAAGTCCCATCCTGCTGGTACAGGGCAGACAAGGACAGATCTTCAGCTATTCAGATAGAAACTGACTCGGTTGCGAAAATGTGAAAATCTGGTTTTCATGTGCAATTGGAACAGATATTTTAGAAATGTCCTAAAATGGAAAGGTTTTTTTAAAGACAGATTTTTAGTTTTGATAATAAAGAAGTAGGTAGGATTCTACTTGCTTAGGAAGTGGGAATCTGGGAGCCAAGCCTCTGCAGCTCCTAAGCCAGCTTGTTTCCAGTCTGCCAGACTTTGGAGCCAGCTGGCTTCAATGTCTGAGTAAAGAGGCAAGAAAGGGGGCAGGATTCCAGTACAAATTTGTCAAAGTTGCATACTGCGTGGAAAATTCTGATTTAGGAAAAAATAATTACTTTATTCTCTCATGGAAACTTTCATCTGGATAGTTCTCTCCTTGCTTCATCTAGGAGATGGTCATTAAAAAAGAAGTATGTTACCTAACGCAATAAATAAAAAACAAGCTAATTTGAGATTTAACAGGGGACAGATGCGTGAAATATTTAATCATGTCATAAGTTTCATCATGGTTGATGTTAATACCTCCAGATTATCAAAGCTTTCAGGATGTGAGCAATAATATGAGATCATACAAATCCTAACCCAGAAGGCAAAAAAGTCCAATACTATTTTTCTCTCCTCATTATTAGGAAGAGGACCTAAGTGTGATTTTTTGAAATATTAGTACTGAATCATATTATTTTGAAGATGCTGATATCCTTATTGTTGAAAGTATGCAAAAAGTTTGATTTTCGTAAGCATAATTTTTATATATAATAAAACCTTCTGTCTTCAGCATTTGAACAGCATTACATAAATTGCCATTGGCAGAATTAATTGTTTTTGCATTTCCTTGTTCATTTTCTTTTTCCATTTCCTTGTTTTTAATTATTTGAAATAATCTATTTAGCTGTAATTTCAATTGGCTTCTGCCCAAAGGTTATCTATCAATTAGTTACGATGGTTTCCTTGACGACAAGAGATCTGATTCATAAGATTCAAGTTATTTCATCTTATCTCTTTTTTTTGATGACTAAAATATATTTAGGAATCTCCTATTTCTCTTTCTGTAGTTCATTCAGCTGAGAATCTGTAGCTATTGACTGAGTAGTTTGTTTTAATTTCTCCCTTTTTCACTCTTCCTTCTTCTCTTGACTGTGTGCATTGTTTTATACTTTAAGTACAGAGGCTGACATCCAGCAAAACAGTCTTAGTTTTTGTTCAAGTTCTGTCTGTTTTTTTGGATTTTCTTCTATGGTTTTCTCTCTAGAGGAGACAGTCTCACAGTCATTGTATTACTTTGAAAATTCTCAGCTTTTACTCTCCTGGTTTAGAGGCTAAATCTCTTCCTGTTTAGTTCATGACATAAATCTAAAACAACTTTTAAAAAGCAAAGCTTTTATATATGAGTCTATAAAATCAAGTGGGTATTTTTAATTTATGAAGTATATCCTGTCGGATGTGATCCACTGTTGGATCAGATTTCTCAAGGGAAGATGAACAACACTTCAGAACCTCAGATTTGTTTGAGATTTGAATGTGTGTTGCTTCCCCTTTCTGCTTACTTCCTAACTCACCTTCTCAGTACAGTCAGGCCTGTGGTTTGTGTCACTGTCACTTGAAATTTGGAGTTTATGATAAAACTATTTTTTGCAAATTGCTTTTCTCAATTTCTATTTGCCATATGCAAACAGCAAAACCCGTCAGATATTTATTTCAATAAGCATACCTCAGAAAATTCAGCTTAAGAAACTGCATATTTTTTGTCTGAAAAGCAGATATGAAAAGATTTGTAAAGAGTGGAAAAGTGGGTGTTATAAAAATCAATAGTATTTCTCTTCGTCCTTTCTCTCCCGTTGCCTGAAGTACTGCAGAAAATACTACCTGTCCATCATAAGAGAATGCTGCAGAATTAGAGGGACTTGGAGTGATGATGGTTGCATGAATGAAAAGGCTGGTAGGATAAGGGACTGAAAACACAAGGACCATCTACTTTAGAGATGAAGACTAAAAAGGAAATAGAGTAATGGATGATTTTGAATAGACAGGTCCACTTTCCCTATCATATTAGCATTAGTATGGGGATTCAGCATAGGTTGAAATTGAAAACTGAGTAACTGGGTGTTAAATTTATATGCATGGCTTTTTGCCCAGTGTTACTGTGGGATTATTACTATGGGAAAATAATAAAGTCAAAAATTTAACAGTATTCAAGGAGACTAGTCTTTATCTAAGTAAACTCATTGTTTAGTAAAATGTGATTAAGGCAAAATACCATCTTTCTGGCTAGCGATCTCTAATCTTTCATGGTTATAGTGAGACCTTTGTGGGAGGAGGTTTCATTATCATACTTTTCATATAAATTCTTGGACTTCTGTCTGAAGGAATTTGTGCTGCCTATTTCTAGGAACAGCATGCTGAAGTAGATAAAGGGCGAGAATTATACTGAGTTATATTTATCTTTTTATGCTATCTAGATTTTTAGTACAGTGCAAAAAAGCTGTTGTACCCTGCAAAGTTGAACTAAAAAATTAGATTTCTTTAGCTGGAAACATTCAGCATTCTTTAATTTTTTTTTTGACAACCTAAAACTATTTCTCAAGTATGGAGTCTTAACCATAGTAGCACTAGTAGAGTGAGAGAAAAGGTTACAAAATGTGCTTTAGTTTGAATATGTTTGATGGCCTTTTTTACTTATTCTAATTTTGAGTGAATTCTTAAATTCCCAGTAATAGCTGTCCCTTCTGACTTCTATCAAGAATAGCAGAAGGGGAGAAAATAATCTAACTGAATGGAACTACTTTTTAGAGCAACTGAATGGCTTAAAAAGCAATTTTAAGGAAGGGAGGGGGCAACTGAATAATTGAACAACAACCTGATAAAGATATGTTCTGTATTAAAAGAAATTATTTGGTTCTACAGCTGAAAATATTAAATTTTGTCAGTTTTGTTTACTTTAGGTTGAGACTTTAAAAAAAAACTGGGGAAAAATTGCAGACCTTCTACATGTTGTAGAGATTGGGGTATGCAGTATTTTATGACCTAGGAGAAGTTCTGAAAGATGCAGAGGATCCAGACTTGTTTTTTCACACTGCTGTCAAACTGTTAGTTCTAATGAATCAATGTGGAACTATAGGTTTAAAACATGTTTGTCAACAATACACAGAGCATGTTCTTTATCTGGAATCTTTTTTGCTGTATTTGCATGTACAAAGTTAGCAAAATGAGATTCAAGTAATTATCAAGGACAAGTACTGTGATGAAGCAATGCTGAAAATTGCTACAATTCCTACTTTTAGTATAATGTGTTTTAATATTTCAGTTATTTTAAAAAATCTTTAAATATGAAAACTGTTTGTGAGACAAAGCTTTAAATAGAAAAGGTTTTAAGTTAAGGTATTGCTTCTAGCTATGACAAAATAGCATGCATATTGAATCCTTTTCCTCTGTTTTCCCTTGCTGCATTAATGCTTGTTTTGGGATATATGTCACAGTGTACGTTAGCATATTTCTTTTTCTCCAAACAGAACAGCACTTTTCCGATGTTGTACTTAGTGAAGAATACCTCAATCTTGGTGTAGAGCAGGTGTGCAGTCTTATATCCAGTGACAAACTCACAATTGCCTCAGAGGAGAAGGTAAGACCATCTGTATCCAATTATTCTTTTTATCCTTTTGGGTGAGAGAGCAAGCTTACTCATATTGCTCTTGCACACTTCTTTGGATGTGTTCTTTGTTTCCTTAGTGAAATTAGGCATGTATTGTGCTCAAGTTTAAACAAATTTTTCCAAAAGTGTTATCACTCTGATGTTGAAAATCAGTCTCAACTCTTACAAATCCTCAAACTGTATTAACTCATTTTACTCTTTGTTCTTTGAAAAAAAACCAAAAAACAAACTACATTAAACGGAAATTCCTTCTCATCTTCATGCAGAACAAACAGAACACATGCTGAGTCACATACACAGGAGTTTGATTTACCAAGGGATAAATAACTCAAAGTTGGCAGAGCAAGTATATGCCATTTACTAACTTTAACATCAGAAGTCCCACAGAGGTATTAAAACTCTGTATATATATGTGAGCTGTTTAGCCTGACTGAACAAATGTAGGTTGCAAAGGAGATGACTAGGCAGCTTGGTATTACCTAACTTGAGTTTAATGTGTATTAGCTAGATCTCAATCTTTTAAAGACGTTTTTGAAACACTGTGGTCTTCAGCAAACCCAGGTCATCCCTGCAAACCTCTAATGGTTTTCAGGTATTAATTTTGAGCTTTTTTATTCATTTATGATCTATTCGAGATACGTTGGTTTTCCTTTTTCCACGGAGTATGTGGTTGTACCAACGTCTCTGTTCAAATTAGGCTAAATTGTGTTCAAAACCATGTTTGAATACTGATTTGTATGGCTAGGTAGTGTTTCATGTTAAAACCTTTTTGAAACTTTGAATCTAAGAACTATCTGCTTAAAGTGCAACTAGCAAAGTCTTGTTGTTATTCCTGTAATACCCTGAAGGTGCAGTTCTGTCACTTTGATCCATGTGATGCTGCTTTTGTGGAGTATGATTAAGGTTTTAATGTTCTACTGTATGATGTGCTACTGTGCAATGGAATTAAAACTAGGTTTGGGATAACTTCTCCCACTAAGACTCAGTGATGACAAGTCATTTGAATGGTGATGTGGCAGGCCAGTTCTCCAAGAAAGGAAGAAAAGTATGAGGACTGTAATATTGGTGCTGCTGTGTTGTTTGTTTACCTAATTTTACTGGATTTTCAGTGTCAGTGAAGTTACTGTGTGCATTTTGTCGATGTAACACAGCTATCCTTGAAACACCAGTAGAGGAGCAATATAAAAAGAGACTAACTAATGCACCTTTTTAATTTTTTAGTTGATAAATATGGAAATAATGGGAGCTGTAACTGCTCCAACTTTTCTTATGTTACAAATTTTAGTATAAGCAAAACTGGTTTTGGAGGCACACTGATGTTTCATACGTATGAACTTATAAGTAAGGGGATTTGCATTGTTTGTTTTCTGGAAGGTATTTGAAGCAGTGATAGCCTGGGTAAACCATGACAAAGATGTAAGGCAGGAGTTAATGGCACGTCTGATGGAGCACGTTCGGCTGCCTTTGCTTTCTCGGGAATATTTAGTTCAGGTGAGCAAAAAGGAATACTAATTATTCTGCACATGAAAATTTCTGTTCATTGTTTTAATGCCAGATGGATAATTTTAAATTTAAACAGCAGTGTAATGTAGTTTGTTACTGACAGTAAAACTGAACAGACAGCCACTACCACATATGCATGTGCACGTGCATACTGAGCCAGGTGAGGGACTGCCACTTAGAGGATGGCTTATATAAGTAGTTTATCTGTTTGGCTGACTGCATGTCATATCACACTAATGATTTCAACAATGCAATTTGCTGAGATCAGGTTACTTTTCATTTGTAACACAATCTTGTATAAAAGATTTGTTTTCATAAGTGAATTTTCAACTTCAGAATCATATCTATTGTTTAAGTTGATTGGGAATTAATGACAAAGGAAACATTCCTTCACCTGGTTCAGATAAAATACATTTTTTCCAATTTTATAAGCTCATTTTTGATACTTTGGTGTCAGATCAAATATTTAAGATTGAAAATGAGTTCAGTATTACCATTGGTTAGTTGTATGTTGGTAGGTGTTTATTTTAGAAATTCTGTTTTTGTGATACAAATCTCAACTTTGTGTGGGTTGTTTTGGATGAGTTTTGGAGGTTTTTTGCCCTTTGCTTTTGTTGTGTTTTTTAGTGTTGTGGAGTGGCTTACTAGTTTGTTAAATTATTCTCCACTATTTAAAATATTCTGTACTCTCTGTATTTGAAAATTCAAGAAATGTGCCTGGATTGTAAGAAAAGTGCTGTACCTTGCCTAATAATGTTTCTTCCACTTACTAATTGAGAATTAACATCTCCTAATTTAGTTTTTCTTTTTGGGGATTGCATATTGCCAACACATAAATTTGTGTCTAACTGGTTAAATGATAATCTAAACAATTAGATTAATCTGCATTTGTGCTTTAGTACACTTCAGATTGTGATTTGTGTTTTACTTCCTTAACACGCTCAGACCTTGTTAAACTTCTATTAATAAACAGAGAGTTGAAGAAGAAATATTGGTTAAGAACAGCAGTGCTTGTAAAGATTACCTCATTGAAGCTATGAAGTATCACTTGCTACCAACTGAGCAACGAGCATTGATGAAAAGCACTCGAACAAAATTGAGAACACCTGCTAGCCTCCCAAAAGTAAGACTCTTACTTTTCCATGTACTTACTATTTCAAACTCCATTTTAAAAGATTTCATAAGAGCATGACTGTGTCTTGGGGTATTACAGTAAAAATTTTGTACTGAAATCGCTCATCACAAAAATATAAAAAGTAATTAGCTTTACACGCCATGCTACTTATGATATAGGTGTTTTAGTCTCCAACCTACACACAGCACCACCACTACATCCCCTCCTAGAAAACATTTTTTAATAAGTGCTTCAGCATTTGAGAAATATACAATTATGGGGAAATAAGCCTGTTCAAAAAAAACCCAAAACTGAAACAAAACAAAGACTGACAAGCTTCTGAGTTGAGACATCTTTTTCAATTTTTAGCTAAATGTTGCCTTTCATTCATTTTAGGGGAAAACAAAACAAACATTAGAGATTATCTTCTTTCCAGTGAAGTAAAGAAGTTTTCTCATAGTACTGTTGTGACAACTGCAATAATGGAATAGGAGATTCTGTTCAGCAGATGGATGGTCACAGTTCCATTACACATAACAGACATTGAATTCTTATACCTGAGGTCAGAGTAGGATGTGAAGATACAGAAAGGATCTGCCTTGTTTGTGGGAGGTTTCCTTAGATTCAAATTGTTTTTCTACTTCATGTATTGCACCTGAAAACAATCATTATGAATTACATTTGTTTAAAAAAAAAACTCCAAACAATTAGTGTTGCCTGGTTCTCAAGACTCAAATTTCTAATTTAGGAAAACCATCCTCTAATTATTTGTTGTACAGAGGCTCGCTTTATTTTTTTAACACTTTTTTGATCTTTCAGGTGCTCTTATATGTGCAGATAATTAACAATTATTATTATCTCCCTTTTAGTTGATGATGGTAGTTGGAGGACAGGCACCAAAGGCAATTCGAAGTGTTGAATGCTATGATTTTAAAGAAGAACGCTGGCATCAGGTGGCTGAATTGCCTTCCAGAAGATGTAGAGCAGGTTAGCAATGCCTATTTTTTTTGTTGTGGTTGGTAATGCTTCAGAATTTAGGCATCGGTATAAAGCATTGTATGTTCTTTGGAACAGTACCAAAGATATTTTTCTAAGAAGGGCTAAGCCTTGACTTCAGCATTTGAATTACTTGCTAATCTGGAACAATGCAAGTTTGATAAATTGTGCTTAATTTGTGCTTCAGTTTGTAATCTGTAAAATAAACTGCTTTATTGCCTTCATTAGACACAAGGGATAAATAAATTTAAATATTAATGCATTGTAATAATGACTAATTTTACTATTAAAATACCCTGTTATTACTAAATGAAATCAAGAATGTGAAGAAGCAATCAACTGCTATTAAAAACATGAAAATGTGATCTTAAAGCAGCTGAGCTATCTGAGCAAGAAGAATTTCAGCAAATATGGTATTCAGAAGTGTGAGATATTAGTAACAAAAAGTGTCAGAATATCTAGTGCTTAATCTGAAGGAAGTGTGGCTCTAGGAGTCTGTCAAAAGCAGGACAAGTGTATCGAGTACTGTAAATCGTGTCAAGTATCTGCAAACTCAGGACAGTATGCAATAAAATTAATTGACAAAGAGACTAAAACACTCATCTTTCCTCCCCACTTCCCTGCTCTAGGAATGGTGTACATGGGAGGCATGGTTTACGCAGTTGGTGGTTTCAATGGTTCTTTGAGAGTTCGCACAGTGGATTCCTATGATCCAGTGAAGGACCAGTGGACAAGTGTTGCTAACATGCAAGACAGGAGAAGCACACTGGGAGCAGCTGTATTAAATGGCCTTCTTTATGCTGTGGGAGGATTTGATGGGAGTACAGGTATATTTGCCTTATACACTTCTGAATAGTTTTGACTACTCTTAACATAATTGTATCAAATTTGAAGGTCTCTTTCCTGGTAGCTGTGATGAAACCAAGCATGAGGGTAGCCTGGTGTCTTGTGATGTGGAATGCACTTTAGTGGTCACATCCCTCTACCAGAACAGTGGACTGTTTGCTCCCATCTAAGAGTTCAGATTTAATGACTAGTGAATTTTTGACAGGTTCCCATTCAGCATTCCTTCTGTAGTCAGAATCCTTAACTTCTAGAAGATATCAGCAGTTATTTCTGCTTTTTCATGTAGTGTAAATAGGATTATAAACAGCTTTTTCTGACCTGTAGGAAGGCTTTAGACATACACTGTTCATTCTCTTCCCAGATGCATTAAACCATTTGTCCAGAGGTGATCCTTTTGCTTAGTAACTGTTGTAGAAGCATATGTGGGATAAACCATGTGACTTGATTAAAAAGAAAGGAAAAAAATCAGGGAAGAATTTTTCACAGTTCAATAAAAGCTTTTAGTAATTTGTCCATTTTCAAACACCAAGAATATGTTGACTGTAACTGGCTATCTAAAGGACATCATTTGTGCTTTTTGTACAGTAACTAACAGTCCTTAAAATGAAATAATTTGAATTTTCAGATATGAAGACTTTTCTGAAAGCTAGACAGTATGTCGCACCTAGATTTATAGAGAAAATAATGTTGTATTGTGTTCATAGGTTTATCATCAGTCGAAGTTTACAACTTAAAGACTAACGAGTGGTTTCATGTAGCTCCAATGAACACAAGAAGAAGTAGTGTTGGCGTAGGTGTTGTTGGAGGTAAGTTGACAAATTATATTAAAAAGAACAGGTGGGGAAATGCAATCATTTACTCTACTACTTTTTCTTACTATTGAAAACATGCTTTGGATTTATGTTTTTGCTCAACCTTGTAATTTGTTCGTTCAAATGGTAATGAACAATATGTAATCGCTCCAGTTGGGTTTGACCAGTTTTTAGCAAAATAGTTTTAAATTTTTTTTCAGAGCTTCAACAGTGCCTGACACTAACTGAGGAAAAGCTCTCTAAGCATGTGTACTCTCAGTTATGTATGTCAGCAAAGTCAGAGAGCTGAAGTGATGACCTTATCAATTGGTCTTTAGTGATGTAGCACTGTTGTATTGTCAGCTCTGTTATCTGTCTGTGGCTGACTTTGCTGGCTGCATGCTGGGGATGATCCCAAGGACAGTGCCAGGAAAACTGCTGACTTTCCAGTCAGCCTGGATGTCACTTGCACAGTGCAGGCCTGGGCTGGCTCTTGGGTCTTAAAAGTTTTAGGTGTCTGTGTTTTAACTGCATAGGAACCACTGCTGTGTCAAATCTAAAAATGCAGACTGTACAAGTAATTTTTATCTGAATTTTTGATATTTCTAGGAAGCCTATTGGTGAGATGCCAGTATTAAACATACTCGAATTAGCTTGCTTTTGAACAATGCTTAACTAAAAACCTGACGTTTGTATTTCAGCAAGGCAATTTAAAATCTTTTGACTTGCATTGTTCTTGTTAGATACTGGCTGCCTTTTACATCCTAAAAATAAAAGAACTATGGTGTGCTAACTTAAACTGTTTACAGAGTAGAAACTCAGTAACTGACTGGTGACAAATACTGATTAGTAGCTGACTCAGAGAACGAGGACTTCTTCTCTGCCTGTGTACCAATACAGTCTGTGTGCATTAGAAATTTGTCACTTTGTGTTGGTTACCCTCTTAGGTAAACTGTATGCTGTTGGTGGCTACGATGGAGCATCACGTCAGTGCCTTAGTTCAGTAGAATGCTATGATGCTAATACGAATGAGTGGAGCTATGTTGCAGAAATGAGCACTAGACGGAGCGGAGCAGGTGAGTGGACAAGGATCAACTGTCCTTGCAAAACTGAAAATCTGTGGGTTTAAAATGTATCTAAGAATATAAAAGGTAAGCTTTTGTGAATCTAATGGAATGTGCTAGTCCTAAATGGCTGATATAAAGCAGGTTATAAAAACAAAACTGTCCTACAGAGTAAGATTGTCTGTTAATAGTAAATATTTCTCTTTGCTTTTTCATACTTTCATATTCCTCCTCTTTCCATGACTTCTGATGTTTTTTAACATACAGACTAATACTCATGGATTGTAACAGTCACTGTCGCCTAAATACTGAAGTATCAAAATCTATACTTCTAGGATGAAAAAATGTCTTTTCTTCAAAGATACCTCTTTGCCAGTGTAGGGCTGATTTTTCAGGTTGACTTTACATGTGAATTGTGACTAGGTTCCCACCTCTTTGGAGGACTTGTTCTGCATTCTGATTCACTTCAGGAAATTTTGTCCTTGTTCATTCTTAAGTTTGTATTACTGATTCCATCCTATTACTTCCACTTACGTACCCTTTATTTCACCTTCAGTAGTTCTCCTCATCACCTGGTGTTTACATCCTCTGTACCTGTACAGCCTACTACATGTTATCCTTCCTTATTGTTTAGCCAAAGTATATCCATTTATTTCTGTATAATCTTAAAAATCCCTTCTTTATTTTTTATGGATTTTTTTTACTTCTTGTGATTCTGGGTATGTATATTTCTCTTTAAAGACATCAAAAGTGCCTGTGGTATTACACTTTTGTTTAATTAAATGATGCTTCCACAGCTCCAAATTGACTTTAGCATTTTCATTATCTATTTATATTATGGACTTGAATCTCATTTACTGTTCACTGTCCTCTATTTGTCTTTTGGTATTTCAGGTTTTTTCAACTCGCAGAAGTTATTTTATTTCTCTAGATGCGTTCCCAAGGACTTTTTCAAGTCAAATTCCATGATATTATTTTCTACATTAATTTTTTTAGTAGTTTAAATCACTTTTTTTGCCAAGTACTCAAAGGCGGTTTTTAGCAACACCCTTCAAGTATCTACTGGTGATTGCATTAATGTGCTTCATAATTGGAAGAGCTATTGCTACAAATAAATCTGGATGGACTTCTAGTATGCTCAGTAGATGATTAGTAGTTATCCCAACTTTTCATCTTGCCTTCCATTATTCTTTGTTAACTCTGAACAGTTTTTATCTGTATAATGTCTAAATTAAGTTTAAATGATTTCAAAAGAAATCTATCAAAGTATTAAATTCATTACTAAAATTGATAGTTTGTGTTACTTCCATTAAAGCCTTACAAAATCAGCAAGTTGATCTCTCTTATTACTAGAAGTCATGTTTTGATTGTGTTTCTAAACTAAAACTATGATGTTAATGAAGGAAACATGATATATTGTACCTCAAGAAAACATAGTTGTCTTGTGAAACTTCTAGTAACTCCGTCTGTGCATCTTGGAAGTAAATCTAGATTTAAAACTGGACAGAGTTGCAGTAAGGGTATTGTTAAATACTCCTGTGTAATATTGGCAATTTTTGAGGAAAATATTTTTATAAAATGGGCAAATTACAAGTATCATTATAAAGACAAAGAGTGTTGGTGTGTTGTGACAAAACTTCATTTTGCAGTCTGCCCGCACACACATTTTGTTTCAGCATTTGGGGGTTATTTTTTGATACTCTGTTTTTGCAAACTGTTATTGTGCTTGTAGCCTATTTATACAGTAGATATTTTCAGAATTTTTTTTAATGTTGAATTTCTTCTACAACTCTGAAATTTTTAGTTCTTTAGATACACTGACTACTGGGATCTTTCTGTCCCTCTCCTCTCTCCCCTTGTCCCTGAGTTCAGGACTGTGTTTGCTTACTCAGCTCTCTTCTGCCTTTTACCTTGTCCTCTGATTAAAAAAAAAAAATGGAAAGGAAAAGTAAATATAGTCAGTTATTTCAGATTCATATAACGGAGTAAAGTAATGAACATTCTTCTGTGCCACTCTGTTAAATATATGGAAAATTATATTTTTGTGTGGCAGAGGAGTGGGTGGTAATGTGAAAATCGTGATTGTTGATTGGGCTTGGCTGTAGAGGCCAAATATCCAAACCCACCAGAACTGTCTCAACTGGTGATCAGTGCTGATGGTGTTATGGGTACTAACTAAAAAGAATTTTGTTCCTGTGTTCAAGTTTTGCATCTCTGGTCATCTCAAGGAACTTAAGCTCATCTCTTCTGTTCCTACTGCTTCAGCTTCATTCAAAAGCAACTTTTCAGAGGTTAACCCTCAGTTACTCTTCTTTAGTACCAACTGCTTCTCAGTTGATCAATATGGGGACAGATCTGTTTCCAGCAACATATTGGGATGAGGAACTTCAGATCCAGATATAGGCCATTTGGGAGGGCTGAGAGATATAAGACAGGGTCCTGAAAAATGGGCAGGAAAGAAATGTAACAAAGAAAGGAGAACTCAGAAGACGGCAAGAAATAAGGTAGGACCTGGAAACTGGGTGTGGGATTAAGGGAAAATGAAGCACCAAGGAGGAGTGGAGGACATTATTAAAAATAAGGAACTATGAAAAAAAAAAAGGCAATGTGGCAGAGGGAATACTCTACACACTGAATAGGAAGGTTGGTAACTACACCAAAAGCATGGGTGGGGGGATTTATATCACATCACATATTTAAACTGAAAATCGTAGCCCTCCTTCTAGCTCTGTAATGTTTGATTCTACAAAAGCTGAGTGTTGTATTATCCTGTCTAATAATGTGTGATCAGAGTGGGAGAAAGAAAAGTTGTCATACTATACTGTGACATGACAGCTGGAAATAATAGCAATAAAAGAGGAATTAAATGAACTGGAAAGGATATGGGGAAATGTTAGTAGTGAGTATCACTGATAAAGTATTAGATAGGATGATTTATAAAAGTGTCCTATCAAAAAGCTATTTTTCAGATTTACATTACCAGTTAACTTCCATGTTTCCTTTCTCTCTTCCTTTAATTATTAAAATCAATCTTTTTAATAAGAAAATTTAGGCATTTCAGCAGGAGTTGTTTCTCTCCCCATATAGGAATGGCTGTTATATACAATATTAGTGATATGTTTTCAAAGATACTTCAGCTGGTTATTAAGGTCTCAGGGTTCTCTTTTATTTATATTTTTTAAAAGAGTATTTTTTTTCCTCCAAAGGACTTAACTGATCTTGTGCATTCATATTTGTTATTTCCCTTTAAAAAAGATTTTTAAGCTGTGCCCTTTCCATGGAATCCTTTATGAACTGTATTTGCAAATCTGTATCTCAGCTTTGAGTTTCATAATCTCCAATGTGACATATATTAGATTTTCCAATATATTTCCATAGTGCTGCTTTTTGGTTGTCTTTATGGTCCATCACACAAAAGTTTTAATCCAAAACCCGTCTACATTTCTTAAATTTATTATTTTTGGGTTCTAATAATGCATTATAAAATGAGGAATAAATAAACAGGCCTTTCTTTCTGCTTCCCCCATTACCATCTTTTCAGTATGTGCAGCCCAATTAGCAAGTAGATAGAACTAGCTTTATTCACTCCTTCATTCCAAGTAAAGGAGACCTTAGGATTAAAGGACATGCTTTGATATCCTTTTGGATATTTTGATAACTGAAGTTTGTTTCAAAGATGCTTGGTATTCTCCTTCAAATCCCAGAGAAGGTATTCACTCTTAACTGTTTCCTTCTGTTTTGTATATATGTTTACAAGCTATTCCAACACTTCAGTGGAAACATCCCTGTTGTATAATGTCTATCCATTCAGCTTTTATCCTCTGTACTGCACAGTTTTTACTTTCTAAAAATTCACTTACACTTTATCATCTTGTCAGATTTCCGTTATGCTGGCTGAGCACACTGTCTCATTTACTGTCACTTCTAATTAGTCCTAAATTTCAACAATCCTCATTTTCCTGCACATCATTTTTCGTCCAAAATTTTCTAAACCTTCCGTTGCAGAACAGCTCTGGTCTTTGTATGGTGCAATATGGTAGATGGGCATGCAAGGCACTTTATCAGTGTCCTGCTATATTATATTTATCGGTGTCCTGCTATAGTTACTGTCTCTTTGCTTTAATGCATCCTGACCCAAATGTTTTCTGAAAGAGTTTCTAGCATTGACTTAATGATGAATCTATGTTAGTGGACATAATATTTGTTGTTTCTCTTTTGTATCATTCAAACTATTCTCTGGTTAATTCTGTGTATTTTCATATGTTTGCAGGTGTCGGTGTGTTAAACAATTTATTGTATGCAGTAGGTGGTCATGATGGTCCTTTGGTAAGAAAAAGTGTTGAAGTGTTTGACCCCATTGCCAGTACGTGGAAGCAGGTTGCAGACATGAACATGTGCAGAAGGAATGCAGGTGTGTGCAACAATGACTTTAAAATTTTGCTAATGTCATTTGCTGTGAATGGCACTGGATGTCAATGTTCCTGGACTTCTGCTGCTTTCATGATGTGGCAGAATAAAACCTTTGCTTTTTGGGGTGAAGAAGTCCGTTGCTATTTTTCATACTGGTTTCTTGTCCTTTTTTAGGTGTTTGTGCTGTAAATGGTCTGTTGTATGTAGTTGGAGGAGATGATGGTTCCTGTAATTTATCAACAGTGGAGTATTATAATCCAACAACTGATAAATGGACAGTTGTGTCATCCTGTATGAGTACAGGAAGGAGCTATGCAGGTAATGCATATAGATATTTTTTAATAGACTTTTTACAGTATAACAGCTAGGAGAAGAAATTCAACAAAGCATCCAGAGTCTTGTGTAAGGTAAAACCTAAGATAATAAAATGGATAGGAAGAATATTTTGAAGTCATATTTTGAATGGTGACTTCAACCAAATATCCATTGCAAGGACAAAAAAGGTATTAAACTGTACTCAAGGGATTTAGCACAAAGGTGGTGAGACAGAAAGACGATTCTGTTATGATCAGTTCTTTTAACAAGAAATTTGTCTCGATCTAGGGGTCCAGTTCGGAAGTTCTTTCGGATTTAGTATTTAGAAAACAAGCTGTTTCAGGAATCTTTTCCTTCAGTAATTGCAATTTCTCAACTGAGTTATCTAAGTGAATGTTAAGGATATATCTCACTGATGACAAAAATAAATTAAACTTGATTAATGGCAAGTTTTTTCAAGTCACAGAAACTTTCAGAATTTTGCACTGATTCAGACAGCTTTGTGTCAGAGATATATTAGGGGGAAATAGGTACATTGATGCTGGTGTACAGCTAAATCCTAATTGCAACATATTATATTAAAATTATGTATACATATGTATATGTATTTTCATGATTAAAAAAAATACTACCTAAAGATTTATACCTTTTTCACCCCACTCTAGGTGTTACAGTTATTGACAAACCATTATGATCAGTAATGGGATTTTCAACTTGATTATGCACTAGGAGCAGTCTTCAGCAAGTGTATTTGAAGTGACTGAGTATCTAAGCACTTCTCTACTTGTAGCTGCACCTTGAGTCACAGTGGAAGATGTGACTGTCTACAATTACAGATGACAGATGATGAAGATTACTCTAGGTAGAAGCAATGCGTAGGATTATTCTGCAGCTGAGCAGAAGCTGATTGAATTTTTGAAGTCTAGTGGACCATTTTTTTAATTGCAAGATCTTCAAAAAAAAAAAGCCACCTTTCATAAGGACCGACTTATGTCAGTCGTGACTGAGAAACGGATTGTCAGTGAAGAACGGTGTGTATTCTGGTGAAAGTAAATTTTTGTCTTATTTTTTCCAGAGACTAATAAATATATTTAAGGAAATGAACTGTCAGTCTTCATAGTAGGTATTAAATCCCACCTCAGTAATTCAAGCTGGCATGGGGTAAATTTGTTTCCTTTTATAAAACTTTTGTTACCTAACTATACTATGTGCATATGTTTGTTGCTCTCCATTGAAACTCTTCAAAACCTGATTTTACTATTTATAATTTGGCACAGTACTTTGAATATGTCAGTACTATGTTGTAAAACAGAGCTGTATTTTTTGATATGTAACAATGCTTAACACTACTAATTCCCACTGAAGGAGATCAGAGATGGTATAACACTTCCTGAACAGGTGTAATTTCAAGATCTTTCTAATAAAAATGTTGTCTGTACTTAATCTTTTTCCTGTTCAATTTTGGTCACATTTAGATGTTACTTCTTTTTTACCTTTTTATCCAAAAGGTTATTTGGCATGAGAATAACTGAAAATTTATAGTGAATGTATGCAATTGCGTTGAACTTGCATGGTACTAAGGCCTATTTATGCGTGTAACCTCAGCTTCTATTAGCCAGTATCTGAATATACTGTATGTGGCCATGCTTGTAAAGCAGCTCATTTTTATTTGTTCTTGGATGGCCTCCTTTTAACATGACCAAAGTTACTGTCATATTTGGGACATTTTCTTCAAATAAAAGTTTGTACATTGTTTCCTAATGCCAACAGATCGCTTAAAACTTGTGTTTCTCGATACAAGTCCTGACATCAGAGGGAAAAAAAATTGGGGGTAGGGGGGGGGGCTAGTGTTCTAAAGATTTGAATGCAAAAAAAAAGGGGTTAGGAAGCAGTCATGTCAACATCATTGGTTTGGTGCAGGCCTGTTTCTGAAAGCTTTGGTTGTCCGGCCACCGCCCAGTCCCCGTGAAAGCGTTGGAGCTGTGACAGGGGTGAAAGGGCTGAGAGGCACGAAGGCGCTTCAGCGAGGTGTGTGACTGCCTTGTGCTGTGCTGGCTGCGGCGCGGTACGGGATTGGACTGGAAACCTCATGTTTGAATTGTAGGATTTTACCCGAATGACACAACCTCGGGGAATGGGGCGCTCGGGGCCGTTGCTACCATGACGACACCGTCGCCTTGGTACCTCAGTGTTCTCATCAGCGCTGGAGCAGAAAGCGGGCGCACGAACCTGGAGGGATGACAATGCGTCCGGCCGCACCCGCGCCGCTCCTGCAGGCGAACGCTTTAAGCGCAGCCCCGGGAGCTGGTGGGCAGCGGGTCCCCACCGCCGCCTCCCCCAAACCCGCGGCTCCACCTCAGGGCCGCTTCCGCCACCGGCGGGACCGCCCCATCGCGTCGTGTGCGTCACCCGCCTGCCCCCGCCCCATTGGCCGCGAGCCGCGGTCTCACTATCCTCACTCCACCCCTCCAGCCAATCGCGGCGCGGGAGCCTCAGCTCTGGCCCCGCCCCCGCCCGCCTGACCCTGCGCCGCCGCCCCCAGCCGACCAATGGGCGACGCGCCGGGCGGTGCCGCCCGGCCAATGGGCGGGCGCGGCCGGAGAGCGGGCGGGCCCGGCGGGTGTTATTGCTCTCAGGGCGCTGCTGCCGCCGGTGGTGCCGTCGGTGCTTCCGCAGCCGTCACCAGGTGAGGGGCGAGGGCGGCGGGCGCGGCTCTGCTCGGACCAGGCGATCGGGGGGGGTGTGCCAGGCGGGCTGCGCAGCTCCTGCGGGGTCGCTCCCGGCTGAACGCGGGTGCCGCCGGGCGGGCGTCTCCCCTCGGCGCTCCGCGCGCGTGGGAGGCGTGTGCCCGCGTCTGTCCGCTCCCTCACAGGGCGCGGCGGGACGGACGAGCCTGGTCCCGGTGCGGCCTGGCCGCTGGACCCTCGGCTGGCAGGGGGCTTGTGCGGGGGTCGAGAGTACATTGCCGTGGTTGCCACCGGCTCAGGAGCTCGGGTTGCGAGCTGCCTTGGCGTCTGCTGGAACGCTTCTGCTGGTAGTAAGACATGGCAGCATCGTGATGCTGTTGCTGAGAAACAAAAAAATTAATAATGTTGCTGGATGCTGGCTTAGTATGTTACTTGGTATGTTGGGATAATTAGACATTGGAATGGGCTGCCCAGGGAGGTGATGGAGTCACCGTCCCAGGGGCTGTTTAAGGAAAGACCGGATGCGGCACTCAGTGCCGTGGTCTAGTTGACAAGGAAGTGTTTGATCATAGGTTGGACTCGATGATCTCAGAGGTCTTTTCCAGGCTAATTGGTTCTCTGATTTATGCTGGACCCAGGCTAAGCCTGACAGCTGGGGACTGACCCATGTCCTGTGAGTTGCAAGGATGTTTGAGACTGGAAGAATGACCTGTTAGAGGTGGTCCAGAGGAGGGCCCCGAAAATGGTCAGAGGAGACGTCACCTGTGGGGAGAGGCTGAGAGAGTTGGGGTTGAGCAGCCTGGAGAAGAGGAGGCTCCAGGGACACTGTAGTGTAGCCTTTTGGTACACAAAGGGAGCTTTTTGCCAAGGGTTGTAGCAACAGGGCACAGGGCAACGATTTTAAACTAAAAATGATTAGGTTTAAGTTGAGCATAAGGATGACATTTTGCACAGTGAGAGTGCTGAGGCACTAGAACAAGTTGCCAAAAGAAGTTGTGGATGCCCCATTCATGGAAGTGTTTGAATGCCAGGTTGGATGGGGCTTTAAGCAACCTGATCTAGTGAAAAATGTCCCTGCCCATCCAAGAGGGTTGGGCTACAAATAACTTTTAAAGGTCCCTTCCAACCCAAACCAACAAGCAGCCTAGTCTGTGAAAATGGCACAAATTCAGGGCACCTGGAGGAATGCGGCCTCTATGCTTTTGGGAGCTGTGATGAAAAGTCCATTACTTAGAGAAAGGTGAATTGCCTCAAGCCAGTTTGAGTGTTAATGTAATTTGCATGGATTTTGTCTCACAGCTATGAGAAGAATGGGACTGGATAATCAAGAGATCACAGTTTATTCATCTATTAAATCTCATGTGAACCTTTATCTGCTCTTTTAGTATAGAATACAATTATCCCACAAAAACATTGAAATAAATTTGGCTAATAATTAATACTTCTTTATCCTTTTGCTCCCTTGACATAACGTCAAAACTTGAGCCGATTGTCTCTCAAACCAACCTAAAGCCTTGTACTTTCAGACTATTCCATAGAAAGAGAATCTGTATTTCCCCTCGTTTCCCAGTTTTTACTTTAGAACTATGGAACGGCTACGACAGGTAGTGTTTTTTTCTCTGAATATTAACTGCTGGTAATTTTTTATCTAATTTGCAGGTTACTTACAACTATAGAAGAGCTGTAATTGTGATGTTTTATGCTTGAAGGATGGCAATGAACGACAGTGTTAATATCTTGAACTCTGCTTATCTGGCAGTGGAATATATAGACTCTTTCTTGCCTGACAATCCCCTGCAGCAACCATTTAAAAATGCCTGGAATTACATGCTGGATAACTACACGAAGTTCCAGATTGCAACTTGGGGATCACTTCTAGTTCATGAAGTTTCATACTTTTTGCTCTGTGTACCTGGATTTGTCTTTCAGTTTATACCGTACATGCAAAAGTATAAAATTCAGCAGGTAAGAAAAAGTTGTGAACTATACACTTCCTGATTTGTCTTTGAACACATCAAGTAGAGCGTATGAGTGCAATATCCTAGTTTCCAATGTATATGGCCCCATTTTATCTGTCACTTGGTCATCCTGAAAATGACAGAGTAAAATAACAGTGTGTATGAGTATCTAAAGGTTTTCCCCCAGTTCATTGTGATCTGAATTGGAAATTACTAACACCAACTTCTGAAATTATTACAGGGGTTAGTAAAATGTCTCCTGCAAAAACTGGATGTTTTCAAGACCATTTATTTATTCTTCAGCTTTTCTTTGTATTATTTTAGCAATGGAAATGCATTCTGTGGTGTGAAGAAGAAAAGCAAACTTGGATTGTGTTAAACTGTTGAGTATGAAGTAGTCCTGCTAACTGTAAACACCAAAATAACAAAAATAGTTCGGGGTGACTGGTAAAAACAACTTATTAAAACACTAGCTTAGCAAAATGAGAGGTTTTGATGAAACTGAATCCAGTCCTTTGTCATTTGTGTTGCCCAACTTAATTTGCATTGTTGGAAGAGGTACTGTCTGTCTTCCAAGGTGAAATGAAACTGACTCCAAGGGAATTTTTTGCAGCACTTCAGTTATGTGTAATAGAAACATGTAACACAAGTGATTCCTTTTGCTTCTTTTTAGGATAAACCAGAAACTTGGGAAAAACAGTGGAAGTGTTTCAAAACACTCATCTTCAATCACTTCTTCATTCAGCTTCCTCTGATTTGTGGTACCTATTACTTCACAGAGTATTTTAACATCCCATATGAGTGGGAAGAGATGCCTAGATGGTACGTAGATTTTTCTGATATGGTAGTCCTGAGTTACATACAGTCGGAGGCAGAATATTACAATTAATGTCTAATACACAATAATTTCTTGGCAACATAAACTGTGTGTTAGTCAAGCTTCTGTTGATGATTAACTGCTATAAGAGCTAATTAGAATTTTCTAGATTTTTTTTTTAAATGGCCCCAAATTGTTCTAATCCTCAGAAGAAGGGGGATTAGGAGGAGTTTATGGAAGTGAAGCAAGATTCATGGTGGTGTGGTTTAAATGTTGGACTTCTGGGGGGTTTATTTATCCAATTTTTTTTATTCCTTCTAAGTGTTTCTTTCCTTCACCTTATTTTATATCATAGCAGTAGGATGTTCCTCAGAGGAGAGAATGTACCACCTGCTTCACAGTCTTCTTTTCTTGCACTAAACTGATACACTTTTAAATAAAGCTGAATTACCTGTTAGTGCCCCCTACTCCCCCACTCTGCACCCTGATATCGGTTCTTTACCACAGAAGGTCATCTTTCTTGGAAAGCCATTTGTTCCCTGGTTTAGAGAGCTGATGCAGCTCTGTATTTTTATATCAAGGTCTCACACAGTCTGTGTTTAGACTATAGACTGCATGTGTAATATTGAAATGACAGCTCGTTACACTGTGTGCTAACTCACTTCAGCGTATCAACAGATGAGTTGATAAGCACAATAGCCTTTTTACCTCATAATTGGTATTTTTAACATGTTAAAGTAGTGTCAGTGCACTCTTGTTCAGTCAGTAAAATGTATAATCATTTTGGACCGTTATTAGCATATAAACTAGGATTTTCTTTTCCAGGATCGTGCATCTGCTAGAGTATTCTATAAATAATAGCTTTTCTGGTTTTTAAAGGTATGTTCTGGTTGCCCAGTGTTTTGGATGTGCAGTGATTGAGGATGCCTGGCACTATTTCCTGCATAGATTGCTGCATCACAAGAGAATTTACAAGTATATCCATAAGGTTCACCATGAATTTGTTGTATGTATTCCTTGATTTTTTTTCTTTAATAATAGTTTATGGTGTATGTTTCATGCAACCTATTTAAACATGTTATTTGAAAGACCTAAGAAATTTGCATCCCTCTGACAGCTGGATATATGTCTTTTCTTGACTTCTTTGTCAAGAACAGTCATCCATTTTGTTTCTGAAAACATTTCCAGTAATTTTATTTCATTTCATGGGAATGAAAGATCACATTCTTGCTTAAGTTTGATCGTATCTGTTGAGCAAGGTGAAGAAGCCTTTTAAAAGTGTACGTGTGGGTCTCATTGTCAGGAGAAGGAAAGTAGTAAGTTTGTGGGTTTGGTGGTTTGTCAGTTCCCTACCACCTGTGCTGTTATCTAGAGCATATGAATCCCCAACACATGATCAGACAGGCAGCTCTTGCACAACCTGGGCGTGTGCGTCATACGTGTGATTCAGGGAAGGATTATACTTCGGGTGTGGGCCTCCGGAGCAATATAGCCCTTGGTGCAATACTGCATCAAGAGCACAGTGTAGCACAGAGATTTTGGGTGGTTCTGCAATTTAGTGGTGTTGGAGCTGGCATTGAGCACCAGGTAATGAGCCACGCTTGGCTGGAGGAGACACTGTTGTGAGACAGGTAGGGTCAGCAGTACCTGCACCTTACAGTTAATATCCTATGTTTGTTTAGATGGCACTGCCTCTGGATCACAGGGGTCAGTGCTACTGCGTTTGTGCACTGCTGTGTTTCAGTGTATAACCTATACTGTGCCAAAGTAAACTGCAAGCTGCTGGGTCAGGGATGGTTTATACATGCTGCCAGTAATAGAGGAGCTTGGTATTGATGGATGCATGCATATGTACAGACATCTGTTGCAGCAGCTGCTCTATTCCTCTTGCTCTTGGCAGCCCCTCAAGTCTCTAGCTGGAGCAGCTTTGGCCATTATTCTTGAGAGAGGTTAGCAGTTCTCACAGAAGTGATCTGTCTAATGTCTGTTTCACTAAAAACTTTCTTGACAGTAAAAAGGGATGATTTTAAAATATCCCTTAAGACAAAGTGGACTTTATTTTTTTTCTGATTATTTTATTTATAACCTTCAGCGTTAGGTTAATTTTTTTTAAATTGTTCTCTGTGTTCTACTTTTGAAAATTCTGTGGAGTGTCTGTTTTTGGTAAATCAAATGTAGGAATGACTGGTGTGTGTATGTATATACATATATATATATATATATAAAGGAGAGAAAATGTTTTGTATCAATCTCAAAATAACATTTGAGTGACATGAATTTGTTTTAAAAAAATGATCAAAGGTGAGGGATTTTTAATTTTTATAATAAATTTCTAAATGAGTCCTGCTTCTGAGAATATTTTGGCTTCCTTCTTTCTTCTGCTTCCAAGACTGGATGTATAGCAAAACTGATAGGAGCTTGCCAAACACTTTAATATTCCTGAAATAACGCTTTGACCTGGGGTAATGGTAAGCCTAAATAAAAGTTTTCAACTTTTCAACTAGTAGTGAAGTGTTTGGAATTACTAATGGAATGATAATCCTTCTGACCTTGGAATACTGTTTTCCCTATGAAGAGCTGAGTACATGTGTTACGGCCTTTGCTCAGTCATACCATTTTCTTTGCCCACAACATCATTCCATGTGTCCTATTGTAGTCTTGTGCAGTAGTGGGAAGGGGAGAGCGTCAAAAAATGGTGATGCTGATTTGGGGGTATATAAAGTTGAAAATGGTGACTGTTTCCATATGTTATCTCTTTCTAGTCTCCGTTTGGAATGCAAGCGGAATATGCTCATCCTCTGGAAACACTTATCCTTGGAGCTGGCTTTTTTATTGGAATTGTTGTTTTCTGTAACCATGTGGTTCTTCTGTGGGCATGGGTGATATGTCGCTTGATGGAAACCATTGATGTACACAGGTGAAATGCTCATTGCTTCTTAATGATTGCTTTTTCTCTTGTCCCTGAGTCCGTCTCCAACTTACCTGTCTCTTTCACTGAGATGTACTGTTTATTTTGCACTGAAATGCCTTTATGTGTCTTATAAAGAATGACACAACCTGAACAGTAATCACTGTTTTCTATTTTGAGGTAGCGTTAACAGCAGGTTTTGCTGATTAAAAGGGTGTGGACTATCAGCTAGAGCATCTCAAAGAGGGTTTGAGAAGCTAGGTGCCTCGTTATGATGTCTATCTCAAGTAATCTTATGCACATTAGAACACCAAAAATCAATTACATAAAGTGATATTTCAGCCAAGAGTTCTTTCTGTTTAATATTTTGTCAGACTATTTTCTTGGGCAAGAGAAACTTTATCCTATATGACCACTGATTCTCTTTAAAATAAATGCATAAATTTCTTCTGTTTATTTGTTTATTTATTGTAGATAAAAAGGACAAGACTTCATGTCTCTGTAGTAAAACTGACTTACTTCAAATTTGGCTCCAAAATGCTAGGGTAAATCCCACTAGGCTTAGTTTAGTTCATCTACAAATGAATGAGCTTTCTTTCCTATGTTCAAAAGGAAGGGGTCACTAAGAGTTCGTTTTTGAAATGCTAGTATTAACACTTGACCTTGTATTTGTAAATATATTATGAAGCATATAGTGTCTTATTGCAAATTGAGTGTCAAGTGTTTTAGTGGAACACGAACTACTAGTACACTCATCTAAAGCATTGCTTGTTTAGTTTCATATTGCTTGTAGAATTATCAAAGTATATGTTGAGACTCTGGTGGTCTAGTGGTTAGGGTGCAGGACTCTCACCGCTGCGACCCGGGTTCGATTCCCGGCCCCCCGGGCAGATGGAGCTCGTTAGCCCTGTGAGGCAATCCATCTAAGAGAAGGTCACTCTAAACAAACCTACGTTCTGAGACCCTCACTGCCACTGTCCGAGTTTCACTCGGCCCCGGCAGATGAACCTCAGGATTAAAGGGTGGGCTCAGTTCAGCGCACACTGGGTCTCACCTAAAAAATCCACTGCGCAGGCTCGAAGGGTTAATGACCTTTCCCAAATCTTCGCTCGCGAAGACTGGCCATTATTATTATGTTGAGACATAAAACAGGAGATGTAAAACATTAATTTCCTCTGGTAATTGTTACAAACGCCTCCTGTGGACAATGAACTAAAATGACAAATACCTTGTGCTCTCCCCACTAGGTGGTAGTAGGTTGCTTTCCAGTACTGCTAAGCAAAAGAGTTGAAATCCTTCTAAACTGTTCTGCTTTTAATCTTACTTTAGCTGTATATTTGAATTTTAAATATTTGAAGAACTTGCAGTAAGCTGAAAATAAGAGTAGGCATAACTGTAGTTGATTTGAGATGCTCTCTGATGAGCTGCTGAGCTGATGTCCATAGCTTGTCACTAAAAGATAGTGTTACTTTTTGTTCCTCCTTCTCAGTGTCACTCTTAGTTAAAACTGCTAAGCCGGCGGGAAGTCAGCCGCTGTGATTTTTTTAGGTTAATTGCTTAAATTTTTTTGTATTGCCTAGTAAATTGAGCTGAAAAGCAAGTGCCAAAGCCATTGTGTGATAGTTTACAGAATCATTTGGCTAGGGTTGGAGGGATCTTGTTTTCATACTGAGCCAATATCACAGTGATTACCTCAGGGCCTTAGAATACGAAAAAAAACATTTTTATTTTATAAAAGTGACAAGTTAGTGTCTATATTTTGTAGTTTATGTCTTGGGAAAATCCTTACCATAGCTGCTTTTCTTTTTTTTTCTCCCCCCTGTAGTGGTTATGATGTTCCGCTGAACCCTCTTCATTTGGTGCCTTTCTACGCTGGGGCCCGTTTTCATGATTTCCATCACATGAACTTTATTGGCAACTATGCTTCAACCTTCACGTGGTGGGACAGAATCTTTGGTACAGACTCTCAATTCATTGCCTATCAAGAAAAAGAGAAGAAGAAACAATTCATAACAAAGAAGAAGGCTAACTAAATTTCCAATGTAAAAATCAACTTTTGCTTTTCTGTAAAGCAAAATAGTCATTGGTTGTTTAGCATAAATCTTGTTCCTTGGCTAAGCTGTAGAGGAAAACAGCTAATTAAACTGCAGTATCTTTCTAATGGGAATGTTTTCTATTTTATACATAAGTACTGCATATATTTTAACTACAGATTTAAAGATGATGGAAAAAAACCCCAAGATGACTTGTGTCTATCTTTTTCCTTTTTTTTTTTTTGACTAAAAAAAAATCAATTTTATCTATAATGTTACCCATTTTGGATCCAGGTAGAATTGTACAGGTACACTGAAGTTGGTCTTAGTTTTTTTTAATATATATTCTTAAATTTGTAATATGAAATAGCAGGAGATATTAACTAGTATAATCACTGCATTATTTAAATATTGAATAAAAGTTGCTTAAAACCAAAACATCTGTTACTAGGAAGCTTGTGAACAGGTCTTTTGCACACTGGATAATGTGAACTGCTTATAACAGAATATCTGGTTAAACATGAGTTAGCAGAGACATTCCTGATCTAGATTTATGATGTTATTTTAGATTACAGGTAAAAAGAATAGAAGTTTTTATTTGAATAAACTGGTTTTTGCTGCTCTTTTGAAGTTGGTCTGTCAGTGTACTTAGCATTTACATTACATTCTTCTCTATGTGTTGTAATTTGCTGAACTGACTTGTTGCTATATTTGCACTTGTGACTGATGAAATAAATGTGGTTTGGTTTGATGTGTGAATTATACTTTTCATATGCCTTTTAATACAAAGCTGTGATAAAACCCATGTAGGATACAGTGTCTTACTCTTCATCTCTTTAAGGAAGAAGCATTATTTGTTAGTACAGTTTGCAGCAGTTCTGTCTGTTAAACTACTTACAGAGAGAGCAGTAAGAAATGGAGAGCATGTAAATTCTGCTGGTTTGTGCTTTGGAGGACTTGGATACGTAACTGCTCAATGTAGCAACAACTTTTGAGCCGAGTGCCTTCTCAAGGTACAGCTTGATGGCAAGCAGAATCTCAAAATCTACTACTTGAGTTGTACGGAACAGAAGCAGTAGTCAAATGTTTTTGAATCTAAATGTTTGTCTGTTGCACAGAAAATAACTGAAAGTATTTGAGAAGGGCTTAAACCCTTGCAAAGATCTTATACTGTCATATCAGCTGCTCTTTAGTCTTCAAATGCCACTTCATCTACTCTATAAGTCCTTTAGAGAACTTTACAGTGTTTTAAGACTACACCTGAATTTTCATGCTGCTTCACAGACAGTCTGGTATAATACTCAAAACAGGTACTCCACTGAAAGTGCAGATGAGATCAGGCTTCTAACAAAAATCAAAGTGTTAATGACATGAGGAATGACTCAAATGTTACTTGAAATATGGCAGTAATTCAGATTCCTCTTCTGCATGTCTTTTGTACAAGCTTTTACTTCTCTATCTATATCCCAGTGTTGAAATTCAGTGTTCTTCTTCCCTCTAAAAAGAAGTAAAAATATTTGACTATGGCAGGTGAACGGAAGCTGAAATCCCTGTATTGTTCAGTTTTTAGCGGGAACTGCTACTTAAGACTTGCTGAATCCATATGCCCTGCCAGCCTGAACTCTCCATGGTGGAAGTGACCTCTTTAATCAGATTTTAAAGATGGCCATTATCCTCTGATTTGTCAACTCCCACTCCCATCCTGCAGCTGCAGCTATACTTAGCTTTATTTTACTGAACCATTAGCCTAAAAACACAAGGAGCTTTCAGTGCTTCAGATTTTCCCTGTGTGCATCATTCTGTTCACTGCTTCTCAGCCCACTGGCTTGTGCCTACACACACACTGTTGCAAAATTATGCAAACCCATGAACCACTTTCTGAAATATTCCAGTAAAGGTATTTGTAAAAGCCTGGTGTCTCAGTTATTGGAAAGCTCATTGGAGTGCTAAAAGTTTGATAGGATTGGCAATGTATATTCCATTCTTTAAGAGGTTTAAAAAAAACAATGCAGTTTTAGTGGTTATATTATCATTTGTGGTAGCATGCATGGGGTTTTTTTGGACCTTTGCTCATTACTTGAATCCATGTTTTTCTCACAGCTGTTGCTATTTTAGTTTTTTTGGTTATTTTATGTACATCCTTGGTGTACAATGCGATCACATAATTCCTTTTATCCTCTTTCTTTAATAAATCGCTAGAGAATTCTGTAAGCTCTGCTTTATAAATTTTTTTTTTCCGAAAAAAAAAAGTGAGTACTGGAACTCTCAACACAGGAACTTGCATTTGAAAACCACAGACTTTGTTTTGCTGCCGGACTAGATCGAGCTGCATTTTACCACCAGCTCACCACCTTTTCAAATGTAGAACCTTGTATTTTTTACTGAATGTATGGCGAGTAAATGATCTATCTCATTACTTCATAACTTTTGTGCATTTAAAGAACTGTGTTAGGCAATTACATTTTTGATATTTTAGGCCTTTATTAAATAAGACTTTACTGATTTCTCTCTCCCATATTTAGTGAGAGAGACAGTAGAGTAGTTCTGAAAACAAAGGGGTTTTTGTGCAACTGAAAAAAATGAGAGCAATGTATGGGTAACAGTTTTGGGTCTTCACAACACACAACAAAACCTTACAAAATCAGTTGTCCTTCAACCTCTTTAACATGGAGGCAATTTTAAACATGGTAAGATAGGCGAATAAGTGTGGAAGGAACATTTTCCATCACATAATCTTTTCCTGAAAGTCCAATTTAGTTTAAGTAAAGCTCATCTATGGGAAATAACAGTTTGTACTGTCCCTTTGGATATGGCAATAAGTAAGTCCTATGAAAGCAATGAATTAATTTTGGGGGGTTTATGTCAAAAAACATGGAAACTTGAAAAGTGTAATAAATTGTTAAGATTAGGATTGCAAAATAATCAACTGGTTCTGGTGGCTGATGTGAAATACTAACTAAGGCAGTTTATTTTACACTAAAGCACAGGTTGCCAGAAGACACTAATAATTATTGGTATTATGATTATATTTGCAGATCATATGATTTCATTTGTTTTCTTCACAGTTTCTAATAAATGCTGCATGTTTTATGATAATCTTAAAGAAAAGTGTGATATGTTTCCAGATTTTTAACATTCATTTTTGTTGAAAAACTACATTATTGAAACTATCTGTGAAAGTAATAAACACAGTAGTTAAATTGCTTTTCAATTGTATTTTTCACCAGTTATGTTGATCAATAGGAAACAACATCTCAGCCTTGGCCATATTGATCAACATAACTGGTCTAATCTGGCCTCCAATCGGGAGGTCTGGAGACACACAATCTATAACACTGCTGATGCTTTCGAGAAAGCACGCAGGATCACTCTTGAGGAGAAAAGACAACGCAGAAAGAATCGTGCCTTACAGAATATACCACCTAAGGAGTCTTTCTGCTGTGCCTTTTGCAACCAGACATGCCTATCTCGTATTGGCCTTTTTAACCACCACTGCACTTGTAACGAACATGGGTAGAGCCCTTCCCAAATCTTCGTTCGCGAAGCCCAGCCATGATGATGTATTTTTCGCCATCTAACCAGATTGTATCATCTCCGCAGTAAGGCATTTCCTCTGTTTCTCAAATCACTCCTGTGGCTCGTATCTGAGTTTTCACAGTCTTGTTTTAGCTGTAGATACCAGAACCATGTGTCCAGGTTGTTCTTTCTAACATCACCTTAGTGATATAATCATGTCCTCGCTCTTAACCATTACCCTTCTTTCTAAGCATTGCTCTGGAAAATATAGTCATTATCCATCTTTTGTGATCTCTCGATGCTTCTAGAAATACTGTTGCCAGACTGTTATGAATGTGTTTTATATTTCTTGCTCTTAAGTGTAATTTGAAATTTACTCCTCTGAAATATTTAGATGTGCTTGACTTATCAAGTAAATCACATTCCAGAGCTGCTATATATCCTTACTGTTCACCATTCTTTGTCATCCACAAATTTTAATCAGTTTTGGTTCACATTTATGTAATTACAGAATCAATTAATGCTTGGACTTGAAATACTAGTCCCTACAGAAGAGCAGAAGAATACTCCTGTAAGATCATGACCCATCACTTTGAAAAAACCCTGTCAGCCAGTCTTGCGAACTTTCACAATGATCCTGCATAGCAGTTCCTCTGTGTGAGAGTGTTTGGCACCATAGCCAGGCTATAGCATCTCTCAGAAACAGCATTCCAGATCAGTGTCCAGGACCTAGCATCACCCAAGAGCAGTTATTATTCCTGCAAACTGAAACAAGGGGCAGCAGTAACTCACAGCCATTTGCACAGGTGTGCTGTGTATAAGTGCAAATGTCAGATAACGTTTGTATAAAATTTAAGTTGCAGTCTATAATGAGGCTCAATGCAGAATTGTTACACGCTTACGATGTTCACCACTCAGCAAGAACACAGTAAGCTCTTAAATACCTGATAGGGTTGGATTTAAGTAACATGTGTGAGTCATCTAACAACTGGAGACAATAAAATATTCAATCTTGCACTACACAACTTGGAAGGTGGGTGGGTTTTTTTCCTCTGCCTTCCCATAACCTCCTGCAGAAGTGACTTGTCTTTATTTGTATGTTTAAAATTTTTTTGTTGTTGTTGATATTTCCTTTGCCCTGCCTTACATTAAGCCCTTTCTCAAGGTACTCGAAAAGCTGCAACTTTCCATATCTCAACCCAGTTTTGCAAGCATGCAAGAAATAGACAACTGAGTTGTGCAAGACGTTTTGAAGGTTGGTAATAGAAGCTCCTGTCTTGAAGACATAGCTTCAAGTGACCAGAGCTGCCAGGTGTAGTATATGTGTATATAACAGCATTCTGGTAAGTTTTGTAAAATCTTACAGCTACAGTTATCTCTACCTACTTGCCCAGTAATTTGTCAACGCTGAGTTCAACTGTTCTCTCTTTTAAATTGATTGCAGGTATTTTATTCCTAGCATTAATTTCTTGACTGAAACCCTTACCAGCCTTTACCCTTGTCTTTTAGGGCATATATGGTCTATAGTTGGAGTTTTTTTATGAATAGTTAGTGTTAATACCTGAATTATTCTTTCAGAATTTTTCCAAGGCTCAGAAATGCAATTTGACTGGACTATTAGCAAGCCAAAGAGACCCCTTCTCAGATGGGGGCTTAAATGATTTGATCTTGCTGATCTGAACAAGCATTCTCCCTTACGCATTATGTTCATCATCCTACTTGCCCGGATCTATGTTAGAAAACAGTATCTTCCCCAGGCAGTATAGTGCACCTTCTCAATTCTTTCCAAATATAAACCAGAAAAGTTTAGTGAGTGGTTCTCTGGTGTAAGTATTAACAGTAGTTTGTTATTAACAATGCTATCTAATCTCCATCATAGAGTGGTTTTAGGATGTCTGTTGTTCATAATGTACTTTGATTGTTTGTAATGGACATAGCTTTAGGGTTCTCTTTTTGAGTAATAAAAGAAAATAGCTGCGTCAGCCTGTTCATCTTGTTACACAAATAAAAAAGGTGCAAAGGTACTCAAGTCTTTTAAGCAAAATTCTATGAGTGTAAGTTTATTTTGGAAAATTTATTTACATACTTCCTGGTGAATCATGATTTGCTGAAAAAGACAGATTCAGGCAAGTAAAAAGTTTTAGAAAATTTGAATAGACAAATTCTATTTGGCCAAAAGAATGGAGTAATCTGTAAATATATATGAATATTATATATATGTTTGTGCGTATATGTACGTTTGTCTATAAATAAGTACTTTTGGAAATGTCAATGAAAATTTTTGCAATTACCAAATAATGTAATTGCAATTACCAAGTAATGTGTCTGTTGGTGAAATATAACTTACTATTTGGTATTATACAGACACAAGAGAGAGGTAAAACAGATTTGAAATCTACTGATCAGTACATTTCCTGGAGCACTTGCACTCTGCTCGCTGCTCTCATTAGTATTGCCAGTTTACAAGGCCATTTCCAGGTGCCTGGTTATGCATGCAGGCTGGGAATGCCCTTGGGGTTAGAGTATTGCTCTGAAACTAAGGCAAATGGCAGAACTTTTTCCATATTACTAGGAAATTTGGCCTTTGCCTTTGATGATAGTCATCTTCCCTGAACTACAGAAAATAGGAGGAAGGATTAGATACAAAGGAAGTCATCAATTTATTCCTCCTACTCAGTTCTGTGAATGCTCCTAAACTCTCTGAGAATTTAAACATTGTTTCTTAATCTCTTATTAAAAAGAAATTAGTATGTGTGAGCTCAAAATTAAATATTTGATAGTTTTACACAAGATGTTTATGTGCATGTGTTTTTATAGGTATGCATTCTCTTAATTTTTTCAAGGGGGGGCCCTAATAAGTATGTAAATTAATGTAAATCCATTCAGATCTATTCGTGAGACCAATTCTGTGTAGTGGAATAATAATTCACTGCTTGAATAGATTAAATAGATGATTTCTGAGCCTCCTTGTATCTTTTAGTGATGTATTTTGGGTAAATAAATTTGAAGGGAAGCCAACGAGAGTTGCTACAATGCACAAAGGGGTTTTTTGGATCAGAAAGTTATCCCAGAAAATGATATTGTGACTTTAAAATCCCAGCATCAGGAGATTTGTTTACTTTGTGTATTGAATGCAAGGAAAAGTGATTAAGAAAACAAGGAATATTTAGCCTGTGATGAATGTAGCCAACAAAACTGATAAAGAATATGAATCTTTTGAATACTTGGTCAGCTACCCTTATTAACAGTTCAATCTGGGGCACTGATAGGGCTGAACACATTGCACATAATTCTAAAGCTGTGTAAAGTCATAAACAAGTTCATAATACTATTAATGCTGTTAGGAAGAAATCAGAGAGATAGCACTTTTGTGATCTATATCTGAACAGTGATCTTGGTAGGAGAAAACAACATACTGGAGACCTGTATACATCCAAGTCTTGCAAAATACTTGGAGCAAATTTGCACTGTCATAACCCCTGAGCTAGTGTGACATGATCTGACAGGCATCTCCCAAAGTTTTCTAGAGGTAAGAATGGAGAGTAGAAGGCTCCAAGAAGTGCTCTGAAGGTGCTTTTGCATGTGGTTGCCTACTTGTAACCGTGGAATTAAACTGGGCAGAAAAGCTTCTGAACCAAGTTGGCTTTGAAAGATGGTGAGGACTGGATGGGATGAACTTTGGTTCTTGTTAGGAAGAAACATGTCAAATAATCCAGGATTGACAGTCACAGTCCTGGAAGATAAGAATAGGTTATATCAAGTATTTGTGTGTAGTAGTTGTATTTCCAGGTCTGAGTTTTAGATGCTGGATCAGTTTCCGAGCTGGTATATCACCAAGCATCAATGAAGATGTTCTCCTAGAAGTGACTGTTTCCATTATCTTCTTAGGTGCAACTAGACACTGCAAATATAGGAAAATATCCATAGGATTATTAAAGAATCTGCCTGAAAATTGATTCAGTATTAATTAGTGATAGAAGGGTTTGTTATAGAGGCTCACCCTTTTAGATTAAAAAATCAGAATAAAACATGCATTAAATTATTGAGGACAAGAGTCTATTTCTAGAATGATGAATGGGATGTGTACTTTTAAAAATTCTGAACCTCTCAAAGTTTTCCAGCAAGTCTGTGTCCTTTAAAAAAACAACCCCCCCACCCCAAAGAAACCGCAGCCAAAAAAACCTGAAACAAACAAGCAAAACAAAACCAAAAAAAGCCCCAAACCAAAACCCTAAACCCAACAACCTGATATGGAAGTTGCTCTTTAGCATTTAGCCTTTTGCTTTTATCACTTGTCCTTTACAGGTTGTTTCAACATAATCTAAACAGCTATGCCTATAAAAACGGGTTGAAAAATCATGGCTTTGGAAGTCCTGCAGTATCTGTGGTCTAGAAGAAACTGTTGTTTATTAATATATGGTGGATGGTTCTTCACAGGAACATTCCCACTGAACATACTAGGATGCGCTCTCTAAGGATTGTCAGCATCAGAAAGTAAGTCCAGCTTTATCCTTTCCGTTCTGTGATGCAGCAAAGACACCTTACAGATGATGAGCAAAGCAATCTTACAGATGATTGTTTATAGTTATACTATAGACCTATAGCACAGCTCAATCAAATACAGTCGTGTTATCCTGTAATGGCACTGTCTGAATCATTCATGGAGCACTCTTGTTAGTTTAGCTTTGTGGCAGTGGGTTTACCCGCTAGGACCGCATAAAATGATGAAGCGGTGCGGAAAACGCGCACCTGGATTCTCCCAGTGCTTTTTGATGAAAACAGCTATAGCAGCTTTCGCCCGCATCTTGCGGCCCCGGCCCCCGCCCCTCCGTGGGCGCGCCCGCACCTCCCGCCGCGGATCGCGGAGAGGGAGGAGCGGCCGGTCCCGCCCCGCCCCTCCTCCCCCGGGCCCCCTCCCGCTCCCTCCCTCCTTCCCTGCTGCCGGGGCCGGCGGTAGTTGCGCGGCCGCAGGCGGGCGGGATGGCGGTGCGGGTGGTGCTGGCGCTGTGCGCGGTGCTCGCTGCCTGCCGGGCGGCGGCGGCGGAGCCCGCGGCGGGGGCCGCCAGTCGGCGGCGGCGGCTGAGCGCCGAGGAGGGCATCTCCTTCGAGTACCACCGCTACGCCGAGCTGCGGGAAGCGCTGGTGGCCGTGTGGCTGCAGTGCCCCGCCATCAGCAGGATCTACACGGTGGGGCGCAGCGCCGAGGGCCGGGAGCTCCTGGTCATCGAGATCTCCGACCGCCCCGGCGAGCACGAGCCCGGTAAGGGGGGCGGCCCCGGCGGTGCCCGCACCTGGCGGCAGGTAGCGGCGGGGCGGTACTGCCGCCCGGTGCTGCCGCGGGGACGGGCGCTGTCCCTAAAATCCTCGCTGCGGCAGAGGCACCGGCGGTCAGCGATCGTCTGCAGCCGGCGCGAAGCGGCTTTATGCCGCTGCCATTGGATTTAGCGCCCCGTTGCAGGAAGAAACGCGCTGAATTCCCCGGGAGATGTCAGGAGATGCGGCAGCAGCCGGAGTGAAGGCGCTGGAAGCAGGCGCCCAGCGCGGGTCCGCTGGCAGGGGAGGTGCTGGCCGCCCCTTCCCCGCACGCACCGCACTGCCAGGGAAAGCCGTGAAGCAGGAGCGGCGTGCGTGTGAGCGGCGTGGCACGGCCGGCGTGTCCCAGCGGCCGTGTCACCCACCGCGGCACACTGCAGGCACCGGCGCAGATGTCTCGGGATGTGTGGTTGGGTGTACTTAAGGTTTGGGACGTTTTTTATCAAAGGGAATGTGATTGATGCTGTGCACTTGTTTTACGCCTACGAGTGTGCATAGTTCATTGTTTCCAGTTTTAGAATCGATAGTATCACTAATGTCTCTATGTGAAAAGGCTTAATCGTGAAAGCCGCTCAGTACCTTTGGCCCAGCCATAAGCCTCATGCAGCTATGTCCTCACATTTCCCTCAGTGGGTTAGAGCACAGGTCCGAAGGTATGTGACTTTTAGGGAGGGATGTGGCTTCTGTGAGTCTCCGGGGATTTGGCCAATACAATTAGTGTTTAATATTCTACTTTATGACCTGAATATAACCTTGCTTTGCATCCTCAGGGGACTTAATTTTTTTATTTACAGCGTTAGGGCTACTGATAGAACTTGAAGGTTAGAGGATACTGCACATAAGGAAGATAGAAGAGAAAGGCACGGTAGTAAAGCATCGTCTTGAAATGAAAAATGTTGGAATTGCTGTGAAATTTGAAAAATTTCTTTGTGGTATGTTGCCATCTTGATATCAGGGGTGAGGATCCTGAAGCAAAGGATTGCCGCTGTGTAATTTGCACGATACAATGATAACACAAGTCATTTCTGTGGCTTTGGATTACTATCAGGGGATAGTCACTACAGCTCATATTTTTGACTGTTGTGTCAAGCCAGGAGGGCTTGAAAGAGGGACAAAAAGAGCATGCTGCCCAGTCTGAGATGGGTCTATGGCTCTTCCTGGAGACACACTTCTCCTCTTGGTGTCAGTGACGTGAGAAAGGGTTCGTCATTGAGCCTAAGCAAAAGGGAATCCAACAGTATTCCTTTTCTGAAACATGCTTGGTCCCTCACTAAGGGAGGCCTCTAGACAAAAATACCACATGTTGCAACGTCCAAATCACATGTCAGGGAATGTGATGAGTCCTGGCAATCTTTAGTGGTGGATGCTGAAAATGCTGGTTTTTGGAGGGGATTAACCAGGGTTTGAACCAAAGCAAATTCATTGTTTTATTTAAATCCTCAGTTTCATTCTGTCAGGTTCTGAGAGTTTCTCAAAAAGTGCAGAGCTACTGCTCTCTGCAGTGGCACATGGGAGAAAGTCGGGGACTTTTCAGGAAGGGCAACAAGCCAGACCTCATGGTAGTTACCTTGCGCTCCTTTGAAAACACTCCTGCTTCTTTGTTATAGAGCCTAAGCACCTACATATTGTGCCAATGGTTGCATTAGAGGTGTTTTCTTCTTAATAATGTACCCTTTCTTCTACTGTGTAGTAAAAGGCAACACTGTTTGTTTTCGTATGTGAGCTTTTTTAAGCTATGCAGTAAAAGAAGTGGAGCCTTGTATCAGCCTTGGCAGGAAATATGAGGCTGATTCTGCTCATACCTGAGGGGGGAACTTTGCTCACTCTGAGCATCCTACTTAATTCCCAGGGCAACAAATGGAGTAAGGATATTTGGTGAGATAAAGCTTGCAGGATCAGAATCTAGTTTATCATCATCTATTATTGTTAATAAATGACAGAGAAATTCACAGACACAAATACATACAGACATATACTTATTTTTTCTTTTTCCCTGGCAGGCCAAAAAGTTGTAATTTCTGAGCATAATTTATTCCTGCAAGATATCCTGAGTGTCACTGGGTTTATTTTTAAAATACAGGGAAGTATGAACAAAATATATGCTGGGATTCATAGATTTATAGTCTGTAGAGAGCTCGTGCTTCTAGAAGCCTGGTGAGTACACAGGGATGATACCTGAATCATCCAGTGAACAGCTGTGAAACAAAAACGTTTGTGTTCACTTAGCAAGCAAGTTGATGACAAAATAGATCAGGAAAGTGTCTGCAGAGCATCGGTAAAGACTCTTTGTACTGAGTAAATCAAATACTGCACATACATGCAACCATTGCATAATCACACATGGCCATGCAGCATTGTGAGAATATATTTGATAGTATGCAAGCATATAAATCAACTTTAATTTTAGAATATCAGCTATTTTTGAAAGTTAATGTGTAATATATGTGCAACATTTGAAAAAAATGCATGAGAGAAATAGGAAAATTTTAGAAATGTGCTTTAGACCTCCAAAGCAACTGGAAAAAATCCTCAGTGAATGAAGACACTGGAACAAATTGTAAGGGCCTCCTTTTTTCACAGAGTAAATATACATTATGAGGATTTTTTTTTTAGGTCCTAATCCTGCACTGGAAGTCAGAATGATTCCATATGAGCCAGTCTGGTTTCTTGCTTAATCATACAAAGTGTCTTCACAAAACCTGGAAACCCTAATTAGTCATCTGGAAGATGCGAGCTGAGCCTTCAGCCTTTACTGAGTTCTTCCTGGGGACATGATAAATACCAGAAGCGTGAGACTGCCTAAAGTTTCTGATGCTACATTGAATACTTAGAGAATGTACCTTCTCTGCAAACTCAAACACCTCTGCTTCAGTTGTGGTTCATACCAACCAGAGTTTGGGCTGCTGTTCTGCAATTTTGTGCATTTTGTGTTTTGGGCTGTTGTTTGTTTTTGTTTGCTTGTTATTTGGTCGTTGTTTTTTAAAGGTTTTTTTCTGGTTTTGTTTGTTTTGTTTTTGTTTGTTTGTTTGTTTTTTGTGGCAGCAATTTCTTTAGGCTGATACTGCACCTGTATGGGAGATTAGAGCCTGCAATCACTGATGGAAAAAAAGCCCTTGAATAAGGAAAACCCAAACAACCCAGAAATGAAGATATTTGAACTTTATTAAAGTTTTATATTGAGGCAGGTGTTCCATGCAGATAACCTCACTTTGAGTCAGTGAGGAGAATCCTTAAGGGAGAGGAAGATGAATTAGTCTGTGTCAGTGGTTACTTATAGAAGGTGTTGCATAAACCTAGACTGGAAGCAATCAAAATGTTTAGGAGTAACTTTGATTGCATGAGAAAATACGGTTTTGTCCTTGTGCTTGCCAAAAATTGGCCAAGTTGACAGAAGGTGATGGACAGGAAGGTCAGATAAAATGAGGAGAAAGAGGTCGTTGAAACTTGGTGGTGCACCAAGGGATAGCAGAGGACAATTGATGGTAAAACACAGATTTTTATTTTTTTTCTCTAGGACAAACTAAGCAATCTTTTGCCTTAGTTTAGGTACAGGAGGATATGGACTACTCTCGATCTGGATATCTGATGTTCTGTTGAACAAACACCCATGGATGCTGATCTCTAAACGCTTTTTGTTTGTTACCATAATTAAGGTCATTTTGAGTATGTTTGTATTCTTTAATAGCAATGAAATGTATTTAGAACTGATGAATACCAAAAGCAGTTTGTCCACCGTTTATGTTCAGCCACTTGTCTAGGCATGCTGCCACTTCTGGCTCATGTGTACTATTGATTTTGGAGGTGGAAGATCAGTCCTCTCCATTACCACTTCACTTTCAATGTGAAAGTGAAATATTTTGACACTTTCAAGATTCCTAGGTTGGATGTTTTGGGGTTTTTTTTCCTTGCATTTACATAAGAAATTGCAGGTAAATATTTCTATGGCTTCGTACTTTTTAAAAAATATAAACTACTAATATTTTAATAGTGTTTATTTTTCAGTGTTTAGTTTTGCAAAGAAATCCTCAAAGCAAGGCTTATTAATTGGATGGTTACATGTGTAACAGATACAGGCCCTGAAAATTAGTTTTGCATAAATTGGATGAACATATAGATTTTGTGACAAAAAATGACCTGCAAATTTGTGGCATTTTCATCAAAGTGTTCATGCTAGAGAACAGGAAACAGAAATCCTGAAAATATCAGAATAATGAGATTTTTGTAAACAAAATATTTAACGCTTTTTTAGTGTTAATGATTTTATTGTTCATTCTTTTCCCCACAAGCGTCTTTAATAATACTTCAGATAGAAGGAAAAGGTTTATTTGTAGTTGAGTGAGACAACTGATCTTCTAGAAAATTGCATACCTAGGATTTTGCAGTTTCGCACAACAAAGCATTGTGAACCTGTGAGGCAGGAGCACACTGAGTGTGAGTTGAGCAGTGCATTTGTGACTTGGAGCATTTTCAGGGCCTTGTGGGTGAGACTGCAGTTGATTTTATGAGGTGTAACTCAGCTACATTAATCCTGGGACCCATCACTTTATCAAAGACCCCACTTGGCAGGATGAGGAAATGAGCTGGGTGGGTCAGTGCTGGCACAGAGCCTGAATAAGCTGCTTGGCTTCCCAAATTATAGCTGCTGTACTAGCCCCCCCCCAAAATCACCAGATGTGAGGCTCTCAGTTTTTCACATCCCAGCCCTGCAGTGTTTCCTCCTGCAAAAACATAATTAAAGGGTGACTAAAAGAGAAAGGAAAATCATGGCTCTATATTGATAAGTGGGGAAATCCAAGATTTGTCCTCTAATGCAGAAACTATGGCTGGTTTTTATTCTGTCAATGAAGTGATCCCTTATTCAGCTGTGGCACCAGCCATGTGAGCTAGTGTTTTTGGTGGTAAGAAATTGTGATAAGTAAAGCTGACAAAATAAAGGGAGAAGAATAATTTCTCATAATGTCTTTATGTCACTGTTGCACAAAACCTATTTTAAAATATTTTTTAAATTACTGTGATTTAGAAGACTCTGCAGCCATTTCAGAGAACCATGAGCAAGTGCTGCTCTTTTTCAAAAGAGAAAAAAACAGCAGTAAGAAGGAGAAAACATGTAGGAGGCTGCCATGATTTTAGCCCATCGTGGGCATGGTAGTCTTAGAGTGGGGAGACCACTGGATATTGCCTGTGGGTCTTATAGGCTGTCCTGCTTCAGATGGGTAAGTGCAGTGCTGGGTTTGATGGCAGGGCATTGTATCAGTGGTGATGTCAGAAAGTATAGAGCTCGTCTCTTGCTTATGGTGATGTCATCAGATACAGCTGTTCTAATTTTATTACCTACAGTTAATTGCACTTGATTTTCTAAAGGTGCTTTTCCTTATGCTCTGAATCTGCACGTAAAAATTGTGTGAGCTCTTTGATTGGCTCTATTCATATCTCCTGTATTTGCAGAGCATTAATACAGATTGCATATGGGAAGAGCTTGTTATTAAATCCAGGTATTAGAGAGCAACCCTAATTTTTGCATACTTGAGTTTTAAGCAAACACCAGTTTTTATCAGGGGCCTCTCGTTTAGCATTCCCTTTCTGAAGGGAGATGTTGAAGGGTAGAGGGCTGGTTGCTGGTAAATGCATGTGCACGGAGTTCACACTCATCCAGCTGCACTCCATAAAGGTAGGGGCTGTAAATGAGTGGATATAAGCAGAACACTTTGTATCAGGAGTAGAGGGGATGCTGTGCTGATCATTTTCTGTCAGCTGTAGTTTTGCTTCTCTTCTGGCTTAGGTTTGCAATCCTCTTTAAAGGTGAGCTGCTGTCTGGGCAGCCTGGTAATAAGAGCACCTTCAGCACCAAATCACGAGTGGGAGTAGGGCAGCTGCTGGTGTCTCTATAGGAATGGATAAAATAAAATGCAGAGTAAAACATGCTTAAACCTATTACTCATGTAGCCTTCTGCATTTGGACTTTTTCTTTCCTTTGTGCATCAGGGAACAGATTTTCTTTCAGAGCTTGCGAGGATGTTCTGGCTTTCTCATCAGACACTACCAGCGATATGCTACTGACTTGCCTGCTGGGAATGCAGATCTGGGGTTGGCTGTACCTTGTGCATTCTACAGAAGACTGAGAAGCTGTAATTACCTTTCCAGAAAAATCCCTTATGGGTTTTAGTGCCACTTGGGGTATCCCCCTGGAGTCACCCAGCCAGGATTTGGCCTGGGGTCATCTCTGGCAGGACGATTTTAATGCTGCCTGCATTCAGAGTGAGGTGTTCAGTGTCCTTTGCAGACTGTGTAGGTTACACAGGTCTTGGGAGGGCTGTAAGATTTGCTGGCAGGAAGATGGCTTTCTGTGCATGCTGAGTGGGTTTTTTAAAGGCATGCTTTATTGTTAAGAGCCTTGAATATCTTCCTTTTTTTTTAATGTACTTCATAATGTGCAGTTTTTTGAAAATAGATTATTAATTATTTATTTAAGAGAAAAAATATTATTTCCGTAATAGTTTTGATTTTGTCCTATTTCAGTTTTCATGTTCAGCTAAAAATAGAGGTGCAGAATATACCAAGAGAGAAATGTGCTCACAGAACTCTGGTGAAAATCAAAGAGAGGTAGACGCCTTTATAGATCACATTCGCAGCTAGTTGTTAATGCTATTCACGTTCCCACTGAAGTCAATGGAAATTCACAGTAAGTGTGGTTAGGCGGCTGTGCTAGGCAGTCTGCAGTGTTTTTCTAGAGATACCCTCACTCTAAATTGCTTCACGGGCTAAGGTATTTAAAGACTCCCCTTTCTCTTACATCACTTTAAAAAGGGTTGAGCGGCTGTGTGCTACCTCTGAAAACACTGGATTCCAGCTACGTCATGTCAGAAGTTTCTTTTATTTGCTGGAATAACACAAAGGATAAACAAGCTGTGGTAAAAAGGTCTGTAATTATTAAGAATAAACATGACTCTGCAGAAGGCTGTTGTTTTATTTTTCAGGCTTAAAATGAGTGTGAGTATGCAGAATATTCAGTTTGTTGATCTGACCCAGGCTGCTTTTTACAATCCTACTCCTTTTGAAAGAGTTGATTACTTTTATTTCTTTTAAAGAGTCATCATCACCTCCCACACCTGCAGAATGCCTTAGCAATTCTCAAAGAAAACAGAAGGGGAGCCTGTTTTGTCCTGTACTTGGCTTAAAGTGATCTTTTATTATGGAGACATTAATGTGAACTCCAGAGAGTTAGTGAGAAGTCTATAGAGCATGGTATTTCCCAAGATTTTATGAGACTTTTTGTTAAAGCCAGGAAATTGCAGGTGTGTAATTTCTCAAAAGTGACCTCATTATTAAAATAATTTTTATTTTTTTTCAGGAGAAACTGTTTTTTATTCTATAATTTAGTAATCAATATCTTAAGCCTTTAAATTACATTGAGGGTGAAAAGCACAAGACAGGTATTTCTATTTCAGAATAAACAGAAATTTTTGGTTGTAACAGTGGAGTGGTTACTAGATTCAGCCAATAATTTAGTATTAAAACTAGTTTAGAATTAGTCTGTTTTAATTCCACCTAATTTTTCTTTTCAGAGGTGGTATGTGATGTAGAAGCCTACATACTGGGCATGCGTATTCATGCTTTAGTCTCCCTTTTACTGGTTGTCAGATTGGGCTACAGTGACCTCTGAAAATGTCTGTTTTCCCTACTGACTGCAAGAGGAGGTAACATTGGGCAGGCTTCTGATTTAGGAACATGTGCAAGAGCTTACGGTTAAGACCTGATGAATCCCAGCCTTCATGTGTCATCATCTAACGTACCTTGTTGTGGTTTATTGTGCTTGCTTAGCAAAACATACCATTTATTAACCCTGTCTGATCTTTTCTCAGCAGGTTAATTTATATTGCGAGTCCTCATACCTATTTTAATTCATGTTCCTCCTAAAAAAAAACCAAAACCAAAAACATCATGCCCCAGCTTTTTTTGGTCTACATTTTCTTTTTTAAAAAAATGTCTCATGCATGTATTACCACAGAGTCTTGCTTTTTTTTGTTTTGTTTTTCTTCCGTTGAATTGGGAATTAAACTGTAAAGAAGATTTGTAACTGATTTCTCTTAAAATTTTGTGGAATCAAGCAAAACTGAAAACTGCAGTGGGTACTTTCAGGCTTCTGGGTAAGGTAATTGAGATGATTGTAGAGTTACAATGAGTGGAGTAAAGGGTGCAAACTTCATATATTTCATTTTGGAGTAAGTTGCACATCAATAGCCAGAGTTCAGTGAATTCAATGCAAAGGTTATTTTGGTATGCTGAAGCTAAATGAAGACATCAAGGGTCTAGGTAGTTAAAAGGTTAGAAAAAAAATCCTTATTGGTAAAATGATAAGGATAAAACGGTAGCAGAGTAGATGGGTTTGATTTGCTATGTGACAGGAAATGGAGCTCTTTGAATTGCCATAGGCTGGCTTGTATCATCTCAGGATAAGGATGAAAGCTGGTATTGTATTGGGAGTGAGTTAGGAGCTCTGCAGAACAACAGTGCTGAAACTGAGCAAGTCCCAGCTTGACATGCTGGGATTTTGGAACAGAAGTTCTACCATACTATGAAAAAACACCTGTATGTGCTGTGGTGCCATAGCTGCTCCCTGACACTGAAGTTGTCACTGCTCTTGCTGCTTTCAGGGGCACTGCTGGAGACAAGGACACTAGACTAGAAGTGAGGTCTTGATCTGTAGTGCCCTTCCCTTTGAATGGAGGTTTCTTGCAGTGTGCCAGTGTTGTGCCAGCTGAATGACATCGGCGGCATCTTCCCATCACAACAGCAGGTGATTGGGCCAGTACAAAGGCATGTGTTAAAGATGTGTCTCTGTAGCTACAATGGCCAGGTAAAAGAGAATCTTGAATCATTAACCTGTGGTTGACAGTTCAAAGGCAGTAAACATTTGTTTTTAATGAATTTGTTTTCCAAAGCGAGACATTTATAACTGCATGAGCAGTTAGCTGCTTCCTGGTAGTTGTTAAAATTGAATTATGTGCAAAATCTGACATCCTTGTCAGATTTAAGTCCTTTAAGTCCTTGACTCACAAATGAAGTCCTGTGGAGCAAGCTGAGATAGCCATTCTTTGTATGGAGCTGCTTGTGGCCGTGGAGCATGAGCTGCCTGATTTATGACCAAAGAAAGATACTGCTCTGGCTACAGAGCCTGCCCACAGTGAGAACAGCCATTGGATGCCATTTTGAGTACTTATGCTTTGGTATGATCTACCTTAAAGATGAATGAAAAGAATTGTTTGATCAGAGGGGACATTGGATTGGCCAAGGTTTATTGATCTATTTTCTTAGCAAAGACATCCTTACAAGCGTAGCAGCCTGATGATCTGGTAGGGGTTTTTGGTATCTAGAAAGTATGATCTCAACCTTTGCCATATTAGTTCCTACCTGCTTCCTGTCAGTTTTTTCTTAGTAGCAAATAGCCCCAATGTTTGTGCTGACTTAGCTGTGCATAATGGACATGTGGTGAGGGGTCATCAGGAATTTGTCTGCCATTTACCTGCTGCAGATAGACAGTTTTTTGTTTTGTTTAAAAATCCGCCTTGATAGCATATAAGTATGAAGAAGATACCAATTCCTTTTCTTCAGTGCTAATAGGTAGAGTCAGAGACAGAGACATCAACATTTGCGGAGTTTCCATGTGTTACAGATAGGGGAACAAATCCATAGTTGAAATAAATAGTACAGACCTTCAGTGAAAATCTTGCAGTAAAAATCTTTAGAGGAAAAGTCTGTAAATAAACAGAAACAGAGGAGCATCTGTTCCTTGATACTCCATGAAGCAGCTGATAAAAATAAAATCTGTATTATTACAGTAGCCAATACAAAGTGAAAAAGTACCTGCCAACAGAAGATCCCCTGAATAGAGAAGTTTAGGGGCCAAGAAGCTCATCTGACTTGAAAATTGAAGAATTGTCTGAAATAGATGTTGCCATGGAGACAGAGAGGATTAGCAGCCTGAGACTGATTTCATTGGTCTGCTGCTAGCACAAGTTGCTTGTTTGAGTAGCATTAATATGTTGTCTCATGCTGCTTTATATGCGGAGACCATCTGGCATTAGTGGTATTTAAAGGTGCAGGTCTGTTAAAGAAAGATTTGGCCAACATGGATTGATTTATGTTTGTAAGATAAGTTACAAGAGTTAGGAGGACTTTGAAAAGCTGTTTTGTGCATAAAAATATTCTGAAAAGTCACAGCACATACAGAGATGAAGTGGGGCTTTGGGAAGGAATACGAGAAATTTCAGAGGTTTGTTTTATACTCAGTCAGCACACATTTAAAATATTCACTGGACAAATATGCGCTTTTCCATGTTTCTTCAGGTGTGTATGTGAAGGCAAAAATATTTTGCAAAAATAAGCCTTTTCACTTTGCACTGCGAAGCTGCTTGGGAGCTACAGCTCCACCACCTTGAATAAGCGCGAGATCATATTGTGCATCATATTGTGTATTAAGGAAAAGTATGTTTTAGAGTTAAATGAACAAAATAGGGTCTAACTAAACAAGAGTCCATTTAGCTTACTTCAGAGTCCATGATTTCAAGAAGAAATATTTTCTTTTAGTTTGACTATATGCCTTTGAAAATGAATTTTTTAGCAAAGTATTTGAGAAGAAAGACGGTTTGTAGAGACTAAGATAAACCTTATCTTTGATCTATTTATAGCTGTGAGTCTTCATCTGCTTTCCTTAATACCACTCTGGAGTAGGAGTTATCTTCCAAAGAAGCTTATATGACAGTACTGACATTCCTCAGAGGCTTATAAATTTTCACTACTTTGTTTGATAAATATTATGATACTTAATTGTTCTCAAGGCTTTTTCCCCCGCAGAGATGGCTGGTTAAAAAGTGACCAAATAATAGCCATAAAATGTTCCTGTCTGAACTTATGAGTTCCAGTGTGGAGGTCTTTCTGTGGGCTGAGCATCACAGGGAAAGTGGCTGGAGAGAAAACACTAGACCAAATTTGAAGTTAGGTCTTGATACTATACACTGTGAAAGCATAGGAATGGAAGCATTTTTATGTTCTCAGTTTACCGATGTCCTGAAATTACTGATGAAAAGTATTTATAATGGTGTTCTGGAGCTACATAACACTTGTCCTCAGATATTCATTGGATATTGATGTGTTCAGTGTAGTATGATAATAAAATGAAACAAGGACTTGTGGTCTGTTCCACAAATCTTTGTTTTAAGCTTTTATTCTGGAGCTCCGACTTTGGTGCCAAAATAAATTCTTCATATAATTTTGCTTCAAGTGCAAGACCCAAGAAATACATAGCTGTGGATATCCTAGCTCATTCAAATAGCTTTAGAATGATTATGTTTGATACTTGATGTTTTTACAGCTTAGTTCTGTTTTAACTCTGTCAGAATGAATATAGGGTGCATGAAGAAAGCCAAATAACTTGTCCTCCCAGCCCACTTCCAACACCCAGTTCCTTGCTTGCAAGTCAGTTCAGTCCCTGGAGTTGGTTTGTTTGTTTGTTCTGGTATGGGTTTTTTTTATTTTTTAAAACACTGTCATTCAGTTCTCACAAAGCTTGGGTGCGGTTTTGGGCATAATTCACCCAAAGACCCACCTCACAGTGACACAGACAGTACTATTGCAGGGCTTCCTGCTGCTGTTATCCCTGAGCTGCCTTCCAGTGTTACCTCATCATGTCTGGCATACATTTACCTACTCTCACAACACATGCAGGGTATGCCACACACTTTCACAGTGTGTGAAAGTATTAAAATCAGCCTGAGAGGCTGTGACCCTACCCTCGCATAATTGCAGGCCCTTTGAACCAGATAAACCCACAAGTAATTAAAGACACACTGTGGGGCCCATAGTAGCCTACTCCTACTGTGGGGGATGATAGGGAGGGACTAGCCCTGAGGAGCCAAGGTGTGAGCCACCTACACTGCTTGGTGTGTGGGGATGCCCTTGGTGCCCTTAGCAATGTAGGCATAGCCATAATTGTTGGTTTTCTGTTTTATTATTTGTGCTTAAAAACTTAATTTCTGAAGTCACAGATTTTGGCCAGATGCTTCTTCATTCCTTTGCATTATTTGGTTTGTTTCAGTTCTCCAGATACTGACATTTGACATACCAATATTTATAGTCTGGGAATTAACTTTTTTTTCTCTATTCCATTAATTTCCAAGGATGGAATGCTACTTCCATTTTTGCTGTGTTTCCATAGCACTTAAATGAGCCTACTGCAGCTGATTAAACTATTCACAGATTATTTCAGTGTGAGGAAAGATGATAGAATGGAGAAACAATAGCATCTGAAATACTGGTTGTGCTACATAACATTATCCTGAGGTGCAAACTGGTGTCTTGACTGTATGAAATTGAAATAGCTACAACTAAGCTTTCTTGTCTGGAGCGTCCAACACAATTTTTTAAATTTGCTATTAATGTGAAGTGAAATGAATGTAGATGAATGTATCATAAGTTTTGTGATCTGGTAGCCCTGAAAACTGATGATATGGAAATGTGCTTTTGAAACAACCAGCTGTAAATGCCTAATGACACCTTCTTCTCGTAATACCACCACAGTAGCTCCAGTAGATACAATAGATGTATCTTGACAATACATTTTCTTTATTTAGTGGATTACTCAAATATGATTCCATGTGATGGGGACAATTTTGGAAACTTGTAGTTAGAAACAGCTGAATTATGAGAAAGTGAAATGTGTCCTGTACAAAGAATCAGTAAAAGGCTCAAAAAATGCTTTGTTGAAATACAAACAGTTGGTTTTAGATTTATGCTTCCTAAGATTTGTCCCAGGTAAATTTCACCTTTGGATAGCATTCCAGAGCTACTGCTGTAGTCCTAGTGAAATCACAACATGAAGTCGCTCTGGAGTGTTCAGTTATTGTTCTGAAGACTTGACAAAGATTTAGTGACCATCTATACCTCTGACTTCCTCCTTGAAGTTGCACAGAATATTTGTTCTGCCTGAACCACAGTTTACCCTCTGGAACCCTGGAGCACGGTAGGGCTTGTACAGCTTGCCACAACCCGTGACAGGGAATTCTTTGATATCTATGTTGGCCAAACACCACAGAAACTGGAGATATTGGTTAGTGCAGTCCAATATGTTTTTTGTTTTCTCTTTCCTAGGAACTGGAAAGATTAGGATGATCTAAACCAGAAAAAGGATTCTTTAGTGTCCTCTCTAATGACTTAGTGGCATTTTCTTCTGCTCGTACTCATCTACTCTGCTAGCACAGAATATGATGTCTCTATGAGTTTCTTATTCGCTTGGTATCAACTTTAAATTGCTTTAAATTCTTTTCTCCAGTGTAAAGTAGATTGGTGTGGGGCGGGACATTGAGCATTGTGGTACTAGTCCGAGTTAGGATGAGAGCTGCATTTTGCAAAGACAAATCATCATTCAGAGTTGCACAATTTAAAATTTATATATTGCCTACACCTGTCATCTGGGGGCACTTCCCAGATTATTTCCATTAAATGTATGGAAATTGAGTTAGATGGACCTTACCCTATTGGTGGTATATATTTAGAGTTGTTGCACACTGGAAAGCTGTGAATGGCATATATTTTTTGATACAAGGATTCATTTAAAACATTTTTCTCTTTCTCTTTTTCTTCCTCCTTTCTTTTAGCTACTACTCCTATCCTCTTGACCCTTTTTTTTTTTTTTTAGTCACTGCAGTTGTCTTTTAAAAGCAGCCTCTCAAAATACAGCAAAGGTGAAATAGAGGAGAGGAAACAGAGAAGACTAAAGAAAATGTGGCTTTGCTGCAAATTTTGTAGACTTCCAGGTTTCTCCAGCCTTAAGGCTGCATTATGGGGTGTATCAAGATTGTACTGTGTAGAAGGAAGCTGTAGCTGTAATGCACAAGACCATGGCACAGTAGTCAGCAATTTGTTTATAACATTGTGGTTTAGAGCAGAAACCCTGTCTGTAGGAGATTCTCCAGCAGAATCTCAGGAAAATTGAAACAGCTGTGGCTGTAAAAGGAAACGTACATTAAAAATGCCAGGGAGAAACCACAGACAGGGATCCTCCTCTGCCATTTTTAGCTCTGTCATTAAATGTCCCTTTCAAAGCTTTGAACAGAGAAATCACATTTACATTTAGATACATAAAAGGAATACACAATGACATCATGGTTCAGCTGACAGTGAGATGATTGCTGCAATCTCTGATAAACTGAGGTCTGTCGTTGTAGTTTGTGTCTAAATAGAAACCTCTGAGCAAAAGATCAGGGATTATAAGAGACAGTAAGTGTACAGGGTCTGACCTAGTATCTAGGAGTGGAAGAAGCAAACAAAATATTGTGATAATGTCACCATTAATACTTTTACAGAAAAATGCTGATTTAGTTATTGAGATTTTCGTGTGCAGAGTCAACAGGAATGTGGATCAAACTCTTCCCTGTGATTGCTTTAGGTGAGGGATAGGTTCATTTCAATTCAGTCACCCTGCTTTTCTATTACTTTCCCTTGCGTTACTCTTTGTTGTTTAAAAATACATTGAAATTAATGTAACATAATTTCTCTTTGTGTTTAGTTGGCAAGTTAGGTAGCCCTTGTTTAATTTTTGAAACAGTTTATCGGACATGCACTAAGTGCATTTCAAGAAATGTATGTCAAGAGTTATTTCTTCCAGCTTTCCCATTAACTGGATTACAATGATTAATACGTCTTCCAGGAAAGCAGTCAAAATTAAATAGCATGAAAATCTAAAGGGGTTTCAGTTCTGCACACAATGAAGTCAATTGAAGCTTTGCCAGTGACATCAAGGGACCCAGAGTTTAACATATCACTTAAACTATTAAGTACTATGAAAGTGAGATACAAAAGTTGTCTATCTGCGTCTTCATAAGCTTCATACGCTATTAATAATAATACAACTAACCATAAATTAAAATTATGTGGTTGTATGTACATATTCATGCATATGTGTACCTTTTATATCAGAAATCTTCCAAAAGATCCCCATAGAAAGGAAAAATCAAATATCTACAACTGGTTGTAGAGGATCCGTTTCTTGGTAGCTGTAGCAGAAGCTTATCAATGTGGAAGCAAAGGTGCACTGATTTGTGGGGTAATTGCTGAGCTGATCTTTAAAGCTCCTTGAATACTCAATAAGAGACAGTAAATTTAAAAGACTGGAAAGACTTACTCTAGTCCTTATCTTAGATAGGAGTCCACATTAAAAGTAGATAAGTGGTAAGCTTTCCAGCCCTTCATATTCATGCTGCAATTACTTTTTCATAAAGCAATGGTATGAAAATGTGAAAAGAAGCATAGCACCAATGGTTTTGAGATTTCGTTAATTCTTCCATTCAATGAGCAAATGAATCCCAGAACATCTGATGATAATATACAGACACAAATTAACGCACAATTGTACCTGATCTTGTGTTGCAAGTTATTTTATGTTGTGAACAGTGCACACAGGAAAAGGTTTAACAACAGATAGAATATGTGAAACCCATGCTCTTCCCCTCTTTCTAGTCATTTACACAGCTGAGATATTTTGCCTTTTCTGATGTTAATTAGCAAAGCTTTCATGATCTTCAATGTGCGCAAAATTGATATTCTGATTGATTTTATTTCCTATTTGTTTGGCTATTCCTAGTAGCAATTAAAATTTCAGGCTACTTCAAAAACCAATCTTTTTTGCTAAGCTCTTGGGGGGATTAAAAAAACCCAACAACTGAAGACCAAACACCAAAATCAAACAACAAAAAGAGTTTGGAAACTCTTTCCAAACTGCTTGTTATTTTCAAGCTTTGGAAAACAAAAATGCATTTTTTTTATTCCTTTGGGTATTGCTCCCTGAAAAATTACCAGAAAAGGAAAAGGGGAAAAATATCTATCTAAAAAACATGACAGTCTTGTGAGTTTAAAAAAAAAAAAAGAAAATGTTTTGGACTTACGAAATGTCAAAAATCACAAGTCTTCTGCCTTGTAGTTGCATTCTTTGACTTCCTGGTTCAGTCAGGATGCTGTGGAGTAGCCTTTCCTGGAATGGTCGTAATTCTCCAGTGGCAAAGTTTCACCTTGAACAAAGACTATTTTTTCCCCCCCTAATATAGATGAATTAAATAAGTTTTAATAAAAATGAATAAAATTACCCAATTATGGATCAGTTTGAAGCATGAAGGTGTAGTTGGAATTCAGGTCTCACATGGTGTGTCAAAATTCACCAGTTGTTTACTAAGGATTTTGAGGTGATTTCCTGGCAAATGTTGACCCATCTTTCAAAATTTCAAGCATTATTATATATTATAAAAAAAGGTCTTTTGAACTTTCCATCAACTCTGTAAAATTCAAAGTGGACTTGGGGAAGGTTTTTCAGGTCAGCTTGCTTGCTTGATTTGCAAGAGTGAAGTCAGTATCTGTAACACTGTGGACACAGTGGGCCTGTCTCACCAGAGGATCAAGGCAAATCAGAATACCATTGGTAGGTGGCCAAATGAAAGATACCCCATCAAACAGTGTTTCAAATGTTCACATTGGCCTCAAAAGCCTTAAAGATCTACTAAGCCTAAACTATGTTCAAGTCAAGAGCTTGCTTTGTCTACAATTCAGTAATTTCAAAGGGAAAAAACATAAATAACTTTAAAAAGGAAGTGGTCTTAGAGAATAGGAACAAAAATACCAAAGGTAACTTTCTAAAACTTTCTCATGTATTGAGGGGGTAAGAGCAGATAGGTTAGAGGGGTATGGTGCATCTTGAATAACTGTTTTATTTAGTTCTCTGCAAATAGAGAAAAGACATAAAAGAATCCAGCTAATGTTAAAGTCTGTGAAAAGTCTGTAGATAAAAAGAAACAGAATTCTCCCGAGAGTGTTAGCGTGTTGCTATGTGAACAATTATAGTGTGGTAGCAGAAAATGTTTACTGAGTGCCTGCTATTCTAGGAAGGATTTTCTGTTGGCTATATTAAAAGAGAAAAAAGTGTTTTGATGCTAGTTAAAAAGATATGTCCATTGTGAGTCTGTTCAGTTATGTTTACTCTGAGGAATCATGGCAAGCCTATTTACAAAGGCTCAAATAGTCTCTAAAATTGCTCAAGAGTTAAGAAGACATTCAAGAACAATTTCATTCTTTTTAATTATTGATATACAGGTAATTATATGTGTGGAGGACAAATTTATTCAGAAGAGAGATGCACAAACTCAACCCTTTGTAGGGTGTCCACTAGATAACTAAAAGTACAGTTGTACCAAAAATATTCTTTTAGTTTGTTTAGTCAAGTCACTGAATCCAATGATGTTGATAAAAATATGTTACCACAGGTTTTCCTCTCCTTTAATAGAGCTTTTCCTGAGGGGATTTTTCAGTGTTTATTTGTACTGCTAACCTGTGCTTAAACCTGTATCTTCATCACTGTTGCCACCCACTTCGGTAGGTTAAACTTGTCCATGCTGCTTTCACACCTCCATTTAAAAGATTTTCTTGTGCAGTGTGGTTGTTGAAATTGAAATCTGAAGAGGAGACTGGGATGAACAACTCATTCATTAAGGAGATGTCACAGAATTTTTTTTGAGGTCAGATAGTAATTTATTATATTTCCTAATAATCTGGAGGTTGACACCCTCCAAAAGAGATGATCTTCAACAGTGGGAGACAATCATTCCCAATGGGACTGGAGGTATTATAGTATTCAGGTATTCTGTGCAAATAGGCAAGGAAAGAAATATTCTTTGTTGAAATGTGTTCCTTTGTAACGATGATGACAATTGTTACTAGGTTTTCCTTGATATTTTTGTGTGAAAAAATGTCTCTAGCTGGTATCACAAAGATGATGTTCATTGTTCTCGTTCTTTTTGATGTGACTGTGTTATTAAACTTCTTAAAATGGATTATTTTTTTTTTTACATTTCCCTAATAATGAAAATAAATATAATATTGAAGTAGTAAAATTGAAGATAACTATTATGATTTATTACATGTTTTCTTTCGTCAAGGAAAACTTTGGAAACTCATATAAAACTTAATTATAGTTTTGAAGTTTTTTCTCTGTTCCTTCCTTCTTTACATTGTTATTATGTTATTTTTTTTTAATCAGGACTCTGGAGGGAAATTCCTTTCCCATGTAAGTGCTGAACTGCATTTGACATGTCAACTCATAAAGTTGTCATAATGTCATGATTATGGTTTCAGACCTGTGTCTCTGTGAGATTTCCTCAGGAACCAGGAATCATAAGCAGTGTTTGTATATAGACTCTGGAATTGTATTTCACTGATAAGTGGAATGCAAACAATGAATTAAGAAGTGTTTTTAGTTAGTTATTAAGCGTTACCATTTTTAGAATGATCAGAAGAGAAAGAACTGGGCAAAACTCTTCATAATTCTAGTAAAAGTGAAATGAAGTGTATATGATTTTTATATTAATTTTACTTTTGAGAATGATCTGTAATTGAAATGTAATTTATCATGGAGTAAAACATCACTGTTAAGGATACTTTTTACTCAATTCAAGTTTATTTTACATACCACAAAGATGAATGCATTGTTCTTGGATATTAAGGTCAACACAGCAGTGGAAAAAATGAACTGGCTTTTGTAGGAACAGTTATGCACTGCACTGCTACTTAAGTGAAGGTAGAAATTGGTTGCAAAATATTTTCCAGAGGTAAGAATACTGTTATGATGAATATAAGGGAAAAATGTAAGAGAGGAAGGTTAAAAAATGGCTCAGAGGGAGCACTAAGTTTTAAAGCACTAAGCCTACAGAGGCAGCAAGAATAAGTTCACCTTTTGACACAAAAAGTAGGACAATACATGTCCCATCCCTGTTCCAATGCAAATAATGTTCCAGCAGTTCCTAGTGCTTAAATAAAACAAACCCAACATTATGGTTCTCTGTGAGGCCAAACACTAATTTTACTGTTCTGCTTGTCAAGGCCATGAGGAGTATAAATGCAAATATATTAGTTTGGCAGTAACCCAGGGCACATAGCTGCTGCTGCCTTGGGTGTCCAACATGTCTCCTGTGAATAGATGCTATTACTGTGCCACATGGAATATTTTTCAGGGTGGATGTATAGAAAGCAAAGTGCAAAGATTAAGGTTAAACAGTGGTGAGGTTATGGATGGAAACTACTATTCAGTGTCTCTCATCAGAGAGAAAGTAATAAACTGTGCAAACTTAGTAGTGAGGAGATGGTTTATGACAAGAAGGTAAAGACACGAAATAAGAAAATAATCATATAAAAAAAAGACAGGAAAAATTGTAGTAACATTCAAATTAGAAAGTTAAATTATGAAAACAAATATGAACAAATCCCCAGAAGTGTTCCCTCTCTGCTTGTTCTTAGGCCAGTGCCAGTTGATCTTGTTAGGTCTGTGGCATGAGAAACCAATGAAGACTTCCCCCTCCTCCCCTTTTTGTCCTTATTACTAGCATGATAAGCTTTTGCAGTTTTAGATAATGTGAAAACAGCAGGATGCTCCAGGTGGTGTGATCTCACAGGGTGAATGATGATGAAAGCTGGTTGTTAGCTTATAGCAAGGCCATGGAAACATTAACTTGGTGGCCCAGTGCTGCCTATCTCTGAGTCTGAGCGTGACACTTGGAGTGAACTGGTCTGTGTCCCATCTTCAGGAACATGCAGCGCTGAGGCACTGCTTGTTTGAGGGCTGTGTGGCTCAGCATCTGGTACCTCAGAAAAAGGCATTGCTTGAGCTCAGGCTGCCAGGTTTACACTTTCTCCCTCTTGTTCTCCCTCTTCTTAGGTCCCACAGTGAAGCTTCCTCCTCACTCACCCTTTACTTTAGCGGACTTCCAATTTCTTAGAAGTATTTCTTTACTGCCCTCCAAAACATCACTTTGAATCATGGGAGAGCCTTCTGGGCAAGTGACTGAATTTCAAAGTGCTGTTTTCCAGCCACTGTGATATTGTGAGACTACCTTTGTTCACTTACAAGCCTTGCAGCAGAACTGAGCTTGTTCCTTTCAGAGGCTTACGTGGGATATTATTTCGTATTTCATCCTACTGTCTGCCTAGGGTAGCTTATACTGGTCTCTTATTCTTCTCTATAATTACCTTTATTAACTGACCTCTTATGGCACCTTAGCTCTTAACTCACCCTTAAGTCCACAATAACTTTTGAAATATTTTGACTCGGTGGAAAGGGATTACCTTCTGTATTGTATTTTAACCTCAGAAAATCCTGGCCTCCTGTTTCTCAAAATGAAGGACATGTAAGTGCTACAGAAGCACAGCAGGATTTTTATTTCCACAGTGATTTCCAGATGAAAATCTTAGCATGTATTAAGTGTTTTCTTCATTTTTTAAAACTGTGTTCTTTACTTATCTTCCAACATAGTTTAAATATGCCTCTCTCTCTTCTATTTCTAACATTCCCTAAATATTAAGATAAGTTAAAAATGCACAAGTGTTTCTGAATGAAGACGAGTACCTGGAAGTTCTTGGAAGAAACACACTTTGTCTTAATGCAACACCTTATATTTGGGACATAGGGTGATGAAAGTACCATACAGTACCATCACCTTAAAATTTTTAAAGGAAAAAAAGCTTATTTTTCTATACCCTCTTCAAGCCCATATGGTATGAAATGAGGTTTGTGTGCACTGTGATGTAAAGTAGGATTTATAGCTGCTATGTAAACCTTGATAGGATGCTTTTGCCTTGTTTCATTGCTTTGTGGTTAATTTTTGCGGTATATAGATTCAATAGAGAGATTTGAACTTAAGAAGAAATGGAGTTTAGCTTGGTCTGCTACCCAGGACTCTGCTTCCAGAACAATTCTTTGAAATTACCTACATCAAGGTTTGTGTAAGAAAAAAACAGCATTAGGAATTTGTACCAGCAAAATGTGGCGGTTTCAGTATCCCCAGGCATAGAATATTGATGCCAAAGTAAAATCTCAGTTTCCTATATTGGACAGAAAAAAGTACATCTAGCAGAAAATGTGCTCTGAATGGAATCTGTCATGTCTCTTTAGACCTTTGAAATGTGCAGTGTCACTGAAGGTAGTGTATCTTCAGAGTGAATTATTTGTGGAATGCACATCTGTGTTACGTGGTGCTCATTAGAACAGTAGTGGCTGCTTCTGTGGTTTGCTGCCACCCACATTTGTCTGTCCATATCTTTTTGTCTGTTATTCCTTTATAACTAGTTGCAGTCAAATCTAGGAGTGATAGAGGAATCCCATACCACAGAACTGCAAGAGTAAACCCACCAAACTAAATCATAAAAAAAGTCCAGCACAGAAAACTTTTTAAGAGCAAAATTGTCTTCCTGTATGAAATAGTACAGCTAGCACCACGTGTAATGGAAAAAAGAAATGGAAAAAAAATGGAAAATGTTACTTATCTAGGTCTTAACACATACTTCTTTCATATGTGCTTATACATTTGAAGTGTTGAGGTTTTGCACTTTCAGACATCTGGGCCCTCCTGTTATTAAAAAGTGGGTATTGAAGTTAGAATAAATACACAAATAAATAAATCACTGTTGTGAACCAGTATGGTGATCTTTATGGCAGCTCTTTAAACTTATTTCAGGCTACTTTTCTGCTCACTATCAGAAACGTGTTTAAGTGTGGTATTGAATTGTAGTGTGATTACTTCAGACAATAATCTGTCTTCAGTTTGTAGGCAATTTGGCACAGGATTTGGAGTAATGAGGTTTGACACTGTTTTGTCAAATCTCAGATCGGCTAAAACATTTTATATTCTGTAGAATGTTATTTTTTTAATGAATTAATGTTTCCAGCCCTTCACAAAAGCTAGAAGTGCTTTTTGAGTTTGCAGGCTCAAAGAGGAACCATAACATTCTGATTTTCGTATTAGCAAAGGTGTGAATACGAACTGTCACAATACATTTGAATATCGGCATTTACTCTCTTGTTGATAAATTTAACAGCCAGATTCAGTTTAAAAATGAAATTGTTTTGGTGTGGACCATTGCCTTTGACAGTTGCTTGAATGCTGGGTCTCCAGGATGCTTGCAGTCTCCTAACTCATTCACTTGTGGGGAAAAAGAGACTTTGTCTAGTTCTAGATAGGATTTCCACTTTGTAAGAGAAACAGAGTTGAGGGAAAAGGCCTACAGACTCTGTGGGAGGAGAGTATTTCAATCCATATAAGCTACAGTGAATGACTGTGAAGAACAAATCTGCTTTTTTCTGCTGATGGTACTATGTTGTCAAGCTGCAGAATTTCACCTGTTTGTGATTGTTGCCTTTCTTAGGTTCCTCTGGGGCATGACAGCTAATTCAGGCACTCTATAGTGTCACACTTTGAGTGTGCCCCTTTAAGCAGCGTGGCCATTCCTGGCTCAGCCAGCCGCATCCTGAAACCTTGGTTCAGTTCTGGAGCTGAGCTGCAAAAGGCAGTGCAGACATCTCTTTCATGCTCTTGTGTCTCCCTTTTTATCCCCAAGACAGGGTGCTTCTGTGGAACTGGAAGATGTTTTGCAGATTATAAATAAAAGAAGAAGCAAAAGAAGATGGCAATGAGAAACCTACATCAACTGACATATGAGTATCGAGTAGCTCAGTGCAAGCAATTGTTATAGAGGTCAAAGTGATAAAGAAAAATTTACTGGAAGGTTCATCAGATGAGGGACAAAGGCTGTCAGGAGTTAGTTATTTAAAAATAAACAGATAAACATAGAAGGATGCTTTAGAGCAAAATCTGGCAGGAGGAGAATACAAAATTTCCATGTAGACCTTGGCAGCTTCCTTGGCTTTTTCACTTAACCGATTAAAAAAATAGCTGTCTTTCACTCTTTTATGTTGAGATTTAGACTGTTCATGGGATTTAAATGAACCTACACATGGAGGGCATAATGAAATTGCAGTCTCTTCCCTAGTTTTGTATAATTTACCTGAAAAGTATTATATTCACTAGGTGTGACATTGTTTTCATAAAACTTGTGTTTTCCTTTGTAGGTGGATTTGTGTGAGTGTAATCCCAATTCAGCAATCCTAAAATAAAAGCATAAGATAGCACATTTCCTTCCTTCTTTTAAATAGAAACATGTATCTGTAAAGCCCAGTGATAAGTAAATAGCAGCTGAACATCACACATCATCCTGCTTTCTCTCATGCACATTAATGCGATACTGAAATCACATCTGTTAGGATATTTCGGTAGTGAAAAATCCATGAAGAAAGCACTCTGCAGTACAGCTGACAAGACTTTCAAGAATGTTATAATACTCTTAAATTTATTTTTTTTTTATTGGAACCATAGTAGCAATATGCTCAGGAAAAAATACAATGTAATAAGTAGTGTTACGTATTTTTTTTTCTCTGCCGGTATTCACTTGCTTTTATAATAACCCTGCAGTGAACTGATTTTCATTTTGTTCAGTCTTGCTTTTCTTACATTATTCTGTCTGGTTCTTCATTTTGAACTGTTCCTGAAGAAAAAATGTAGTCATATTCTGTTGTCTACTTGAAGTGAATGTTGCTTATTCTGCCTAGTTTGGACGTTTCTTTGATTCCAAAGGCTTGTAGCATCATTTAGGATTGGTACTCAATATTGTTGCTGTTGAAACATTAACAGACAAAATATTAGTAAATGTTAAAACCTCAGAGTAAGGTTAGTTAAAATACTAATTTGTACTTCTGAGCCAATAATGATCACTTCTGTTGTCCAGTGAGCAAATTTTCAAACCACCTTTCTTGCACTTGCTCTTGTGACATCTTTGATAGCAAACAACTTCCCCACAACAGTGTCAGAGGCAATGATTGATATCCTTCCTCAGATCTCTCCTTAAATATTTACTTTTGTCACAGCAGTTCTTAAAGATAAGGGAGAAAAAGGGGTTAAGGAGATCTTTGTTAAGATCATTGCCTGCCCTGTGCTTGCCATATGCTTCTATTCTCTTTTCTTCTTTTGCTTAGATAGCAAATGCTCTGAGAGCAGGTACAGTCTTTGTTCTGTGGTGGCAGACTGGTGTCTGTCCTATCATGGAGGCTGTTACAGGCTTCATGATAGTCCCATTATATGGGAAGTCTTGCACTTATGGAGTGGCAGCTTAGAGTAAATCATGGGTAGGATCCCAGAATTGCTTTCTGCACTCTGACTATCCCTTATAATCGTTTGTGTACTTGTTGGGAAGGAGGGTCTGTCAGCTCTGACTGATGTGTTGGGTTTTTGGCAAGGCTTTTTTTTGGTGGTTTTTTCTTTTTTTTTTTTTTTTTTTAATGCCCATTGTTTAGTGATCAGTACAGTAAACTGTATAGATTTTTCATATTTCTGTATAACACTCAAGCAACTCACCATTGACAAACAATTTAAAATAGGAACCTTTCTTTTTCTGTGAAAAAATGTCATGCTCAGACTATTTTTGCCTGGTTGAAAGAGCTGTAAGCCAAAGCATGAAATGCTCATAGCAGGCGTGTATAATACATAGCTCAGAAAGCCTGATAATGTCTGGTTTCCTACGTTACACAGTGTTATATTTTAGTTTGATAGTTTATAAATTATGCAGCCATGACAGAACAACATCTTGATGGAAGTCTGGGAGCTGTTCCTAGTCAGGAAACTCTTACAGTTCCTGAATTTATCTCTTGGATTTTTTTTTTCTTCTTGCCACAAAACATTTAGATTTGCCCTTCTATCCTGCTTCCTTTGTTGATTATTTAGATCTGATGGGGCCTTCTGAATAGTGCAAGATGTGCTAACAGCATTGTTCCCAATGTGAAATGTTTTATGAGCATACATTGGATTTGCGTTTGTCGCTTTCATGGGATTAAATACTAGACTACCATGTCCAGCGGGCTACATAAAGCTTACTCTGAAATCCTAGAATGCATTTGTTCCCAGCATAGCCTCATTGCTAAGGACTGTTTTAATTTCCCTCTGTAAAAAAAGTGTAACTCTAACATTAAAGAGTTTGAAATAGTTGTCTTACCATAGGATAGTATAATATAGATGCAATTTTACTGTCTGTCTTCCTTTTTAAGCAAAATAAGAGATAAGAGGCTTAGTGTTGTACTAACCTCGGTGTCCAGCCTATGGTTGGTTACCAGGTGAAGTCTGCCCAGCAGACAGTTAATCACCAACACCCCACTACAACCATGTGCCCAACACTGATACTTTATGTGCACTTTTTCTAGTAGCTTTTCAAATAGTGTCAGGATTCGAAATTTCACGCTACAAGATGGAGTTGTCAAGCCTTTTTGCATCTGTTGGTTCATATCTGGTTTGAAGAGTAGGCCTCAGGGAAAATGAGCCACCTGGAGAATTTTAGTATGAAAAAATTATTTTTTCTGGGTTAACACAAGTACAAAGAAAATATCTTTGGAAAAAATTGTCTTATTAGGGCCTGTATTTTTTTATCCTCAGATAAATTATAAGTATGTGAAAAGACTTGCTTAAAAAAAAGTTTGTTAAATGTGGATAGAACCCAAATATAGAAAAATTACATCCAGAAAGAAACTTCTCAGAAATAAAGACTTGATGGAGAATTTACACAAGTCAGTGGAAAGTCTCTTCTGAAAGTTGCTTTTGCTTGAGTCTGTAATGCCTCATTCTGGCAAATTCATGAACATGTGCTTGACTTGATACTTCAGACTAACCCCTCTGACACTAATATGCTGAAGGTAAGTACATGTTTAATGGTTCAACTCCTACATAAAGGGAAAAGAAGAAAAACTGAGCTCTAAATGCAATTTCAGTGGTAGTTTTTGCTACTAGTGAAGTTAAAAGGGAAAATGTCTTTATTGTATACATACAAAAGTCTTTATGGTTAGAAGAGCAGCTCAAATATCAATGAGTTGTTTGGGGAGAAAAGTATAGTTCCTTCCTGCTGGGTTAGTAGCATGGCTTCGTGAGTTACATGGGCTGACTGCTCTTTGCCAAATTTGTTGCCTTTTATTAGGTGCGGTTTTTAATGGATAGTGTGGTAATCTTCAGTCCCTTTGCTTTCCCATTTCCATGTTCCTAAAATCTTCTAGATTAGTTATGCTTTGTAACTATTTCTTTTTTCTGTATGGTTCAACAGACTGCTGGGAAAAATACACTGAAAGATGTTTTTGGCAGTTGTGACACTGTGATCATAAAAGTTAAAACTAGGATGAAAGAAAAAGTTAAGTACATATTAAAAAAAAAGTAGAAAATGTGGCAAAGAGTGGTTAGCTAATATTTTATGAAACAATCTAAGCAGCTGTAAGTTTGTCTTTTAATGCAAATATATAATCATTTCATAAAAAGCTTTTTCTTTCAGATTATTCGATTAAATAAGAATGAACTACTGAATTGTAAGGTGTAACAGGGTTAATAAAGATGGGGAATACTGGGTCACCTTCCAAAAAGTTCAGTTTCTCTCTCTCCCTTGAAGTCATGTGGTTTTGATTTTGTTTGTGAACTGTGCCAAATCTGTCTTTTCTTATGATTTTGAGTATCTGCAAATGCAATTTCTTTAGTTAAAATTAGAAGTATGCTTTAGATCTAAGAAGATGTTAGCAAAAAGAAACAAATGAAAATAATTTTCATGACCTGAGGATGACCTCCTCTGTGCCTGAGTCTCTCAATGAGGGACGCTCGTGCTTTTCTGTAAGATGTACCTGTCCACGTACATACACAATGGTAAAGAAATACTTGTATACAGTTAGAAAAGATTTTGCATCCACATTACTCAGTACTATTCCTCTTCTTTGTTGAATTACTATTCTTGAATTAAGAGCTCGACAGATGCACAGTGGATCAGGCACCAACCACATCATCTTCCTATTCAATTGGCATTATTATTTCCTATGTTCCATTTTTTCTTCATTAGAGAAGTTTTTCTTCGCAAAATATCCCAAATACCTTGAAGCTCCAAGTGAGAATATTGCTGTAGGTTTTCTCAGGAGGTGCCTTTTGGCTGTGTTATGCTCTCTTCTGCAGGCTGGCTAGTTAGCTACTTCACGAGGTCTCTGGCCATGAAGAATGATAGTATGTATGAGAAAAGTAATTTCATGAACCTCAGAATATTTTGAATAAATAAAGGTACAAAATGCATAAATCCAGCTTTTAAAAAAGTGCCAGACTTTATTATACCTCTTCATTATACCTTGCCAGCCCTCTATACCTGCATAAAATTGAAATAAAATGCAATAAATCTGGAAGGTAGGGTGTGGTTTTCCTCTTGGTTTCAGTGCTTTAATATTGGTCTGAATTACAGAAGCGTGGCAACATATTTCAGCTCCTAGTGTTTTATTACACTTACTAAAAAATATAAATGACTACACAGGAATCATGGTGCAAATGCTCAGACTGATGCCAGATACTTCTGATAGCAGTAAAAAAAGTCCCTTGGTCTTTTATTAGTGCAGGTATTTGTCCTTGGATAAGATGTACGTTTTCACTCATATGATGTTTTCTCCCAAATTGTCAGAAAAGAGCTTGTCTGATGTACTGCTAGTGCCATAAAAGAGAAAGAAAGTTTCAAGTGAGATGAAAGGGACAACGAAAGATGTATTTGCTGTAGTTTTTTGTATTGCTCAGAGGAAACAGTAATTAGATAGTGCTAGGAATTAATCCTTGATTTCTGACCCTGCTGGTATGGCCCTTTAATGTGCTTGACATATTGGAGGCATAATGGATGTAGTGATATAACATGGCTATTATTTGCCCTTTGTGAGGAATGTGCCTTGTTACTTTGAACTAGCCTTTCTGCTTGCACTTAGAATAAACTCTAGGTAGGTTCATTTTATACCAAATTGCACATAGGTCTATTGTCATACGTAGAGCTCATTAAAAATATGAAATTGCTCAGCTTCCATTTGACTTTCTGCCCTTACAGGTGCTGTTCAAGGTCAGGATTGCACTTTCTGTTGTTCTTGACTGAGACCATATGTACCATATCCTTTCTCTAAATGCAGAACTGTCTTACTACTCTTTGGAGGAAAAACCCAGTGGAAGCTCTGAGAAAAGCTGAGAAGATACCAACCATTACATTTGTTCCCTATATAAGAAAAAAAATCTGTCTGTTTTTAGGACACTAGGATGTATGTTTTTGGGCAGACCTAAAAGCCATTACAGATTTTTTTGTTAACCATTTATTTCTATCTTATGAAGGGTGTTCTGTGTCTTGCAGCTAATACAGCTGTGCTGTGGTTTGCAGTGTCAGGGTCAGTGTCCATATGGGATTTTTGTCTGGAGTTTCCTCATTTAAAGGCAAAACATCTTTTGAAAGCCTTATGGATACACTCCCATCTGCTATTGAGACAAAGAATTTGTCTGGTTCAGTTATCTCCATCATTATTCTTGAGTCAGCAAGCTGTTATGATTCACTTCTTCCTCTTACGCATGAAGCTTGATTTTATTAGCCTCTGCACCAGTTTAGCTTCCTCTCCCTATACTGTGTTGCTAGGAATAATAATCACCTCTTTTCTTTCTTTTTAATCTGTAAGGTGGTATGGGGAGCATTTTCTAAAGGGTATCTCTATTTCAAATATATGTGACTGTGAAGAGATAGACCTCCTCCAAGCATCCAGGTCTGCATTTCTACCTAAACCGACTACAAATAAGTCATTAAGGTACAACACCAATTTTTATTTAGAATTTTATATACCATTGAAAAATTCTGAAGCCAGTGTTGCAATTTGGATATGTAGTGTTGGTCTACCGATCTTGATCACTGTCTACCCATTTAACCTTTATTTTCTTCTATTTCATACTGACCTGATTTAACCATTGCAATCTCAAGAATAAGTACAGTTGAGATTTACTGCTGGTTATCACATAGCATTAATACCTTAAATGCACTTGAGAGACTTGAGAGAGCATTAGCTGCTAAAATCAGGCTGGAGATGAAGTGCAGCAGAAGAACAGATTTCAGTAAGACACTTTTTAATCAGAGTTTCACAGAGTTTGCCATGTTTTTAAGCATACAATGCAGCTGTATTTTTTCTGGGAAAACAAACAAACAATCAACAACCATCACCTGTCATCTAAAATGATGGAACTCTGCTGTTAAAAATAATTTGTACCAAAAGGGTGATAGTAAAATAATTTTTAAGAAAAAAAGAATCCACTTGAGTATTTGTTGGTTTCTGAGAATATTGACGTAAATCATGTTGGTTGTGTTCTGACGTAAATGGTGTCCTCTGTTAGTTATCACAATATTTCATATTTTTTTTTCCACAAAGGAGTAAATTAACTGCATAATTGCTTTTGCAGTTTGCCTTTGTCTTTCTTACTGTCATTTTTTTAAAAGACCACTTTATAACACTTTCTGTAAACTCTATGACCAATAATCACAGAAGCTAAGCTCAATAAATATTAGGGCTCATCAAGCAGGGAGAGCTATATAAATATGCCAGTGCAAAACAAACTCTTATTCTGTAACCTGCTGTCTACACTATGAACTTGATACAGATGTTCGTTTATGGGGAGATTTTAACCCTTTCCATCTGTTAGCAATGACCAGTGCACTTCAGCATCATCTGTGTGAATCACAGATCTGCAGCCCACACGTTTTTTCACACAGTGTCAGATTGTGACAAAATAGTAGTGGAATAAAAGAATTTTCCAGTTACCAATAAAGAAGGAACATCCAGTACGAGTAGCCTTGGTGGAGTAACAAGTGCCACTGCAATGCCTCAGAAAGGCTCTTGGAAATCAAAGGAGGAAGTGTGAAGGTTTACCACTAGTTATTCCTAGATCCTTAAGCACAAAAAGTATATTTCCCAAGGACCCAGAATGTCCTTGTGACACAAATTGTAATACTTTTCAGTCAGAAATAGCTCTCCTCTGTGGAGAGAACAATACAAAGGGTTTTGCTGGGTGAAGGAGAATTCCTTGAGTGTGCTTCCCTTGCACATGCCGGTACAGCCCAGTGCCCAAGGCAGTGAGCCCCAAACGCTACCCAAGCTTGCTTTCCTGCTGAAACATGGCCCTGCAGCGAGTTCTGGGGCTTGACACTACAGAGGAGGAGTCAGGAGCCCTGGCCTGACTTTACTTTCTCAGCCCTTTTCAGATTTGCTTTCTGCTGTGGGCACTGCTGCCCATCATTTCCAACCTGGAAATTGCCACCACACAAGCTCATGTCTGTGCTTCTGTGTTTTTGGCCACCCATTTGGCAGAGGGAATCATAGAATGGTTTGAGTTTGAAGGGACTTAAAGGTCATGTAGTTCCACCCCCCCCCCATGTGGGCAAGGACATGTGGACACTCTGGATCAGGTTGCTGAAAGCCCCATCCAACCTGGCTTTGAACACTTCTAGGGATGGGGCATCCCCCCCTTCTCTGGCCAATTTGTTCCAGTGCCTCACCACCTGCACAGTAAAGAATTTCTTCCTGATATCTAATCTAAGTCTACAAGCAGTGTTTAATCAGGCCTGTATAACTTACTGGAAAAGAATTATTTACATGTTTTCATTGACTTTTTCTTTGTTTCCAGTAATAAGGGAGAGCCTTGCTGTTGTTTCTTCACCATATTCATCCAGCATTTCTACCCAGTTCTTTGATTTCAGAGTCTGGAATTTAGCTGTATTTTTTTTTCCCCTTGATTTCTGTTTCTTTTCTTTTTGAAATGAGGATGTGTCTCCTGATGGCAGCAGGCATTTGAACTAGTTAGCTTTGAAATTTTCTGTATATTTGTTACATGCGAAAGGAGTGAGCTAGTTGAGCTCAGTCCTTTTGAAGTGTTCTGATGGCTGGCAAGTACTTTCGTAGTTGAAGTGAAAAAGCTGATTCTAGAGTTTGCTGAAGAGAGAAAACTTGTTAAGCGAACTTGATGAGGAACCATCATAAATACATGTCTAAATTATGTATCAACTTTCTCTTAATCAGGTCTATTCTGCTGATAAATTGATGGATTGAAAAAAAAAAAAATCTTTGCTCTATTTGCCAACCAAAACTTGAAGGATACAGTGAGTGCTTTTGAAATGAAAATTCACTTGGTCATACACTGTTATAAATGGAAAATTCTCCTCTCTTACTGAGTACAGTGGAAGACATGAATTGAATCTCTTACATCCCACAGCCAGCATCAGGGCAGACATAGAGTTACTCGTGACATCTCTGTACTGCCAGTGTCATTTACGAAGAATCTCAGGGTACATTTTGGTCCGTATTTTTTCCAAGCAGTGAGACCAAAAACTGGTAGGTAAAAAACCCCTGTCTCCTACTGTGTCACAGACTGGTAAGGGTGGTTCACAGATTGGTAAGGGTGAAAAGCAATTTCACATTTGTTTTCTTAGGAACCTCATCTTCAATGCTGAGCTAACAGAGCTAACAATACTTGCTGCTGTAACACTGTAACAAATTCTGTAAATGCAAAGTCCTATTCAGTTTTCTGAGGGCATGAAAAATGCAATTTATTGTAAAACTAATTTAGTTAACCCATTTGTATATACAGATGGTTATTTGTTGCTTCTAAAATTCTGATGATTTTTAAAATGTGCTTTGAACTTGAGAGGGCTTTTTAACACATTTACATAAGATGAGGGTTTTATGCATATCACATTTCCATGTTTCTTATTAAGTTAAAAGGTTTTGATTAAATATGTAAACTTCTTTTGCTTTACAAGAGATTTGTTATGATTTAAAGAATCATCACCACCTGTATTGGATAAAACCATCAGTTTGTGCACAGTAACACCAGTCTAGTAGGCAAAAATTGTTGTACTCTGTGGTAAGGCAGGTGGGCTTTTCCCAAAATGCTGGATGCAGTGTTACACTGTGCAACACTTCAGTGTAAGCGCAGTATGTTGTGGAAAGATCACAGGGATGTGCCAGCAAAGAGCTGTAGGTGGGAACTGCAGGAACCGTGCAGATGCTTTACCCCCTTCTTGTGGGAGGCTGTGCCAAGTCCTGTAGCTGCTGGGGTGAGAGTGGGCTGTTGGAAACCTGGAGAAAACACTGAGTCATGCAGAACCTTTCTGGTGGAAATAGCTGTCTTGGGCATGAGGTAATCTATCTGGAGAATTTAATTTCCAGCGCAAAGTCACATAAGATCCTAGTTTGAAGCCCAACTGACAGACTTTGTACTCAGTAGAATGGAGATTGCATCTTAAGTTGGCCAGCAGAAACAGCTGCTGTTTGTGAGCTTTCACTCCAAGTTTAATGCATTGTACAGAATTTGTTGTTAACTTTGATTTTAAGCAGTAGTGAAAATTTCCAGAAAGAGCTTGAAACTGCTCTTGAATCATAGCTGTTAAAAATTATGCCTTTTTTTTTTTAAACAAGAAGTTGCCAAAATATCCCTAATTTTCTTTTGTCTTGTTTTCTTCTCTGTGTTTTCTAGCAGTTAATGGCAAGGAAGTGAAATATTAGGTTTTTCAAAGGCCTTCAGTGTTGACCGGTTTCTGCTTTCATGTAAGCCACATGTGAAACTTCCAGTAGTTTGCCTTTCAACAAGGTTAGACCAATGCTACTGTCTTAGTAGAAGTTGTCCTAAAATCATAGCAGGCCTCTACAGTGATTTAGAAACTAATACTGCATTGCAGCTCCCTCTTTCAATGCCATTTTCGTACAAATTGTGAAGATTTTGAGGCAGATTCAAGACATTTGGTTTACAGAGTGTCTAAAATCTAAATTTTCTAATTAGTTCACTTTCCTATCTCACATCCCCATGTATTTTCTTCTTTTCCTCTCTTTTTTCGTATTCAGAGTAGAAACCCATTTTATAATCTTTGGTTTTCCATGTAGTTGAACTCCAGAGAATTTCTTTTTCTTTAAAATACGAATAAAAATGTGGAGCATAAGAAAGTCTTCAATAACATTTAATGAATGAACTTCTTGCCAGCGAGGGTTCTGAGATTTTATATGCCATTTATCTACAAGAGAACTTTACTGGTTGCTATATTAAAAATGACAAGCAACTGTAAATAATCAGAAACACGAAGTCTGTTATTTCAGGAATGTTGCAGGCTTTTCCATAAGAAATACAAGAAAGCAGAAGGACTTAATTTTTAAGGGTATTCGAGGCTGGTTTGCAAAACAGTTTATTAAGCACTTAAACTTCACAGTAGTTAATTGGTTTTGCCCCACATGGTTTGCACTTCCATGAGTGAAATATTGTGCAGTAACGCTAACTGATTGACGTTAGACCATGACTAGTGGCATGACATTGCCTTAACTCATGATATATATAATTAGTATGTGCTAAAGTTTTCGTCCCTACATTTTAGAAAATTACTCTTTACTGTACAAATACAACCTGACCTGAAAATGGCAGTCGTTAGTCACAGTTAATTGGATGACCTGTCTGGCATTAATGATGTACATGCTGTTCCTAGGAAACTGTAGAAGACCTTTGCTGACAGTAACTGCAGAAGCGAATGATGACATTCACCATGTTTGTCAGGCACCAGAAAAGCATGACATTTTAAAACACTTTTTTCCTCAATCGTTTATCAGGTTGTAATGTACCACACAGTCAATTTAAGAGGGATGTAAAAGCTTTCTAAAAGCCATAATGATGTGATGGCTTAGGTTTCACCGGAGATGCTAAGATATTTATAAACTTGATTGCTACATTTCATTTCTTATGTTAGTATCCAGTGATTCATTCATTATTGCAAACCTCTGTATCTGAGCTGAAATTAGGTGTAAGTATATATAATGTCATACGTTGTTTGCAAGACTTACTTTTGCTATTGCGAATGAGAGATTATTGTTTGTCAAGATATACTATCAGAAAATTAATAAAATTAATTAAAGAAGAATTTTAAATATTCACTCAATGTAAAAGCTCCTTTGTGTTTATTATATCTTGCACCACCGTGGGAATCCATCTAAACAATTTTGTGAGGGTCAAATAGATGAGAAAAGCCAGTTATATTTCTTTGAGCTTCTTCCTTAAAGCTACGTCCAGTTCTGCAGTGGAACAGAAGTTTTTCTACTTGTTTGAAACAACTGTTTAAAAATTCTTCATCAAATTGACTTTTACAGAGTCTTTTATTAAAAAAAAAAAAAAAAACAATTCTATGAGGCAATTGCAGCTACAGAACCTTATGAAGGGTGATTGAGACCTGCATTAAATGGCTCATGAAGGATTAATGGGAAGAACAGCTCTTCCTCTAGCTAAGTAGCATGCTGGCAACAGGTGACCCAGAGGCTGTTTTCTCCATGGGCTGGGCTGTTTTCCAGAGAAGGCTGAAACTTGTAGAAATGGCATGGCAGGATATATTCTATGAATAGGCCAGGGAAGCCATAAAGTGTTAAGGCTGAATGACCTGATGGACGCCATCCTTGGCGTTTGAGGTATCTGTGTTAGCCTGTGCAATAGTGGAGGAGGAGGAGGAGGTGGTGATGGTTTCTTTGGGTGCAGTAGTGGGTCTGGGATGCTGGCTGCATTCCAGAGTCATTCACTAAAACTCAGGCAGCTGAACTTGCTTAACTCAGCCAACAGAGTGATGGGCATTTTACTGTTGGCCTCAGCAGTCTGCCCTTCGGTTCGGACTTCATTGCCTTAGAGAAAGAGAGGATTAGGAAAGAGTTTAGGTAGGAGTGACTCGAAAAAAAAATTATAAAAAGAAGGTCCCCAGAAGGTACACCCTGAGTGGCAGTTTTTACTCTAACAAGGCAGACAGCAATGTAAATGCAAATTAAGGGCTTCATTAACTGCAAAGATGTATCAGCAGATAGTAGCCTGTGGAAGCTCCCTCGGCTTTTTTGGGGCACTGTGGTGACAACTAATGACTTTGTCGCCATTGTCTCCTTTTCCAGAATGGATTCCCTGATTTTCTTTGCTCATAATGGGTACGAAAAAGTAGTGAGTGGACTGCTAATTCCCCCCCAGCTAGTTTGTGACATTAATTTGTTTTTGCTGAAATAAACAGTAAAAATTTGTTTTCCATGCGGCAGCTGCAAAATGTGGAAGTGAGACTTATTTTTCCCATTGTTCTGTTAGATGTGAGTTACACTGTTGAAATGACTAAGTTTTCCTAAGATTCTTAGATAAAGTATGAAATTTAATACCTGCTCATATTGAGCAGAAAGCCAGTGTTTCTTTTGTTGCTGTGCCTAGAATTAAGAAAATGGGCAGGGCTGGGGGCTGGCAGAGAAGAGATCCCACAAATGTGGTCCAGGCAGCCTTGTTCTCTGTGGTCAGAGGATTGATAGGAAATGGGTTTCTTTCCTTCAGAGACAAGGATAAGAAAATGCCCAAGGGAGCTAAAATATAAACACAGGTTATGTTTTGAGGCAGAGCTGTTATTCAGCGCTCTGTTATCTTTCCATTTTCATTCCTTTTGCATTTGCTTTTAGATTGTTTCTTCAACTCTTAGTGTGCTTGGAGTTTGGAAACTTGGAGTTTCGTTGACACCTCACTGCCAAGAGGATTCTTTGAGTACTGGTTTCACACTTTGTGTTATGAGTAATGTAATTTTTCTTTATTGCTCTAAAAATGGTCAGTGTTCTCTTTCACTAAAAATTGCTCTCTTGTTTTCCTGACCAAGCCCTCTATGCCATAATGATTGGTATATTTGACTGTCCCTTATTAGTCTTCCTAAGGAAAATAGGGTTGATGTCTTCAATCATTTTTCATAGGAAACACTTTCCATATTTCCAGTGACTTGTTACTTCTTCCTGACCTCCTTGCTCATTGGGGATGGGTCATTACCACTGAAGATATGCTGTCATGAGGCTGTACTCTTGGCTCACCATAGACCCTGTGTGACTGTTTTCATGAACCCTTCTAACACTGTTAACGATTCTTTGAGGAGGAGGCCAAGTAATATGGTATGGGAAGCATCTGTTTCTCTTTATTCACTTGAGCCAGGCCTGTAAAATTCAAGTGGGTGAGAAAAGTGGGTGATTAATGCATAGGTTGGGGAATCAGAAGAAATTCTTTCTCCCTCAGGCTTCCCTAGGGATGTTAGAGCACAAGTGGAAAATGCAAGTGTTCATATTTATGGCAGCAACAGCGTTGCCTGTTAGCTTGCGAAACATTTTCCCCGTAAGTAACATGCCAATATACATATGAATGTCTATCCTAAGTATATGTGATGTGCAGTGCTGCACATTTTATTATATAGTATCCGTCTGTTTTCATGGGATCAAGTTGACTGTGTGGTCTGATTACTCTTGATGATTAAACCTCTTGCATTCCCTGGTATTAACAGATAGGAAGAAACAGTAAATAGGATGTCAATGCCAAAAGAGGAAATGGAGGGTTTTAGTCGCAGTAACTGCCTTGTGTCCATCAGATAAAATGAAACTGTTTCTCTGAAACCAGAAAACTTTTTAACCTGTCTAGCAAAAAAATTCAGGGATGAATCCATATGTACAAACCCAATTTATCTGGAAGAAAAGGAAGTCACGGTATTAATAGCACTGTGTCTGCTAGCATCTAATCACTGGATTAAGGTTAACAAGCACAGACTGAAGGGTCATAAGTAGATATGACTGCATGCTTGATTAGCAATTACTTAGGTCTTGTTTGTGTAACACTCTTCCTGGCTTGAATTTGCCCCTCTAATAGTGCTAAAGACTGTCACAAAGTGTGGCTGAAGGCTATTCAGAGCATATAATCAGCTGAATGTTTGATTAAAGCAGTTACAACATAACTAGATTTTAAAATAAGGATAAGGAAAAAGGGGCTTCAGCCCAGAGAATATCATATTTCTCATTTTAGTTCCAGGACACTCCTTTTAATTTTATTCAGTTATTTACATGTATACTAAAACCTCTCCAGAATTAGGGCCCAAAATGTAGTCTTTTAAAAGATAAATACTTCACGGCTCTATAAGACATTTCTTGTGTGATTTTTATGTCCATGGTCATGAGAATGAGACTTATGAGCAATTGGGAATATTGGATGGCTTTTTTATATAGAGAATATTCATTGAATACATATTACATATGAACTGAATATCCAAAACATATGCTGAGTAATATTTTTTGGATCACTATGATCAAGAGCTGTTCACTGGTAATGCTTTTGTGAAAGAATTGCAGTTTAATGCCTGTGTATTGCAGTAAGCTTAACCTATTCTTGGAGGGATCATTAAAGATTAGAAGCTTTGTTAGTGTCAGTTTATATATTTAAAAGCTGTCTAATCAAGACATACTTTTGTAGTATTGAGGCATCAATTGAATTAGATCTCAGTAGTTCATATTAAAATAATAATGTTAACTTTGGTGCTTAGCATTTATTTTGGCACACTGTTGTCCTCTGGTGGTCTTTCTCTGACTTTGGCAAACAGCTGAATATTAATTAGCATTTGTTAAGCCAGAGTTTAGAAAAAGAACCTAAATCCACTTTTTTGAAGGAGGTTTGCTTCTGGGAATACTGTGCCTAGTTGTAGTAATAGTCATACCCACATCTCAGGTATGCTGTGTCATCCACTCTGTGGGTGATTTTTATATGTTGTTCTAAGACATGTTCTTGCTTTTTCTTGCAGGAGAACCAGAATTTAAATATGTTGGGAATATGCATGGGAATGAAGCTGTTGGAAGGGAATTACTCATCTTCTTGGCTCAGTACTTGTGTAATGAATACCAGAAAGGAAATGATACCATTATCAACTTGATCCATAGCACACGTATCCATATCATGCCATCTTTGAATCCAGATGGCTTTGAGAAGGCAGCATCCCAGGTTTGTAAGGCTATGTCTTTAAGAATATCAATATCTATTAGTCTCAGGATTATAATGACACTTGGACTAGAAGTTTTACAGATACATGTACTCTTAGTGGTGATTGTTGAATGCAACAACAAAACTGAAGTATTTCCTAATAGTACAGTAGGCTTGTTACATTTAATGGGGAGGATTTTATGCTTGACTTTTCAATGAATAGCCTTTTCTCTTGTGACTTTACTGTATTTTAAAATATAATGATGTTTATATTTCTTGCATATTCTTAGATGAAAGAATATTCATCTAAGTTCACTGACTGAACTGCTTCCTAAACAAGTAGCTTCTAGTGATACATGATGTTTCAGAAGTGTTAGAAAAGGGAAAGCTGATGTTTTCTTTAAGAATATTCTCATGTAAATGCACTTAAAAGAATTATTTACATTCATCAGAACTTGATCCCAAACCAACAAACTTTTCAAGCCATCTTTTTTAATATGAATAACTTTGATTCTAAGTTTAAACATGAGGCACTTTAATTAAAGTATTAGTCAAAAAAATTTAGAGTGATGACTCAGTCAAGAAACACATAATGCATTAATGCATGACTAGCAAATGGCAGCCAAACAGGGACCCTGTTGTACAGATTCTGATGTGTATTATGTTCAAAACCAAAATAACAATTCTCTTGTTTACAGGGTGAATTTATTTTTTTAATTAATGTGAAAATGTTGAAAATTTTCATGTGATTATTAATTTATTATTAAATAACCCAAACTTTATTAAGATCTTTATTAAGCTGGTTCTCATGAAGTCTTTAAAAAAAACACACAGCCCTCTTTTAAACTATATTTGGTCATATGTCTCCCTCTCGTGGCAGTGAAGCAAAAGCTGTCCTCAAATTGGTGCAGCATTTTACTGCTTTGAAATCTCTTTCTCTGTAGAGATTCTGTAATATTATTGGAAACTTTTGCTCTGTAGACGAAGTACACCTACTTTTATATGTTGCCTTACAAGTTAAATATGATTTATAATACAATTTGTTTTAGTGCTGCTGTTATTCTAATTGAGAAGTATCTTGTTCATGTACACAGTGTATGACAGTAGATTCAATATGCCTCAAGAACAAAACCAGTAACCAGACTAAGCCTGCTTTAAAGGGTACTGAAAAAAATACAGAGGCAAGCTACATAAAACTATGTGTTCTGAAGTCACTTCCTTAATGAAACCCCAAACTTATTTTAGAGAATCAGCTTAAAGAAAAGATTTTGCAAAAATTCTCATTGCATCTTTATTTGGTGCTACCATTTCAGTGAACAAAGCTAACAGGCAAAATAAAATAAAAGTTTCAAGTAAAGATTAGGGTCCTTCTTTATCTTAAAGCCATTTAGAGGAACTTTTAAACAAGTGTGAACATTCCTGATGGCTGGTGGATAAATCTATAGCTGCTCTGAGTCTCACTAAAATGAGGTCTGTAATTCACAGTCACAGGCAGGAAACAAAGGGGAAAAGCCAAGTCTTGGGAAGACACAGCTGGCACTGAAAAATCTGTACTTATGGTAATTTTATCCATCCTTAGTCAAAGTGTGCCCTGATGAGAATAATCCTGTCCTGCAAGACCCTCAGTGAAACAGGGGTTGGTTTTGTTCCCAGAGAGGTGTAGGAAGAAATAGGGGTGACTCAGGTCTTGGTGCCTCAGAAGTTTGAGGCATGATCTCTTCTTATTCTCAAGCACATGAGGGGTAAACATACACATAGAAAGCTTGATATGTAATCTCATGAATCTACTCATCTCCCTTCTCTTTCTGTTCCCTTTCCTCATTCAGCCTGGTGAACTTAAAGACTGGTTTGTTGGTCGAAGTAATGCCCAAGGGATAGATCTAAACCGAAATTTTCCCGATCTTGATAGAATAGTCTACATTAATGAGAAAGAAGGTGGCCCAAACAACCATCTTCTGAAAAACATGAAAAAAGCTGTGGACCAGAATCCCAAGGTAAGTACAGCCTGAATATCAGGCCACTTACATGCCCATCTCTTCCCTTTTATGCAAGCAATCATGCAGCAACCTCTAAGATATGTGTGTGTGGTCTTTATGATTCATATTCTTCTGAATATTTTCTTAATTTTGTTAAATTTATCCATCTGATGCTTCTTGAATTTTTCCTCAAAGTGACTTGCCATAGTAAACCCTTTTGATCTGTATCACTTAATCCTTAGACAATTCCTCACTCAAACCATGGTGGTTTTTTTTGTTTTGGTTTGGGTTTTTGTTTTATTTGTTTGGGGTTTTTTTGTGTAGCCTTCTCCCTTGATTTGAAGCTATTTTTGGAAATATTCTGCATTTTTACCATTGCCAGAAATTCATTTGTGTATTGTGGTTAATTACAATGCTGGCTCAATAACTATTCTCACATATAACACATGCCTTTTTGTTAGCCTTCAATATACAGCCATATATCTGGAGGGATTTTTATCTTGTTGTGTTTACTCCCCAGAGGAGATTCTAGAAAATGTAGTGTTGTGACTGCAGTCCCATAGGACTGTGGCCTTAATAGATGTATTCTGTCTTCAAAATCAAATTATTAATAAAGTAATTTTACTTTCCATATGGAGAATAGACTGCATCCTACCAACATTTATTTTGAATTAGTTTATTTTCCTTAGTGTAAAATTTAATAGGCTTCCCATCCATAATGAGAAGTAGTAAAAGGTTGCTTTTTTGTAGTCTCATTCTGAGCTAACTTACAGTACTTTTAAACTTATATTTACCTACTTAATATAATTATAAATCTAATATAAAGGACTTGTTTAGTTTTCTCTGAAGCCAAAATAAAATTGCTGTTCATTTATCTGTCTTGTATAATATATGTGATAATAATTAAGCCCATTGTATTAAATTGAATGTCTCTACATGGAATTATCACTTTATAACTTCTGGTAATGCTATTTTGTTGTAGCTTGCTCCTGAAACGAAAGGTGTAATTCACTGGATAATGGATATTCCTTTTGTGCTCTCTGCCAATCTTCATGGAGGAGACCTTGTTGCAAACTATCCTTATGATGAGACTCGGAGTGGTATGTAAATGGAAGTTAACATGAAATAGCAGGAGAGAAGTTTCATTCTATACTTATTTCACTGCTAGCTATGGTCCACTTTGTAAACATTATGTCATTGCATTGTAATGACTTGTTTTATCATATTAATCACATGTTTATGACCATATTTTCTAGTTTTGAAGATGATAGTTTGTTTCAGTAGATTTATGTGACAAAAATGACGTAATACCTGAGGGAATCATAGTCCCTCAGATATTTTAATCAAGGCAACTTAGCTCTTAATTAGCTGGGGCTGTTTGTACCCTGTTAAATGAAGTGAGAAAGATGTGTCTAGGCTAAGGTTTTTTGCACCTGTAAAAAATGAATTTCTGAAAGCCGTAGTTTGCTAAGAGAAACAACTATCACTGTTGCCACTTTCTCAGTCCCTTATAAAAAGGATCACATTCTGGCAGAGATGTTATCATATAGTATACAGCAATATTAGTTTGTTTTCCCTGCTACCAGGGGATGAGCAAATGACTGAAGTTTCATGAAATGATTAAATTGTTTGCGATTCTCTTATTTCAGTCAATTCTCTCTCAGTTTAATTGCAAATCCTTTTAATATCAGACAATAAAACTCTTTAGGGAGACACTTGTGTCTTGTTCAGTGTACCTAGGATTTCCAGGCACAGTTCCAGTGTGCAGTGCTGGTAATCTAGGTTGTGAGCCCAGTCATATGACTGCCCTTTTAACAATCCTTGTTCCTGGACATTTTTTTCCTCCCTAGGTAGTGCTCATGAATACAGCTCCTGCCCCGATGATGCTATTTTTCAGAGCCTGGCCCGCAGTTATTCTTCTTTTAATCCCGCTATGTCTGATCCGAACAGACCACCATGTCGTAAAAATGACGATGACAGCAGCTTTGTGGACGGAACAACCAATGGTGGTGCATGGTACAGTGTCCCGGGAGGTGAGCCCACCGCATGGGGGATCCAGGTCGTGGGATATTTTGAGCTTGAGTTATGTTATCCACGACTTTTGGCCTGGTTAAGGCTAAATCAAAGGTTGATCACTCACCACAGTACATCTATAAAATCCCATAAAGCTCACTGTGGTGCCTACTAAAATATTCCTTTTTATTCCTTTTTCTACGGTGTTTCTTCACTTAGGGTTCAGGTCATTGCAAATTTAATAGTTCTACAGTGGGCAAGTGATTTGTCTGTTATTGTGAGAGTTTAAGGTTTAGTTTGGGTTTTTTTAAGAAAAGAGTAAAAAACAAAGCCCTGATGAGAGCGGGCTACTGATGTTTCATTTAAACTTCAATAACAGAGGCATCCAAGCCTGAAGGAAGTGGGGAAGGCCTGGTTTTGCAGTGTTGTAGAAAACAAGAGTTTGGACTTTGATTTTGAGGGGAACAAAACCAGGCACAAAGATACCTGTGTCTCCATACTTTGTGGCTTGGTTAGTGCCTGATTCTGCCCAGGTGCTGTCCCCCTAGACTTTGGTGGAGCCTTCTGAGCTAAGAGGAACAGTAGAGCTCCTATGGGTATGTCCAGACTAATTTTGCAGAAGTCTAGAAGAGTAGCCTGAAATGAGTCTTTTCATTCAAATGAGACATTTCATTCTTTTATACTAAGAATTTTTATGTGCTATTTTCTTTAGAAACTGAGGCAGACAGGCATAGGGATATCTAAATCTTTGAGTCTTCTGTCACTACTAAACTTGGAGTGAAAACTGAGTTGGATATTCTGAGCTAGAAACTCAGCTTGCATTGAAGTGATTTGCCTGTGCTTTGGCTTTGTTGATTTATACCGGATAACTTTGAACACACATAACAGTTTTATTGTTTGCTTACCTCTTAATATTCAATTACAGTCTCTGACTGAATTTTAAATTTTTACCTGAAGTGAGTAGGAATCTCTCAAAGCATTAGACAGCCTAGGTGGTAGCCGAACTCTGCTTCTCTTACAGTAGAGGGGCTATTAGAAGAAAATAATTAAGCTCATGTGAAGAAATTAGAAACAGAACAACGACTAATAGCGCTCACATAGCCAGAGATCACCAGCTTATTCTTAGAGCTGTTATTCCCAGTCTTCACAGGGGCAGCATCTTTCCTCTGCTGTGGTACCACAGGTACTAGGTACCAGGGACTGGGTGTGAAGACATTTTTGAAAATAGCTGAAAAAAAAAATTCCCTTTGTGAGAGGCTTTTCATGGACTTTGAAATGGGACCATTAAAACACCCTTAACAAAACAAAGTTTGCAAAAGTTGAAAAAAAATAAACAAAATATTGAGAAGTTTAATAGTTAAAATTTGTTTCAATTCAGTTCAAAAATTATCTTAATGAAATATTAAGTATTAACTGTAAAAACATGGACATAAAACTTTAGCTTCTTTTTCCATAGGAAATTGCTATGAAAACCAGTTTTTCCATTGTTTTGGTGAAATGCTTTGATTCTGACTAAACTTCACACGCTTAAGACACATTTTTCCATTGGAAAATCTTATGGAAAGTCTGAATTATTTCCTCTTTTTGGATCTTATTTTAAGTTAGACTGCAAATTCCTCAAGCGAGGCCTTTGTTTTTCTCATGTATTTGTACAGATGTTAGTAGGCAGGAATTCTAGTTTTAAGCAGGATCTATGATCCTAATATGTTGCAGCTAATAAAAAACTGAGACAACAATATGCTTTGGACTATACTGCATGAATCTCCTGTGGGTTTTTTGTTTTTTTTTTCCTCTAAGTGTAGAAATCAACTGACAAGCTGCAACTTTTGAACAAAACCTCCATGGTAGTTTTTGCTGACTTAAAAAAACTGGTGCAATTCAGTGCAACCAGTTCTGTTCTTTCTATATCTGCTGCTAAGGAAAATAACTAAACATTGCTCAGTTCAAGTGAAAATTGTCTTGGAAACTTTAGTCTGGGAAGCTCCGTCTGGAAATCAAAATTAGGCAATTAGTTTGTGGATTGTACCAGTGATCTTTTGCTATCCATATGGTAATGCACTCAAAGTTAGTGGCATAAGTTGTTGAAAAGCCATTTGTGTTGATTTAGGAAAATTATTCCACTGTGTATCCTTACCAGAGTTAGGAATTTATCTCTGAAGACCTTGTCTGTGTGGTATCTGCTCCTATCAGAGCTAAGGTAGCACTTCTCTGCCTTCGCACCCTTGGGTTGCTGTGGGCTGTCATCCCCCACTTTCTCCTTTTCCCTTCCTTTCCCATTTTTCTACTAAAGCCAAGCATTCATTTCTGTGGAATGTGCCCACTCTTGCCTATTTTCCCACTTTATTGCCAATACCCACTCTTGCCCGTTTTCTGTGTTTATTCCCAGTCATCTTCTAGAGGCTGCCTTTGACAGTACCTCATGAGACCAAGAGTTCTGACCTAGGAAAGGATGATTTTTCATTCTAATGAATCACTATAGGTGCTGTAGCCCTATAGAGCTTATTATCGAGCCCCCAGTTGTGTCGTATCTGTTCTTTGTCCGTATCATTCACCCACAGGAACTTGTACCTTCTGTAAAGACAGGCCTGCATAGTGGGATGGCAGCAATGTTCACTGGTTCTCCAGTATGCAGGGATAATATGTGGGTGGTGCTCTCGTGTGACTGTGGGTTGCTTTGTGTGTTTTTCCAAGTGCCTGGGTTCTTTCAGTAGGAAGGCTGAACGTCTGGTGGCAGAAACATCTGGTAACAGTCCTTGTCTCAAACTGGTACTAAGAATGAACTCTCCATTGCATTCCTGTTCTATCCTTGCCTTTTGTCTGACCTCGGGATTTCCTCACCAGCCTCATACAAGATGGCAATTCTGCTTTCAGACTTTAAGCTTTTGGGATGGAGAGAGCACATGATGTACAGGAATATTTGACACTTGCTTCTCTCTCTTAATACGCTTTACTGTGAGATTTTTCTCACCCTTACCTGTTTAATAGTTAGTTTCTTCTTTAGAGCAGAGGCACAGAGAAAATAGCTCCCCCCTATAGCATCTTGGTGCTAAATCTGAGACCACAATGTGTGTTACACTTGTAGTAGTTGTCATCTGTAATTAGTTGATCCTTATAGGNAAGCAAAGGCAAAGAGGTCATTCTTTTGTGTTCAGGAATGGCTCTTTAAGGCATCAGACTCTGGGGAGAAACAAGTTTGTACATAAAAACCATGCTGTTTTTAACACTTTTTTTCTCCTATTAGCATTTAATTAATGATTTCACTTATGCACAAGAAAGCCAAATTAAATTTGCACAAACAGCTTTAATTTTGGCATTTCCTTAGCTGTTTAGTGCACAATTTTTCAACATCCGTAATGATTTTTTAATGTACTTTTTGTATGGAGTATCTATTAGGAACTATAAATGAGAAGAGCAGATAGTAAAGGATTACTACCTAGCCACATGCCTGTTCTGCTTGTTCTGTCATTACAGAGTCACCTGAGTCTAATCAGATTCGTGTCATTGCAAAAATAGCTTTTCAAAGCAGCTTACTGCTATTGCTGTACTATTAGGCTATTGTTTAAATGTCTTTTTTATTATTATTTTTATTTTCAGATACTCTCAAATCACTCTTGGCACTCAACTAATTCCTTACTTGAATTGCCAGTTTTGGAAACAGCTTTAGGGATTTTTAGGATTTCATACAACACATGTAGGAGGCAACTGTTCTCCCCATTATGCACAAGGCTCAAGTTCATCTTGTCCTGCTGAATGTTGCTGTCTTTTCTGTGTGTAGAAGCTGAACTAGCTTAGTGCTGTAGCTTGTAGTCTTAAGTAATTCTGATGCATGGATGTCAGGAACACACCCTGCACTCTGCTTCCTTTGTGAAGCTTGGCGTTCCTTTTTTAAAACATGAAGAAATTATTTTTTCCCATATTCTAAGCTTATTTATGTAAACACTAACCTAGAGACAGTATAGTCCTTCAGGAGACTAGAACAGTGCAACAGGGGAGGCTTTGTGTTTTCAGAGGAAAGTCTTACTCATGGTCAGCAAAGGGCATTCATTGCTGAATCTCACTTATATCTGAAGTATCTAAGCCTTTTTGATCTTCAGAGAGTGGTTGCTGTTAAAGTGTAAGAAAGTTACTGCTATACTTTGTTAAAATGAGAGGTTTGGGAGTGTGATGATGTGCATGCATGTAATACATGCCGTGTACATAATCAGATGGAATAGGGCAGTTAGAGGACTTGACCAGTAGCAGCAAAGTTGCTGCAAGGTTGAATAAATATTTTTAATATTTAAAAAGTATTAAATATGTATTGTAACTCTGTAAATATCTATTGATTTCTTGGATATTGCACCTAATCACCATCTTGAATGTGCAGGTAAAGAGTGCACAGCCCGTTGCACTCGAGATTACATGTGTAGTAGGCCACAGTTTAAATCTAGGCCAGCTTCCACCCATTCTTTGTCCCAGAGATTCAGATCATCACCTGCAATTCAGTGAAGCTGAATTTTTTCAAAAGCAACACATAAACCTTGGAGCAGGCCAGGAACTGGGAAACAAACTATAGGGTATGGCCATTGTGCACAAAACTGGAAAATATATTACTTCTTTATTCTGTTCTTGAGAAACTAGGGCATTTCTGAGTAACACTTTGGGGAAGGAGAAATTTCTTGAGAATTGGAACAGTAATGGTCAATGTTGTTGGCACCACAGTAAAATTACATAATGCCCTTTGTCTCCCAGCTCTCCTCTTCATGCATTCTTTCTTTCTTTTAGAAGAAATAAAAAAATCAAGAAAAGCAGCGATATCTAGTGTCTAGAACAGATGCCTGGCAGTCAGCACTGCTGTCAGGATTTAACTCATGATTCCACACCTCTCTTGCTGTGTACTCTTGCATGGTCCATCTAGCGTTCCGTTGGTTGGAATGTCAGAGCCATCCTTTGCAGGAGCACCTTTGCCTTCTGTGTCGTCATTTTTCTAAAAAAGGTTTAGAAATAAAGAGGTTCTTTTAGCAATCTGAAAAGTCCTTGCGCCTATCAGTAGTTAGGAGTCTTGTTGCCTGGTTGGCAGAAAATAAACTCTTCAACCTAATGTGTTGGCAAAATCCCACCTGACTCAATCTGTTTGCTGCCCTCGGGGTTCTGTTTTGGGTATGACATCAGCTCTCTGGTCAGTTATGAACCTTGAACAACACTGGTGCTTTGGTAAAGAGACTACATTAGGTCTCATGTAGCTTGCATGGGAGAAGGTAGGCCTGAATGAATTAGCTGTCTTAGAAGCACTTTTAAATCCTTCAGTGACCTCCATGGAGATGCTCAGAATGCTTGATAGAGATTTTCTTTTCAGTCCTCCGTTTGAGAATCCACTGACTCTGCTAGCTAGATAGGCTGGGAAGGCAAGTGATAGTTCTCCATCAGCTTCCGCAAAGAATATATTTATAACCCTCCTGGGGATGGCCACAGTCCCTCTCCAGCTTGTTGACCCAGTTACAAACCTGGAAACCTCTTTGGCTATTGATTGACCAAATGGAGAAAATAGCCAATATATCCATGTGGTAAGAGAAGGGGCTCAGAAAGGTGAAAGAGCACATACTTTGCATCAGATTTTTATTCCTAATGATGATGTTATCGTGCTGCATGTATTTTTAAATTTCTATGATTAAAGTTCAATTAATAATGATGTTTCCCTTATCTCTTGAGGGCTTTCCAGTACTGATTTTGCAGAGGCTTTGAGTGGGTAGGAAATACCCCTATCTATGGAAAAAATTCCATGAAAATAAATTTTATAGGATTTCTTTTGTATTTTTTTTTGTAAAATATTTTGAATCTATGCAGAAAATCTTGACAAACAGATGTTTTTCATGTAAAATGTTACTAACTTGAAATGCCGTATTTTAAGGAAAAAAGCCCCAACACATTTTTGACCCATCTTTATAAACCTCTTTTTCAATGTCACTTTATTATGTTTAATTTGCTTTATATAATTAATTCTGATTATTCTTGGCTTACAAAGTGGTTGTCTTTCTTTTTTTTATATAAAAATATTTTAGCCATAATCTGAAATAATTTTCTGTTCCAAAAGAGAAATTATGTAATGTATATGTCAGCTATCCAAATATGTGTGAGGTAGGAGTATACAGGCCAGGTGCAGCATTAAGTAGAAGTATACAGGCCATGTGCCAAATCTTTTTTAAGCTTTCCCTGGAAGAATATGTTTTTTTGGAATTAATTGTTCAATTGGTTTCTCTGATACAAAGCTTCTGAATTCAAAACTAAGTGGATTAACTGGAACTGCACGAATAGCTGTTCTTTTCTGAATAGTACCAGCATCTCAGGTGTCCCCCTCTATTTAGTTCAGAATAATGCGAAATCCATCACTAATTCTCTTTTCTGGCATTGCAGGGATGCAGGATTTCAATTACCTCAGCAGCAACTGCTTTGAAATCACAGTGGAACTTAGCTGTGAAAAGTTCCCACCTGAAGAAACTCTGAAGGGCTACTGGGAGGACAATAAGAACTCCCTTATAAATTACATTGAGCAGGTAACACAAAAGAGGGTTGCAAAACTCTAGTTATTATATATAAAACTTATAAACTTTTCTGCTGTGTGAACATCTGTTGGGGTTTGGAAGCTGTCCAACTGCGACAAACATCTAATTCAAATTTCATATTAATCCAGATGTCGCTCCGTAATTCCTATCTGTCTCTAAAATGGTAAATCCTGTGTGATATTTCTAAATAAGTGGAAAAAGAGGGGAAAAGAACTAAGATGTTATAGTATGGAATTAATCTCATCTTGCTTAAGCTGTTGCAAACATTTAATTTAAATGATTTGTGTTGGGTTCCTCAATGAAAAGAAATACACATTTCCATAATTCACTCCCCCAGCAGTGATGTGTTTACTAAGAGATGGATTGCCCTCTGCCGATATTAAAGTGTGCGTACAGATGTGGGATGGATCACTCTGTGGATGTACAGGGAACCTAGACAGCTGGATTAGACTGTGATTGCTTGGCAGTTCAGTGTAACATCATGAGACATCTCTAATTCTGGTTTTGTAGATATTCTGCTGCTCTCTGACTGCATGAGCTGCTGATAGTATAGAGCTGTCAGTGTGATGATTCCATTAAAAATGACACCAAATCTGGTAGAAGTGTAAAGTGTTGTCATGGGTTTATATAATCTTGTGCTAAGGGATTGTTAGAAGTTAAGGCTCATGAAATAGATCTGTGTGTGTATTTGGGGGTTTTCTTTGTTACTGTTTTTTTTGGTTCGTTGCATTTTTTAATTGTTTCATGCCAATGTATCAAGCTGCAATGAAATGATGGTTCCAAGCAGTGTGGGAATATTGAATTTCTGAAACCTGACTATTGTAGTTAACGATTACAAATATAACTGATATCATGAATGGCTGCACACCTGAGATTGTGAAATCAGAAACACACTTGGTTAGCAGATCTGATCAGTTAATACATTCATTTCTTTAAGAACTTATTTGTGCAGAAATGCTTTAGTTAGTCAGAAATCTGAAATACTTGAAATGTTTGAGTTACACTGTTTTGTTAATAAGTTATATGTGGGCTCAGGAAAAAGCTGTACCCATCCTGCAGGTTTTTACCCACTGATTATGAGATCCATCTCAAATTGTTCAGCTCCTCTGCACATGGGTTAATTTTCTTTGACTTGTGGAAAACTATGTTATCACTGCATTTTCAAAATTTTCATGTGTAAGATACTATTTTGCCAACTTCCTTTGCTCCTGCGGAGCTGCTGGCTTTATCCTTGAAGTTCAGTTGGCCTATTTGGCATTGGTTTTTATCTTATTGCAGGATATAAGGTTCAGCTCTGTGCTCCAGCTCCCCTGCGATTGCTGAGGATAGTGCAAATATGTACTTTCTGCTTTTCTAAGCTGATCTACATCAGGCTTCTCCCATACTGTGAAGTAGAGGAAACTGAACTAAACTATAGCAGCTGAATATACCATATAGGTTCATAAAGGGGAACATCAATATCTCAAAACAAAATTTGGGTTCCACAAGTATTTTCAAATATCACAAAATCAGAGAGAAACCTGAACTCCACAGTACTTCGCTGCTTAATTTCCAGGCTCCCGATGAAATGCATCTCCACACAGGTTCCCAACATCCCCTTCCCAGCACTGAGAGTTCCCTATTTCAGGCCATGAAAAAGCAGTTGATCCTCAGTGTCTTGCCCCTGAGAAGATCAGCCTGCTTTCAAACCATGCTTTCAAACGAGGACTCCACACACTGCAGTCAAATTAGTGCTTTAATTTCATATATTCTAGAAACAGTCAAGTTAGGTACTGCTGGGGCTGTTGCCTGGAGCATGTTGCCTAAGAGACAAGAAGGAACTAGGACATGATGCACTATTGCCTTGTGGGGAGTGTTGTGACTCTGTATAGTCTCAGCTCAAAAACCTGGGTGTTTTGGGTACACAACAGAGGTCTCAAGCATCTCACAAAGGGATTGCCCATCGAAGTCCAAGTGACCACATTTACTTTGGTAATGTTTCACCTTTAAGCAGTTATGTCCATTATTATCTCTACATTTTTAAAGTTGATTAAATTTTTCTTAAAAAAAGGATTTTTAAAGCCCTCTTTCAAAGCTTTTCAGTGGATTCATTGATCCCCAATATGATAAAGACTTTCAAGTCATATATATTATGATTTGCTGCATATTTCTGAGAACTGCTTGCATTGCACAGGTAAATTATTATAACTACCTGCTGAATTATTTTTCCTCTTCATTCTTTGTTCCATTATGATGTTAAGTATTTATCATTGATAGTTGTCAGCATGTAGACATGCTTTGTTAGATATATCAGTAGATATTCCATTGACAAAAAATGCCATCTTCTCTTAAGAATTTTCCAATTATTTACTATGTGTTGCCGACCCTATTTATTTTAGATTCATCGAGGAGTGAAGGGGTTTGTTAAAGATCTTCAAGGCAATCCAATAGCAAATGCTACAATTTCTGTGGAGGGGATAAGCCATGACATTACATCAGGTGAGTGTGGTACCTTAGCAAAACAAGAAGTGCTGAGATACATTGCTTCTCCTCTGCTTAGCAAACTGAAGCCATTTCACATCTTTTTAACTGAAGCTTTAAGGGAGCAAAATTTTGAGGCCAGGAAAGCTTGCTGTGCCTCAAGAAGCTTGTTGTCTGCAGGATTTCATGCATCTTCTGCTTGTATTTTGCTCTCAAAGTATCTGAGACTGGTTTTCGTGACTTCATGGATCTCTGGTGTGAGCTGGTTCTGGAGGCTCTTGGTTATTAATGCTTAGACTGTCTTCTGATTTATAATGCAAATAGTGTTTCACAGCTCTGCCAGGATTTAAAGTCCTGTTAGCAGAGCTGTTTTTAGTTTGAAGGCTAAATTTTAGTCTAGAAGTGTTATATTATTTACAATGCAATCATACCTTTGGGTATGTAAATTCTTGACAGATTTTCAGTTTACATAACTTTACATAACTTCCTTCCACAAAGGTAAATTCTGTCTGCTGTTTACAATTATGTGACCTTTTTTCAGAAAGGTGATTCTAAAAAGTATTTTGTTGGTTGGTGTTCACAGAAAATTATATGTCACCTCTTCAGTGATGTTGTGCTTTATTCTAGGAATAAGTTCAAAGCTAGCTCACACAGTGCCAACTTTCAGTCTGCCCTGTAGACCTATGCTGTCCTATCCTGAATGACATTTTTTTTATTTGCACAAGATACTAATTAGAAAAACAATAAGAAAATGTCATTTTTTTATACATGATCTTACATTATGGTCATTTTCTCAATAATATGTCTCACTATAGTGAGAATGCAGAATGCAGAATACTATGAAACAGGACTAGAAGAATCTTCGGGTGGCTCCAATTTGTGTTTGTTTGTGCATCACCTTTCAAGAGGCCAGCACTTCTGCCAAGCAGGGGAACAGTCTGTGAAAACATTAGTCATCTTCTTTCACTGTAAATAAGAAGACAAAATGTATAGAGGTTGGAAATAAATTTTCAGGCATAACAAAAAGGAAATAAGCTGTGAAAAGAGGCATTTTGAGGTAGGAGAGAGTGAGGCATATGAGAGAGAAGCTCATGCTTCTGTGGTACAAAAAATCATTAATCTTTCCACATCATTGTGTGTATAAGCCTTAAAGTCATGTATTGTCAAAAGAGTGAGGAAAACAAGTACTTGAATTTTGGCACAGTCAAAATAAAGGATAAATATTCTTTGGCTTTTCTCTTGTTCTTTGTTCATGAGTTGAAATTCAGCTTTGTTCCATTGCCAGGAATTAGAATAGATCATTATCGTAGTTCTACAGAGTATTTTTTTCCTTTCTCTTTTATGAAGAGAAAAATCTGGGAACGACTGGACTGACTACTGACATTTTTTGACCATGCAAATTGCAAACATTTAAGTAATATTTCCTTTGTGCACTGTGTAGCTGCAGATGTGGGGAAAAAGCATTTAAGGGACTGGCAGAAAGAGCGTGGCCAAGTCTTTTAAATGGACTACTAACTGAACTTTAGAATAGCCTTGCAATGTTTTTTGGAGATAGAGAAATTCGGAGTATTAGCCTGTGACAAATTAGGTAATTGCACACCTGCTGGTGCAGGGAGGATCTGAGTCTTTGTGAAAATGGGAGAAGGTCATTTCTGTAGAAGAGGATGATGCGTTTTGATTCTGTGACTGAAAAAGATGATCTACAGTAACAGTGCAGTAGGATCCTCTCTTTCACCTGAGTGTATTAAACTTTCATTTCTTTGTTTATCTGAGCCAAAGAAAAAAGCCTTAGACAATGCCTGGATACTGAAACATGTAGACAATGATACTTCAAGGGTGGTACACATGGAATATTCTAGGACATGATGATTTATAGCTTTTTCTGAAGTGTGAGAAAAGTGGTCCCATTTATTTAAATTTGATGAGAATAAAATGCATTTACACTTGGATTTTCAGAATACTGAGGAACAATAAAAATCCATATCACATTGCAAACTGAAACTCAGACACTTAACAGGGACTTTACAATGGCTGGAGTGTGCTTCTAAAGTAGAGTAGTGCCCCATATTGTCCTGTTCTTCAGTGTGATGGAGAACCTTCAGCCTCAGCAGGCAAAATCTTTCACGGCGTCTACAGCACAACTTCAAAGTTTAAATCAGTGTTTTGGTTACCTGAAAAGGAGAAAATCTGTAATGACATATTTATACAGCTCTTACAGAAGAATCCTTTCAGACAGACAAAAGGAAAGGGCTGACAGGAATAGAAAAGACTGACATACCCCTTCTCCTTAACTGCCTAATTAGTTTTATACATATTTATTTGGATATTTTTCTTCTTCTCCTCTACAGCCAAGGATGGTGATTATTGGAGATTGCTTGTGCCTGGAAATTACAAACTTACAGCCTCAGCACCAGGCTATCTAGCAATAACGAAAAAAGTGGCTGTGCCCTTCAGCCCTGCGGTTGTGGTAAGTACTCACGTGTCTTGGTTTATCACCTATTATATATTTAAAAGGTCTCTTTTCCCTCATGGTATGCATGTAAGCAGAAGGCGATTTTTCAGAATATTTGAGAATATGCTAATTTAGAAAGACTAGAAATCTACTCTTTTAGCACTTGATGCACCAGCTGTTGAGAGTAATCTCATTTTAAACTCATTTAATCTCTTGCTGATCTTATTTATAATGAAAAGACACAGAGAAGGGTAGTGTTGGGATACTTAAACATTTTATTGGTTGAAGTGTGAATAGACAATCAGAAAGAGGATTACAGGATGTATCTAAATAGTGCAACATGAAAAGTAAGAGATGTTGAGGTTTGGATTGAGACATGATATGTTCAGTCTAAATTGTCAAATGACTACCTGCTTGGTTTAAAACCAGTGTTCAGCTCTGTGCAGAAAGATAGTGATGGACTTCTCTTTGTGTGGATGCCCAGTATGTGCGGTGATTAAGACCTAGACTGCGTCTAAGATCTTAGAAGCATTTTTAACTCACCCTCTGTCCGGATGTGGATGTCTCTTACAATTAAAGTAGCACATCATATCTACATTAATGAGTCACATGTTAGGAAAAGCTCCCTGGATCTTTTTGCTGGCATAAAATTGAATGAATACATGTTTTGATACGGTGAGGGTATATGCATTGCTAAGTGTTAGCACTAAGCTGATGATACTTCTTATAATATGATGTATGATTTATGTGGCTATTAGTTTTAATTTCATTGGCCCATACCATTTGAAATTTTTAAACAAGTCAAAGACTTGACAAATGTCTGGTTCTTTTGGAAATTTTGCTGACCTGTGTGTATTTTTAGATAAGTTATTGCACTGATATGCTGGTATTGCACATATTTAAATCAGCCTCGAGACACTTTGGAATAAACCTAGCCTAAAATAGAAGGTACCTCCCTAAGCCCCATGTCTATGTTAAACAATTTCTTTCAATAAATGACTCTTAAAAGCCTATGCTACTCTCTTTCTGCAAGTCTTACTGACATTTTTTGTTGTTCCTCTTACTCAGGTTGATTTTGAACTGGAGTCATTGTCTGAAAGAAAAGAAGAGGAAAAAGAAGAGTTGATGGAATGGTGGAAGATGATGTCAGAAACACTAAATTTTTAAATGAGAATTTTGACTTTACAGCTTTTAATCTATGTTGACTTAGTATAATGTACTGTGGAAACTCCCTATATTCTAGATTTTGTGCACTTCACAATAATTAACTTTGAATTTTTCAGTCATATTTTGATTAATATGATTACAAATAACTACTAGCCTCCTAGGTAGATAAATAAGTTATTAATTTTCTTTCATATTGTTATAGAAAATTTACTCTTATATACAAATCAGAAAAATATGAATGAATATGCAGCCTATATGACTATATGACAGTACAATCTGTTGTGTATTATTTGCAAGTTCAGAATATGTAGGTTAACTTTTGATTTTAAAAAAGAAATATACTGTAGTCAATTATTGATACTGCCAGAAATATTTGACAGTGCATAGTAATAGACAGTGCTCTTTATTAAGTTCTATAATGGATGTTATTGAAAAGATTTATAATAACAGTGTGTGGTGTAATAATGTTTTACAAGGATTAAAATTCACTATAACATTTTTTATGTTTCTGGTGTTGGGGCTATTTAAATATGTAAGAAACATAAGTTGACTTCATTTTAGTAAGCAGAAGAAATCCGCATAAACTTTTATTAAAGGTGGAATAGAATGAATACAGGAAATAGGAGAGCTTTATTTCTTAAACAGTTGACAATATTCGAAGATCAGGTTTTAATTATTTCTCATTACTTATTAAGCACATTAAAAATTCTGAGTGGGCGAAGAAGAGGAGCTTGTGCATCTTGTTAATGTGCTGCTTGTGTTTGTTTTACAGCAAGAAAAGAAATAATTTCAGGTGATGTCTGTTTTAGTTAGATAACTACCTTTTCAACATGACATCTAGGTAATCAGCCAAACGTTAATCTGTTCACTGAAGGCTACCAAAGTATAGTCTAGACAAAGAACTGGAAATCTACTGAGGTTGTGCATTTAGTCTTGCAAGTCAAGAACACGTTTCCAACTTTGTTTCTTCTTCTGGCTAGTCTTATTTAAATCTAGAAGCAAGAAAGATAAGTGAAAATTTTTTCAGTGTGGTGAAATTTTTGCAGTATTTTTGAAGATGATACAAAAAGCAACTTTGATTTAGAAAGATTTTTCTTGCTCTCCCCCTTTTTTTTTAATAATTTAATTAATATACTGCAGTATTTTGGCTAAGATGAGTGAAATTTGAAGCATCAGAAAACACACATGGACCGTAGTAGGTGCAAGTTTAGTATAATTCTTCTGAAACAACTGCTGGTATGCTACTTGATAGCAGCTAAACATCTCATCTGTTTGAAAGCTTACACACTATTGCTGGTCTATTTTAATTCAAGATCAGATATTTGATATAGATTTCCTTCCTCTGTTTCTTTCATATCACTGTGTTTTGATTAGCGTATTATTTTAGCTTATGCTGTAGGAATTCAGTATGGTTCAGAACCAATCAACAATGCACTATCATGCTCCTGCTGCAAGTGAAAAATCACATGTTCAGGTGTAGGATCCAAGTTCACCTCCTTTGAGTATTTAAAAATTTACTGAAATACTGTTTTCTCAGAATTTTAAATTCTTTAATAAAAGTAGCACCTGATCCATTTAGAGGAACAGGCTTAAGATCTGATACACATTGACAAACTGAACAGTAATAAAAAGGCATAAGCTTTCTCTCTCTGATCAAGAGTTTGCTATGTAACCTGTAGCTCATTTGGGTAGTAGATGTTTAATTCCAAATTTCAGGGGAACTTTAAGTACTGTGAGTTGTTATACAGCAATGAACTTTGAACCTCCATTGCGATGAAAAACTCCAGTGGCAAATAAACAATCTTACCTGAACGTGTCTTGATAACTTGTGGCTAGCTGTGCACAACGCTGTGCATAAAGGATGCCTGCTTACACCAGACTGGGTGCTTATGACAAGTTGAAAGGCTAAGATGTAGCACAGAACGCATTCTGTGTCTGGCAATAATGATACTGTTTTTAAGTGAACCAGGTAAGGACAAAGCAAATAGTATAAAAATGAATTATAATAAGAAACTGCTGGCATGTGGGCAAATGGCTACAGTAGTGTAAACTAATGTAATAAGGCAAATGTCTATTTGTACAGAATACCCTGCTCTGCCTCTTCCAAACATAAGAATTTCGATCTGAATGACACTACTACATGGTACTACTACATGGTAGAATACCTGTCATGCATCCAGTCTTCCTGTGGCATAGTTAGTGCAGACATTACATCAAAGTGATCTCATAAAAGATTTCTAATCCATACCTGTATTATGTGTTTGAGATCTTCTGGTCTAATGTTTCATGCATTTGAGATTAAATGTGGTGTCCCTTAAGTGATCTCTTCGTTGTGCTCTAGATGACTGCTTGCTATTACCATATTGAGATCAGGTTAAAGTGATTAAATGTTACAACACCAGAACCACTGCCACTGTTCTTGCTCTAGGTAAACATCCTTAAGAACAGCGTAGTCAGGACTCTTAATAAATTAATTCATTATGTAGCTTTTCCTAGCTGAGCTGAGCTGTGTTGTAGGACTGTGTATGTTTAATGGAAGATTAAATTGTTGTGTGATGCTGAGCTTTTGGTTAAAAAGGCACATGCTGTACTCTTGTACAATAAATCTACAGTTTTATTTAAAACATAAAATGTGTGAGTAATTTACAGGTTCAAAACATGACCTCTTTGGCTGTGCATGTCTGCAGAGTATGCCATAAACTCATCTTCAGTGAGGTGTGTGTGCCAATTAATTTGCTGTTTGAACAGAGAAAGGAGCTGGGGTTAGTGATAATGTCCCATTGAGAGCCATCCACAGCCCCTTAACTTTGTGCTTGAACATCTGCCTTTTGGAGTATACATCTTTCTGAGCACTTTTCCCATGGAGGCCTTTAAATCAAGTAAGGGACAGTAATGAGGTGCTCTGCATTTGCCATGTGGGGACAGGGCATACATTTTGCATGTCTCTTTCACATTATTTACAGATCTTTTTTCATATCGATCATATCGATCCTTAGGATTAGAAAGCACAGTGTGCAGCACGCTTGGAAACCTGTGGTACTATGCATTCCTTATAACTACAGTGGCCAGGATTATAATAACAATGAAGTCAGTCAAATAAAATCACTGCATCTTAATTTTCTTTTCCTTTTTCTAGGTTGTGTTCACATCCATATATGTGAATTTACATATAGTCCTGGCTAGTCCTGAGCTGCTAATAACACACATTAAAGTGTAAATTAAAACTATGTTATGTTAGAAAGAATTGCTGTCAAGTTTCTTTGAGGTTTTTTATTTTTAACAGATATAACAAGTGTGTTAGGAACACTTAATAATTAGGCCGTGAAAGGAAGAAGTTTCAGAGAAGGATGACAGATAGGTTTAAAGGAGCTTGAATTTAAAGCTAAAAGGTGTGGTTCCAATGAGCCTGATTTTCTCCCATATCTATGTTTAGTTTGATTCGGGTCTGGTGAGGCTGTAGAATAGCAGCAGTTTCATGAAGGCCTCTCTAAGAGTTAGAGCAGCTGGCTAGAGCTTCTCAGTAAACCTGCTCCAACAGAGGAGTGTCTTGTTTCCTACTTGTAGTTAGCACTGGAAATGCAGGACTGAGAAATGTCACTGCAACGCTTGCTTTCTGCCTTCCTGAATCTTGCAAAATACTTGTTCTGATCATCTCCTTGCAGGTATTTTATTCCTTGTGAACATTTCTGTTTATTATGTAGAGCTACATCTGTTATAAATAATTTACTACTTGTTAATTTGACTCATAGGTTTGATCATTGACACAGGCTCTGTTCCAGTATTTCTGACTTACATAATTAAACCCAGAAAAACAAAAACACTCAGGAGATTTTCTGAAAGTCATGGCATAAAAAAACCCCCAGTGTGTTTTTTTGCCTGTCGGCTTGTGAGGGTTTTGAGTGAGCCTGCTTCAAGTTTCTGTTTTTAAAGCCTGCTTTAGGGAGAGAAGAATATGACAACTGAGAAGCTGATGTAATTTGGTGCATCCGGAGGCCGAGGATATACAGCAGTATATCAAGTATTAGAATCGGCAATATAAAAATGAGATCTTTACAAACAGTTGCTGTTTACTTTTACTAACTGTGACAGTAGGAGTGTATTAATTGAGTTAAATAGCCTTCCAGTGCTGATCTTTCTTCATCCCTCCTCATTTTGCCTCTCCACACCTCAGGCATTATATTTCAGCAATGACTTAAACACATCCATGATTAGGCATCATTCATCACAATGCTAGATTTCCCCTGAATTAATGTTTAATAATTCATATTATTTTATCTTTGTTCTACTTTCATATTCTGTTAAGCCACCACAGATTTTTGTAATCACAGATCCCTGTGCACAGTGGAAATTGTTAAAGAGAGAAGCTGAAGAGTTTGGCTCCTGCATTGGGAATGTAGAGGGAATTTGACATCTGGAAATGCACTGGAAGCAGTCTAGTATTGAGAAATATGTAGATTTTACAGACTTCTATTTTAATAATTATTTAGTAATGGGCTAAATAGGGGTTTGTACCTGTGAGATTCTAGGAGTGCAGCATGTCTGTGTCTTTAGTCTTAAGATAAAGCTACACTGAAAAGATTCCTGTTATCAGACCCTCAAGCCTAGAATCTGAGTAGTCAGGACTATCTGGTGTCAAGGATGCTCATTTTGCATCAGTAGTAGTTGTTTTTTCCTCTTTTCTAGGAGAAAGATGCAAAATAATAAGAAACCATTTCACAATGTGTAGAATTGGTTGAGGAACTTAGATTCATTGAAAGACACAAAGTAGAAATAATGGAGATGAGCTGGACCAGTTGCAACTTACAGCTCTTTAAGCCTTGGAACTGCTGCTCAGTAAAAGATAGCAGGGTAACTTTGGGTGCCATTTTTGTTACATTCACCCACTGAGGATGTGGTCAGGACCCTAATTTAAAGAAAAATATGGAGCTAGATGGACTTCTCACTTGACAGTAGCATGGCAGCAATAGAGGGGTTAAGAGTGTTGCACTACCATTCAGTAATGGGAGATTCCGGTTCATGGGCTCAGTTCATGCATCTGTTCTGCAGTCTGCTATGGTGCATGTGCTGGTATCCAAGGGTGCAGAACTAACATCCTTCCCCCATATTCCACTTTTCTGCACTCCTTGCAGAAAAGGTAAACTAAACATATTTCAAAAACTATGAACAACATTCAAGAGAAGACTGGGCTGCCAAGAACAGTACGAAATTACAGTCTGACTTCCCTCCCTTCAGCTCACTAAATATCCGCTCATGTGGCTTTTCTTGGCTGCTTCCAGTTCTCTTTTAGGGTGTGTCAAAAACTAACCCAGCCTGAGCAGCTCAAGGATCACTTGTGCCAAGACCCATCAGGAGTGGATTACAGGGCTTTCTGGTGTCTATAAGGATCCTAAGTTTGTACTTTGAATCACAGAATCATAGAATGGTTTGGGATGGAAGGGACCTCCAAGATCATCTAGTTCCAACCTCTCTGCAATGGGCAGGTTACCTTCCACTAGACCAGATTGCTCCAAGCCACATCCAGCCTGGACTTGAACACTTCCAGGGATGGGGCATTCACAACTTCTCTCCACTGTCCACACCATAATTGGCACAGCGGCGAATTTACTGGGATGTTGCAGCTTCCTGTTCAGTCAGGTCCCCTGGCGTGGCCTGGCATCAGGAATATTCAGGTCTCCAGAACAGAGACCGGACCAGTAGCTTGCTTTTGGCCTGCATACTTAGATTTCTTTCAGTGGAAGTAGACGACAGCTGCTACACCTTCTTGGTGGTATAGGAGGAATGAGCTAGCCTATGCCTCTGACTCCACGCCAGAGCGTGGCAGGCTGAGAAGTGCTCCTGGATCTCATAGGTTAAACATGGCCAAGACATGAGAAGTGACTATAGAAACTCAGTCTGAGAAGGAATATTCACAAACCTAATGCCTCTTACTTTCCCCTTCAGATTCAGGTAATATGTCTGAAGGTTTATCATGTTAGTGACATTTATCGCTGTATATGCATATATAAGCATATCTGCTTTGTGTTTCCTAGGGGGGATGGAATGCTTTTGAGTTTAAAGAAGTTTTGGATAAAATACAGATGCAGCTTTGGGAGCAGAGGTACACTAGAAAACAACTGACTGGCTTGTGCTGCATTGCATTTATTATTAATGTGTGGCAAAGGAGGACCATTCACTCCAGTCCCAGTGCTACTAGGTTTTAAAAGACGTAACAAAAACTGTTGGAGGTCAGTTTTTGCACACATTTAATGTGTTGAAACTTAGGGCCCAGAAAGATCTTACTGCAAAGAAAAGGCTTAGATGCTGCAAAGTTTATCTTTTGGATTCACTGTGTGCATACATACATAAGTATGTGTGGGAGCAAGGAAGCAGGGCAAGAATGTATATCATCTTCTCTAGTCTATTGTAGGCATTTAACTGCTCAGAAATCCTTGAAGGCACCTATTCTGTTTGCCATAAAAGGAATTCAGACTCCTGGTTTTATGAATCACATCTTAATTAGATACCTATGGCAGGCAAGTGAATTCCCGGCCAATCTTTTGTTATGGGGATGAGAGTCCCCAAAGGGCAAAGAAGGTGCCCCTCAGTGGGCAGGGCCAGGCAGCCACCTCACCAGAGACTAAGGAAGCCTGGGGTTCAGTTACTGCTTATAGGAATATTTTAAAATGCATGACTATGTCAAACTGTATGGCTGCCCTACATAGCCTCTGATGCACTGGAGGCCTGTCATGCACTGGGCTGAAGCCTGTATGCCTGAATGTTTTACTGCATTTTGACCTCAAAATTCTATTAGCTGTTTTAGCAGGGCTTTTGCAAGAGAAACTTCTGAAGGTACTGTTTTCTTGTGCCTTCTTCTGGAAACTGAAAGACTAAATGAAAAGGAACGTTTTGTTATACCAGGTCATTATAGATACTCTCAAATAAATACAGATTCTGTCTTCAGCTTTCTATTTCCACATAGGTCTGACAGGACTCAACATCAGATGCTTGTTAATGTATGTAGTAATGTGCAAGATTATCATCTTGCATTAACATTAACGTCTGCAAAATCTTCTGATCATTTTTGTAATGTCTGAAAAGTTAGACATAGCTTGCAGGGAATTTCCACTGAAAAGAAACATATTTTGGAGGACATCCCAGGTTAAGTCATTCAATATTTTTTTGCCAATACACTGGATGGTATTACATGATGCCAAGATAAATTCAAATTAACACAAAAAATATGCAGTCCTATTGGTTCTGGGTTTACATAAGTTGCTGGCACATTATGTTAAGAATTCTCAGATAAATAGTTGACAGGAAAACAAAGTCCAAATGAAAAACAAATTTAATAATTACATTAATACACTTAAGAGGCACAGAAGAATGAAATTTTTATCCAGTGAAATTTTTCTTCAGCAAAGTAATTAAACATGGAGATGTGTTCATAGACCGAATTTCAAAAGAAAAATACAACAAATACAAATTAAGAAATTAGAAAAATATTGCTGTGAATATTTGTGTACTGAAACAATTCACTTGTAATAAAGCTTCCCAGATGCCTTAGGTGCCTTTGAAAACTGTGGGTTGAAAAATAATTTTTTTAAAGGGTTATTAAAAGGTAAACAGTAAAATTTTGAAATATTATTCTGCTTCCACTTGAATGTTTCATTTATAAAAATGACAATTCCAATTTTTGATATTTTATAGTGTAATGTTTAAAACATTTTTACTACTTTCATAGTTCTTATTAATGTAGCTACATAAATGAAACCACAGTCTAACAAAGAAAGACTGAACAAGATCAAATAGTTGGCAGCTGAAACTGGGCAAATTTAGAAGCAGAACTAATGTTTGGTGTTTTCTTAGTGGGGCTAATTCACCTTTGAGATAGTTCATGTAGCTGTACAGTAGATTTTTCATCACATTATTTTTTTTAAAGTAAGGCTGTTGTCCCTTTTCAAAAACTATTTAAATGCTGTTTGTGTTTCTTGGCTGACCTAATAGTTTATTCTTCATGGGTACGCCCTTTCAGTTGATTTTCCCACCTGGTTTAATTGTTTCCTGAGACCTTAGATGATCACACATCCCCTTGAGCTTCTGCTTCATTAATCTAAGAGCATTTTTGGATTCACTAATTATGGGATTCTGAGAATTCAGGCTTGGATTCTGTGGGCAGTACCTGTATGCCTTTAGAAATATCTGGGTATTGAGTTTCCACGCTTGCTTTTGGGTTGCTTCCCTTGCTATTTGTGATCTGATTGAAGCCAAGTGAGATTTTTTTAGCTTTGATTCTGAACTGAATTTTCAGATACAACAGAACCGGCTGAAATGTTGTAGGAATGTGTTTGATTTTAAGATCAATCAAAATGCTTAAAAGGGCTTTCTCTACTTCTTCAGTCTCGCACGTTTCTCAGTTTCCTTGGAATTACACTACTAGAATTTACTCATTAAAGACTGGTTTGCTTCCATGATATTTTTAGTGTCAGCAGCTTCGCTCCCATAATATTCAAGAAAATACTTTGTTTTTGCAAGTCTCCATTCCTCTGAAAGCCACCTACTTCCATGGGAAGGCATGGGACTTCAAACATTTTTTTTCCTCCTCTTCAGCAATCTGTAATTGTTCTTTCTCCACAACCTCATTTTTTCATTCTAACATCCCCAACATGCATGTTAAAATCCTAATAAGACCTGTGCACTGCAGAAAGTGCTGGTTCCCAGATCAGTAAACATGGAGGAGATTGCAATATGATGAAATTTATTATCTAAAAGAGAAACTAAACTGCTGCTGGTAATAGAAAGTCATAAACTCACAGAGCATGCACTGCTTTATCATTTCTGATGAACAGCCTCATTACTCTGTGCCTTTGGATAGAAATTGTTGAAGGCAACAAGTAGTCATTATACTTCATGTCCTTCAAGATTTTCACTCAGGAATTCTCCTTGAAGATGGAGTTAGAAAGGTGTGATCATAAAATGCAGTTCAGTTCTTCATATGGTTAAGTCTCTTACATTAGAGCAAACTACTCCATGACAACTTACAATTTCTTAGGCAAATGTCTGGTTAGGTGGATAGTGCGCAAACTATAAAAAAGCATTCACAAAAGGGAAAGAAGTATTGTTTAGGGGGTGTAAGGCCCAACACTTTTCTTGGTGTATTACAGTCAACTGTAGGTGACTCTCATGGTTTTATTCAATTTCTCATTTTGCCTTGCAAGGCATATTTTTCCTCCAAGAGAGGATGACCCGTGTAATCGCTTTGCTTGACCCACCCTAATCCCTACCACAACAATTTCAATACTTGAAAAATTCATTCATCCAAATAGTTTGGACTGCTGCTTTATTGTTTTATAGTCTTGAATTAGGACCTGGATAGTCTTAATCTTAGAATCAAAACCATGTCTGGTAATGAGAGGAAATATCAGGATAAGCTTCATTAATTGTAGGCAAGCAGCTAAGAGCACAAACGTCCAGGAGCACACCCAGTGAAACTCTTTCTTGCCTGCAGCTGGAGCTGAGAACTGGAAAGCTGTGTGTTTCTGGAGACACTGAATGTACAAAGGGGGAAATAATGAAGTCACACTATACTTTTGATTTTAAGCCAGTTCTTCTCTGGAGCATCACACAATTGTACCATGGATTTTCACACCTGAGTAGATTACCAATGAGAAGGAGAAGCTTAAAAAGGGGATTCTAGTCGATTTACTTGTTTTTAAACTTCCCTGCCATCAGCTAAGTAACTAATATTCCTTAGCAATATTTCCTGTAATATCAGAGTCACAATTTCCATTACTTAGATTCTGTCAATCTCAGCATATGTTTTCATTTGATGTTTTTCAGATATTTCTTCTAGATATTACATTGGAAACCTTGAAACTTGATCATGCATTGAAACTTTGCGATGCTGAGATTAGGCTGAAGTTCCACAACGCCCATCATTGTCACTGCTGTGGGAGGCAAATATGTACCAGCTGTGAATCTGTGTTCTGTGCAGCCAAGCAGGAACTTGCTGGCATATTTGGAGGCAATAGCTCACATTCATTTTTCATATACTAATGATGGATTTTCTACCTCTTCGTAATGTATATGCCCATAATGATTTGTTTACAGTGAGATTTCAAAGAGGCAACACAAAGAGACAAAATGGGAAATAGCTGTGTGGAGATGACAGGCCTTTGCCATACAATCTTGCAGCTCTCATCTGTGTTGAAGTTCAGGGAATGTATCTCACTTATTTCCTGTGTCATACTTTCCCAAAGAATATTCTTCTCTTTAGAAAATTGCAGATCAAAATAACCAAAAGATAAAAATCGAATTGTGCAAACATTTCCTTTTACAGCTTTTTTACTCCCTCAAAGTCTTTAATATTTGAAAACCTTGCTTTGAAAAGCAAAAAAACAAACAAACAAAAAGCTACAAAAAACCTTGGAACTTGGATTCGGAGTTTGTGTGAAAATCTAAGCATAAAATTAAGAACTATGTGAATGCCTTAAATAGCCTTTAATTATTCTTTGATGACCAAAACTAAAACAGAATCTGGATATCTATGCTAACTGTTACTGTCAAGACTACGTTACTGTGTTTCCACCTTGAAATTATGTGAAGTGAGAAATGTTTTGTGGTTCAAACCACTCCTCCTGCTGTGCAGCATCCTCTGTTAGAGAGATGGGACAAATACAATTTGACTGATGAGTTTATCATCTTCTGTATCACCTTAATCTAACACATTTTATGAGTCAGCAAATCCAGGTATTTAGGCATCTGTTTGACCCTTTTCCTAGGTGTCCTTAGAGAGGAGGAGAGACTAAATAGCTGCTGAACTGACTGTCCTCCTTCCATTGTGTTTAAAAAAGGATAACGGCTTGAGTCCGTTTTCCACTCTGGTTTTAAAAGCATTGAATTCAGCAGAATCACTCTGGATTACAAATGTCATCCTTGGGAGTAGAAAATGACCTTGTGTCCCTTTTCTTTCAACCACATAGTTCCTCTTTCCAGCTTTCCCATGTTGAGCAAGGGCAGTTTGGCATGTGCTACCACTGCACATTTCCCTCCCAATTATCCATTTCCTCTCCTGTGTGCATTTTTGGCATAATGTGTTGTGTTCGGAAACCTACATACCTGAAACATTTGGAAGCACTGAATTCTGGACACATCTGGTTATTAGATTTGAGGTGGTTAGCCCTTCTGTGAATAAAACTGTCACACTGCCATAGGAAATTCCACTAAGTTTTTGCCCTCTGTATTAAAATTTTGCCTCCCATATTTTACTGCTTTATTTATTAACAAAGAAATTTTATATTAACCATGAAAAACACTGCAGAAGGTTATATGAAGGATGTAATTTGGGAAATAGTTTTGTAGATGAATAGAAATAACTTTTTTCTGTATATTTTTGCTGTGAAAATTTGTGTGTGACCATATGATCAGTAAACACTTTCTTGTAAATTTGTAGTGTGAGCAGCTTGAAAAACCTCTTGTTCGACTTCAGCCTGCTGATGTTTGACATTAAACTAGCTTAAATGTTAGTGGCTACCTATGACAAGCTGTGAATTTATGGATGGGAAAAGTTTAAGGATAGTGATAGAATGGGGGAAACAGTCCACAGGAGGGGATGGAAGAGGTGTACTAAAACCTCTCACTAGTTCTGTATCTGTAGATTATTACATTAAAGACTTAATTCAGCAAGATACTTAGTACTTGCTTCACTTTTGTACCTGAGTCCCTGTCCTAGTGAAGAGAATGGGAATATTTACACAGTTGGCAGTATGTACAGGTATCAGTATCTTGCTGAATTAGTATTCAACATATTTAGGAAAAAAAAAGGAATTATAATCACCCTGGAACTCTATTTACACCTGCTACCTCTTCTCTTGGCATAATGCCCAACGGCTGCACTAACAAGAGACTTTTTCAGCCCTTATTGTCCTTCACCTCCCTCCCTGATGGAAGGGACAAATCTGCTGACAGAACCAATGTAGTGTTTCATTTAAAATGGCATTGGTTAGCTTGAACAGAGGGTTTTTGCTAACTTGACTCTTTAAGACTAAAATTAATTAGGGTGCTAGCTAGCTTCCACCCCCTAGGTCAGCTGCTTATGGAGTACGTGCGTGTTTGTGTCATGTAAGTAATATATGTAGGTCAATAACAATTCAAGACTGAATTTGATAATGGGTAGATTTTCAATATTAATTGTAATAACAATAAATAAAAGTGTGTACCATAGTGGCCAAACAATGAGACACTGAAAAAACCCAGCTGCAGCCAGTTCTCATAACACTTGGTATTTGTAACTGATATTGGGGCTTAAAGGAGTTTTTCAGTTCCATAATAGGGAAGATGGATTTTGATAGCAGAGGCATGTTTTTGAGAGGCCATTTCCTTTTCCGGTTAAAGTAAGGTTTCTTTCCTGTTCTTTCTTTCCAGTGGAGAGCCAGTGTCTCTCTCAGGTGCACTGGCAGATGGGGCGAGCGTGAAACCATTTTTTTTTCTTTTGCAGTCAGCATTCACTGCAGCACCCTGTGGCCCAAGGAAGGAATGGATGGAAAGTTAGACTGCTCAGTGCCAAAGTGGCCTCCTGGAGAACCTGGTGGCCAGAGCCTCTCACATACATTGTCAGGGCATTTACTTGTTCCTTTGTAGCTTTCACTGTGTTATAAGTTAACCTTTGCATTCTGGACCTGGGTCAGTTTGTGTCTTTAAAGAACTCTTCCAGAAAAGGTAAATCTTACCATAAAGATTGGGGAAATGCACTTCAGAAGTCTAGCTTTAAAAGCTCAGAGTTTTAAATCCGAGTGAGACTGGTATGTTCAAATGCATGATGGGGCATTGCTCAGCACTCAGTGTTGCAAGAATTCAAGATGGCCAAGCTCCACTTTTACAAGCACCCAAATGTCTCCTGTTTTTGACTTGGATGTGCTGTGCCTCTGGCAGTGTTCACACTCCAGGGAATTCAGAGACTTTTACCAAGTAATGCAGGGAAGGATAGTGCTCAAGGGTGGGATATGTAGCTGCTAACAGTACACATATGGTGGCGTGCTGGGGAAAACCCCAGTCTCCCAAACCATCTTTCTTGGAAGAAGATTAGGAAACTCCTATGCATATGCCTGGAGCAAGTGGCTCATGGCTTGGGAAGCATGGTAGGAGCACCCTGCAACTACGTTGTGGAGCAGTCTCTTGCCTGCACAAAGTGGACTGTGCCTCCTGCCACCCAGGGACTTGTCAATGCAGCTTAGCCACTGTCCATGTGTCGATAACAATTTAATTACTTATAGAAAGTGGCATGAAAGAGACTGGGATTGGTCCTCTCTCCTTGACCCAGTACCATCAGAGATGAGGGTCTGCATCCCCTCCAGGAGGAGGACCACTGAATCCAAAGCACCCTTTGCTGCTTGAGAACAGCTGAAATTCCTAAAACTGAGTGTATGTACCTTTCAAAGGCACAGACTAAGATTCTGCAAGTGGCTGCTTCTAGGGTAGTGCTCTCTTTATGGTGCTGAATCTCAGTAACACCAGTCATATTTCTTGAGATTGAGTAGCCTGGAGGAAATCTGTGCTGCTGCAAGATAAAATACATTGAGGAAAGCCAACTAAGGGGAAAATTCAGCTGCTTTATGTGATGTAATTCTGTTTCCCGGGACTTACAATATACACTGCATACACTAGATGGCAATGTAATACCTGCATAGAGAGGTTACCACTAAATACAATGAAAAGTACTTTCAGGTAGGCACTATGAACTCTTTCAAAGTAATAACTTTAACTCTTTTACAGTAAATATTCTAACACAAGGGAAAAACACAGGACAAATTCAGAGCAGTAGAGGACCACTGAATTTGATTATTGCTCTTTCTAATTTGTTTAATAACTTACATATATATTTGTCACATAATTTAATAATTATTTCATAAGGTAAAGTCTGTTAGTATGTAGTTTCATGACCTTTGTTATTTTTTCGTCTCCTATCCCTGTTTGACCCTAGCTCAAATAGCTTTGAAACATCCTTCCCGTATATTCCCTTTAGAATACTTTAGACATTACAGATGTTCCCTTTTCATTTCCTCTTTTTTTCCGATGAGCAAAAGTCTGTATAATAGTTTGGTAATGTTTCTGGGACACAAGGAAGCTCTGTTGCATGTATATCTCAGGTCCACCTCTTTCTCAGGCTTTGCTGTGCCTTTTCGGATTTAGCCCAGGCATAGATAAGCCTGAGATATTTGATTTAACATATACTGTACTGTATTTTTTCATATATTTAAGTGATTGTGTCATTCATCTAGAGCCAGTACTGAATCTTCAGTAAGGTTTTGTAATATAATGAGAAGCTTTTTCTCTACTGTGTTGGCTTTTTTTAAAAAAATATTACTATTTATTTGTTTCAGATACTATTTAAATGAAATTTAAGGGAGAACTGCTGTCCTGAGCTCAAAGCAGAAATTCTAGTTGACTGTTTTGTAGTGCTGCTGTCATTAAGAATCAAACAGGGAAATTGGTGTGTTGCAGCTTTTAAATGATAAGAAAAAAGTTAATATTGCAAGTATAATATTTTGAAATTTCCATGTAAATTCAGATTCAATTCATCCCCTTTACACTTTGGTTTTTTGTGCAATCAGAATGAAATACTCCTCAGTGAAATTCTTGGTGTTGTTTTCAGTCAATAAAAGATTAGTGGGACACTCTAGGTATGAAGAGCTGGCAATAATCAGTAATTGCACATGTCCCTCAAGAATCCACCCTGTCAGATATCAGTCTACACCCCATATAGCTGCTCAGCTTTTTTTCTCAGATGTTAATTTTCTATCTCCTAATTAATCTTCTGGTATTTTCCCCACTAGAGCAGTCTCTCTCTCTCTCTGCTTATTACTTCCATCCTGTCCACTCATCTGCTTTTTTTAGCTGCCTTTTCCTTCCTCCTCCTTCACTGTATAGAACCTACAGGGAACAGGAACTTATACATTGGCTTAAAGGGAATTAACAGAAATATTTAGACTTTTTTTTATCCTGTTATGGCATGCTTTGGTATTACTCTTTCTTTATACCTATGCTCTGACCCTGTCATAAGATCAGTTGATTTTTTGTCTTCTCAACACAGTGACTGAATGTAAGCATACACATTAAAAATACAGGAATGTAAATCACTGCATTTCATGCAAGACTGAATGTTGTCGTATATTTACCCTGACTGTACCTGTCATATCATCATAGAATATATAATAGAATATCTGAGGTTGGAAGGGACCTTAAAGATCACTAGTTCCAACCCCCCTGCCATGGATGGGGGCACCTTTCACTAGACCAGGTTGCTTAAAACCACATCCAACGTGCAGTTGAACACTTTCAGGGGTGGGAAATCTTCCTTCTTGTTGTCTAACGTGATGTGCTTTCTGTGCTATGCTTTCTTCCTTAGTCTCTTTTCTAGCAAGGAACTCTTCTTGCAGTTGAGGTCAACAGTGGACCTATCCCTTGAACACAGACCTCTATTACAAACCAGCATGGGTTTGTGTTGTGCTGCAGAATTGCTAGCCTCAGGGCTTTCTTTTAAGGTGAAACTGAAAGCCAAAGTGAAAACTGAATTAATTCATTAATTTACCAAAAATGCTTTCCCTAACCTGGTAGTAGGCATTAGATAAAAGTCAGTTGAAAATTCTCTGTGAAATCCTTTTGGGGCTTTTGATTACTGAAGGGACCACAGGACAAATTCCTCCATTCCTAATGCCATGCATACCATGGGGAATCTTGCACTGCAGACGTTTTATCATTGTCATATTGTCAGCAAGTTAAAAATGTTAATTTTTAAAGCCTAAAATATAAAAATATCTGTATTTTAGCTACAGCTGTTTAGAAAATGTTTTTTAGCATCTGTTGTTTAATTTATATTTTGATTTGATGCTTTGTCACAAAGACATTTGTCCTTTTGGCTTCTGACTGAAAGATTCCTTTGAGGTTCAAAGTTAGCAGCCTTGGGTGAAAGCTGTCTTTACACCTGCATAAGCAAGAGATTAATATATTAAATGGATTAATTTTAACCAATCAAATTTTTTACACAAATGAAGAGCAGTCTTCCTTTGAGTGTAGAAAAGCAAGGCAACCTGTGCAAACATATTGTTTCACTGTATAATTTTGGGGCTATAGTCTTGTGTCATCAGAATATTCTATGTCAGATAATGTCCTTGCTTTAAAAGTTATTACACAGTTCCAGATATTGGAAAAAAGCAGAAGGCACTCCATATGTTATTTTTTTTTAACATATAACAAGTGTATATTAGGTAAGAAGTGAAAGGTCAGTGTAATTGGTTTAGCCTCAAGACATAGGTCTTGAGGCTAAATTGTAAGTAATTTTCACAGTTCTCACTGGCAAATTCTGCAGAATGGCTGTTATAAGAGGTAAAAAAAAAAAAGCTCCCCTGGTAAAGTGATTTGATTCCAGAATTACTGACTTACTGAGATAAAAACGTAAACTTGAACATGTCCCTCTTTGATCACAAATTCCCCAAGATAAATCAAAATTAAGAAGTATCTAATAAGTCATGGATGAATGAAACGTTAACTGTTTTGCAGTGGAATGTCAGGCCATCTCTGCGGCAGTTGCAGAATCTCAGCCCATTAGTGCTTTGCAACTTCCAGCTGAAATTTTGTTTTCATTTTGTTGCTATTTACAGTTTGTTGTATGAAACACAACAAATCTGATGAGAATTGTCTCTTTCTTTGCTTTGTTGTAAGTTAGATGGTCAGACTGTGGTGACGATTGCAGTAGCATGTATTGGTTTTCTGTTGGATTTACACTGGTCCATCAAGTGTTAGGGTTGGTTGGTGATGTAGTTTCCTTCAAGTTCAAAGCCTTCCCCATAAGGGTTTTTATTTAATTGAGGTTCTATTTCCTAAAAGGAAAATAGTTGTAGAGATAATTCTCACTGCAAATCTTTTGCATCTGCTAGTTATAATGTTCAGACTGGACAGCTTTGGTATCTGACTTTCTGTTTTCTAGGTAAAAATGCATTAACTGTGGAGTGAGTTAAAAGCTTATTTTGACCAATTAAGAAAGAAATGCCCACATGCTTATGGTGCTCAGCAAAGCTCTTAAGCTGAGCAGGCACAGCAGCTGACTGAAATTCCCACAGAGAAAAGCGATATGGCTATTACCTCGCAAAAAAGACATGTCCAAAAAAATCTAAGTAGTAATAATTTTCACCTTCACATTTCCAGTAATATGACCTACATGTTTTGGAAAACATCCTGCAACCTTTTGTTTCTTTAAGCATTTGTGTTTGCCTTGATGTCACAGCTCATTCAGAGAGCCTGCTTTGTGAATGAGCTCATCAACAGCTATGGTATCTGGAAGCCAGACTTCCATTAAATGTGCCTGAGGATACCATGTGGGCGGTGAAGAGGTATGGGGTTTTTTGAAACTTTTACCAAAATGATTCTTAAAAAAACCCCACCTCATTGAGCTGATGGTAACTATTATGTTCTCAAATTGAACGAGGCATTCAGAATTATCTTAAAAATCTCATTGAGAATCTTTGATCTTCATGCCCTTAACGCTGGAGAGAAGAGAATGAAACAAAACAAGTCAAAAAAAACAGAAAAGCACTGCCTACCAACACAGAGAAAATATGTTTCTTTTTCTTCAATATACAAATACATGGCTCTTTTTTTAAGCATAAAATTTCTTTAGTGTTTTTGTATATGTACTACACTCATACTTTAAAAAAAATAAAAAAGTTATTGAAAGTATATCATGTCTATGCTACATGCTGAATTCCCTCTCCCTCCTTCTAAGCAATGGTTGCATTTATGCTGCACATAAAACTAACCTGGCCTTTTTCTGAAAAGGCACAGCATGTTTGCAAGTCTTACAATGGAAAGAAATCAATATAAAGAAAAAGGATCAGAGATGGTAAACAATAAAATATTAAATGTTGATAAAATTGTTGTAGGATGTATGAATTAGGTGAAAAGAGCTTTTTTTCCTTTTTTTTTTTAATCTCTCCTCTCTAAGAAGACACATTTTTTGTTTTCTGGTAACTGAAATATCTGTATGATTATGAAAAGTTTTAGAACAAGAGGAGATAATTTGATAATTTGCGTATTTGTAAAGCTCTAGGTAATTAAACTGCTCTCCTTTCAATCTGGTGAAGGAAGAGCAGTGAATTCTTCAAACATTTCTCATTGCATTTGCGCACTCCTTTCTGGTATCTTCTACAGATTCATTGCAATAATTAGACAGATGTGAAAGAAGCAGTTGCTGTTGCAACCAGCTACTGTTGAGGAATGAAACAAACAGCTGGGGAAGATGAAATAATGGAGGGCACTTGGGAAGGGAGCTCAGTTTCAAAAGAAGTTCCTGGTGGGTGGTAAGGCAGTGATGTTGCCAGATCGAGGAGAAGAAAAAAAAGACAATATGGGGTTAGATTGGCGATGGTGTATTGATGTGGGAAGGATAAAGCTTTGGAGAAATTTGGGAAGGGAACAACAAAGTTACTGGGTTTAGGGGTGGAGGAGGCAGTAGCTGAGAAGGGAAGTTGGAGAATGAGCAGCTTTTCAAGGCGGAGAGAGAACTTGGAAACTTAGACCAACAACAAATTCAAGATTAGTGGCAGGCACTGTAAGCACAGCAGCGATAAGATCACGAAGGGAGGAAGGCAGCATTTTATGCTCATTCTGTGTGCTGAGCTCATGCTGGTTTGTGAAAAAAAGCATGGTACAGCGCCGAGGGTTTGGGGATGGGAAGGTGTCAGCTGCTGTTGCCCCGATCCCCCAAAACTACAGTCACAATTTTACCTAATAACTCCTGTGAAGGACAAGACCGTGTGCAGCACATAAGCTCAGAAGGAAAACAAGGTGGCATAGCCCCTGGGTGGCAGCGTGCAGAGCTGCCTAATTCAAGCTAACACATCTTTAGAGCGATCTTGTTTGCACTTCACCTGGTTTCTGACTCTGCTTGAGGCTATATCCTATTGAACTTGAATGGTGTAAGGCAGAAGGAAGTGGAAAATCTCCAATCCAGAGTGCTGAGAGAGCGTTTACAGGAAGTGGTTAATGGGAGCACAAGGTCTAGTGATTAAAAAGCTTACTGCAGCCTCAAGTCTTTGATCTTACCACGGTGCTTGTCCCATCGATCATTACAATTTATTGCCCTATCTATGCACATTTGCTCTTTGTGAGACTATTTGCACAATCCATCCTCATTAGATAATCAGGTGATTTACTCCCTGTCTACACAAAACCAATTCACAATGGGTGATGCCATTGATGTGCAAGTGGGGTTTATTCAATTCAGTTGACACTGAAGTAAATTGCATTGCCCTAAACTCACAGGTTTATAGTATGTATGTGCTCGCAAATGTGGATTAAGGGGTTGGCAGAACAAAAATTACGCGGATGTTGATCACTGTACAGAACAAACCTTCAAAACAGAAAGAAACTTACATAAGAAATATTCCAAGTACTATTTTGCAGCATGGTGACCCAAAATAAAACGTAACTCTGAAGTAGATTTTTCCGTGGTTTAAAAACATCTAAATCTGAATCTTTTTAAATTGTAAAAAAAGAGAAAGGGAGGGTGGAGGGGAAGGGAAGCCAAGAAATTTAACATTTAGATTACTGGCTTTTCTCCCCCCAACTTATAAATAGGGGAGAAAATACCTAATAATATATTCTTTATCTATGAAATATTTATTTGGATAAAATAACACAGTAAAAACATGTTTCCCAGTCTCTGTACCTGTAAAATAACTTGAACACTACTAACATACTTTTAAATTTCCCAAGAGCTTAAACTGCTATTCAATTTTAAACATTTTGATTACTGAAAAGAATCCAGTGCCTAAGAGAAGGTTGAAAAGAAGAATTGCTAATAGAAGTTAGGATAAGGAAATTAAAAAAAAACCAAACAACCTACCAACCCAGAATAACACATGTAGCCACACCAGGGCATGAGGGTGTCTGTGAAAGCACTAATATTTCTTTTCTGTCTCTGTTCTTCTTGTGCTGCTCAGGAGAAAATTTTCTTTTCTGTATTTGTGGATGGTGATTCAGTACCTTGCTCTTACCTCTATTTCCTGGAAATTGAAAAGAATCTCTCTTTCTCTTTTTCTCTTTGTGTGGATACTACTGCTTAAACTTTGAGCTCTGGTTCAAGTGCTTTAGAACTACTTTGCTTCTTTTGAGTCTTTAGATGAAGAAGCAATAGTGATGTCATTTGTCACCCGATTAAAAATAAGTATGGTACACTGGAAGCAATAAGGTTGAAGGGTGATTTCTTTGATGCATCTGTTCAGGTTACTTTACCAGAGACCCCAGCAACCTGGTGCTGATGTTGGATTGGATTAAGTTGATTGATATTATATTTGAGAATTAACGATAAAGGTGTAAAAATCAGCTCCAGTGGTACTATTATGAAATATTTTATGTCATTGCCTCTCTCAGGCAGTATCCTAATTTATAAAAGCAGTGAGTGAGCTATGGGCATTTAGCAGTTGTATTCTGAACTGTGTGTGTTTGGCTAGATTTTGAATAGACATACAATGTTTTGCTATTTACATAGTACTATAGCTGCTCAGGCCTTTTTTTTTTCCCAAGAAAAATGTGTGTGGGGAAAAAAAATTACATGTTAGAAATTGCCAGTAGAAGCCTGGCTTTCACAGAACAGTCTCCAGTAGGAGACGATAAATTTTCTGATAATGGCATCACATTTAGTTTCTACAGACAGCAAATTCAAAGAATGCCAGAGTAAATATTGAGCCATACAATATGTCTCTTGGGATAGACATCAATTTGAATCCTGAATGATGTATCACTCTAATAAAGTCAAAGTCAGATGGAACTGAATAAAGGATGTTCTTCACCTGCTGCTTGGCCTGTCACACATTTTGGAGATGGAGTAGTGGATTACATTCACACAACTAATGAAAGGTCTTAACAAATGAAAAAATATGCTAAAGAGGCAGAGCAATGGGTCTTCCTTCAATAAGGAACCAACTGTTCCCAAAGTGTCTTTTTTTTCTTGTCCCTTCCCCCCATGATTAATCCGTATTTGAGACTGTTGACTCTAGTGCTCATTCTCAAATGATCGTCTTTGCTTCTGCTCTGCTTAGTCACTATTATTCTAAAGCTGATTTCTGTGCTTGCTAAGGTAGTTTCCCTTGTTCTGCTTGTCCTAGTCGGTGTTTTTAGAAGACACATCTTTAATTAAACTCAAGAGGAATTAAACCAAAAATTCCAGGAAGGGTGTTAGCATAAGGAATGAAGAACCACTGAAGTTTAAATGTTGAAGCATTTTGGCAAAAATAATATAGTATATTCATGACATTTGCTATGAAGAAGAGATTGGAATTCAAAAAGCTGAACAATGGCACACATTTAACACTTAGGTATAAGAACATTTTAGAAATAAATGTATAGAGTGGTGATTTTCCAAGTGGGACTGGAAGTTAAATTAAAATCAAATCAAGATGCATGAAAAGGTATTGCATACCATTTTGGTCTGGTGTTCTGTAGTACAGTGACATTATTTTGGCAATATGAAAAGTAGCGCTTTTATAAGGGAGTTGACACTGTCCTACTAATTTCAGCCAGAGGGCTACAACAACATAACTGGTGAAGAAAGATGAATATGATTGATTGGATAGAGTGCATGGATTAACAGGTGTTAGAGCAGAGAAAAAATGTGCAATGAAGAGAAACGGGGCATGAGAGGAGAAGGAAAACAGGTGTTGTGGCTTACTAGAAGGTTTAAGGAATTTGGCACAGAGCATGATCCCCTATTTACTGAAGCTGATGGCAAAGCTCCCATTAACTTTAATCATGCAGAATCCAGACATTTCCCAGGGTATCCAGAAGAAAATAAGAAAAATTCCAGGGAAGCAAAATAATCATGAAAATATGGAAACTTGGAGAACAGCAACACTGAAAAATACAAGCTTGTCAGGAGCCAGCCAACAGAAAACAGTGATTTAGTGATAATAGTCTTATTCTATCTTATTGATCAAGTGAATAAACTTCAAACAAAGGAAGAACTAGTTTAAAGAATTCCTGTTCTGTCATCTGTATCTGCCTAAATAAATGTCCAAATGTTAACTTTTGCGAATTAACATGGCTCAGAACAGTGTGTCTGTAATTTGTTACAGACTGATTTTAGGCTCAGCCTGTTTGTGTGTCCTTAAATTTCGTGAATTCTCTTCCCTTTCTAAATGGTCTTTTAAAGGTAACTGAAGGACATCAAGATAGGAATGGTGGGGTTCACTACTAGACACCTGTTTTGAATGATACCATTTCAGTATACATCTCAGTCTGTTCAAAGCCACCGGACAGCATGTCTTAAACTGTTGGGTTTTCCATGTGTCTTCAAGATATTTTTAGCCTCTGAGGTGTGTCTGAGAGTACCTGACTGTAAATAAGTTATACAAATTATGCAGAAGGTAGGAAATCTCAATAATAGAATAAAAAGAAACCAGCTTAATTTGTGCTTAAATTATCACTCTAGTTTTTTTTCAGTAGTAAAATCTGAATCACAGAAAAAGGTGGAAATAAAAAGTGTTCTGATTAAGAGGTTATGAAACAAGTTGCTTGATGATATTGAAATCTGGGACTGCTTAGAGGAAGGCTTTATGAATAGTGGAGAAAGTGATGTTAGTCTTTATTGTTACTACCTGATATAGTCACGTTCAGTGGTATATGCCCTTTTCTTTATTAGATTGCTTGATTCTGGATTCAGTGATATATGATCAGAAAAAGTCTTGGATTAGCTTACTTCTAAAATTCAATTGCCCATAGTCACAGCACTATGAACTGTTTATTTTTGAGAAGTACTTGGAAATAGGAAACAAGAATTTTTCAATGAATGGATTTTTAATTCTGAGCAGCAGTTCACAGAGTTATTTTCATGGACTGTACCTAATACTTTGAACCTAGAATAAGGGCCTTTTAACAAAAAAAATCTGTGCCACAGTACCTTTTTGTTCCACATTAGTTACAGGATACCTGATGTATGCAAACTTACAAATAGGGAGAATTCAGCACCATTACTGAAGGAACTATTGAGAGGGACTAACACAGGTGACTTTTTTAACATTTACTTCAGGAAACATAACTTTCTGTCTCTGGCACCTGGCTTTGCTCTCTGTGAGAGCAGTCGGTGGATGCCAGGCCTACTCGATAAGCCCTGTTTCAGCATATATGTGGGAAGCACTTTACTGTGCAGCTTTGTTGCTGTCATGGCCAAACACTCCTGACTGGGATGGTATCAGCAGCCCTGGCCCCCCTCTTCTGTATCAGAGAGCTGGCACCTGGGCTTTTTTGACTGCCTGTCTTTGGTTTGCAGGTCACGCATCAGGATATCTGTTATCTCTCTTAGCAGCTAGCATCTCCTCTATGTCTGGTAGCGTGGGCTCTCACCATCCCTACTGACAGATGTGATGTGGTATCCCTGAGACCGATCCTAGTGCATATTCTCATTTCTGGCAGCTCTGGGAGGATCTTGGTCTATAATTTATGTAGATACATCCATCTTTATATCTCCTTAAAAATCACTTTTCTGTCTGTTACATATATTAAGCACTTGACCTGGCTAATGCTGACAGAGATTTCAGCTAGTTGAGTGTATACCAGTACTGACAAGACCCTGATTATGAACTTTGCTGCGATTTGAATGAGCCCTAAATTGCAGATCATAAAGGCACATACAAATTGTCAATGTCTGCAACTGCATGTCTGGATGCTTGATTACAAAGCTGACTGTTCCTAGCTTATTCTATGGTCTAGCACTGGAAAGCAGCATGATGAATAAGACAGTTGTAAAATTTTACAATTAAATATGGATTATGAGTTTTATTCCATGTTTCATTATGACTGTGTTCAATTTAATTCTGTAAGACTGTCGAACTTATGAAAGTTTCTTTGATAAAATATCATTAATCTGCAGCACCCAGAATAGGTATGTAACTATAGATTTTAATTTAGTGATGGGAGGAGAAGTCTTTTAAATGTAGTGGAACAGTGACTTTCAAGGATTTTGAGTAACACTTTAAAATATTTCATAGTTTCTGTATAATATCTTGCCAAAACTGACAAGAAACCTCCAAAAAGTTTGTCTCATTAGAAACTTCTAAAATGTCTTTTGAATATAGATGTCCACATGTACGGAACCAAAGTAGTTTCCTCTCACGCTCTGTAGTAAATAAAAATGAACTACACAGGTTAAATAAATAATAAATAAATAAAAAGGTTAAACACTGACATGCCACTCACTTAAAAATGACTCAGTTAAGGTGCTTCTGACATACAGGGTGTAAATAATTTGAGACTATAAACTATTTTCCCTTGCTCAGGAATGCATTTGAAAATGTGCTGATGGCAGGTGTAACAGACCACTACTTAGAAAGTGCTGCTTAAACACTTTGTCTTGTCTCTACTTCTCCATTTCGAAGTAAATGTGCTGTTTCTTCTCTGCCTGCCTCAGACCTTATTTTGCTGATCATAGTTGAAAAAAGGCATCCAATAACCTAAAATGACATTAAAGGGCAATACCTGTTGCACTAAAGTGGCAATAATTGTACCTTGTATTCAAGACTTGTGCCAGAGCAAACTTGCTCATCAACTTTGATTTCAGAAGATTATTTAAATCTTTAGTATGAATGTCTATAATCCAAAAATACTTTTGTTTTATATTACCTGCAATACCTCATGCCAGTTAAACAGTTCTGTCCTGCTGTGAGGATAAAAACATAACATCTGCATTCAGACCATTATTTAACAATATCACTGACAGTTCAACATGGAAATAGCAGTATTCACATCAAAGTGTTAAATGTGGGTCCCTGTCTGTTATTCTTAAGATCACCTCTGAGTTATTTTTCTTCTACTGGTCAATTAATCTACAAGCAAACAATAGGTTTACAAATATGCCTCTTGTAGAATTACGATTCCTAAAGTCTTCAGTTTAGATTTATAATCTGCTAGGAGAAGCCAGTATTGCTGAAAATACAGTCTTCAAGGGAGTGAAATACACAAGTCACACAAAAGCAGAAGGGAGAAAGTATTGTTATTCTAATCTCAGTATTAAGTAGATAAAGAACCAATCCACTAAAACTGAATTACTTGCCCCAATGTAATCAGAATTTTTTGTAGTAAAGCCAATGAGATGATTTTGATCTCCCTAGTGCTCAACCCCTCCTTTCTTTTACAATATCCTTTGTTTTAAAACAATCCCTAAATCCTGTTCGTATCAAGTGAGAGCAAAAGAAATTTTTGCATCTTGACACAGACATGATATTAATTTGCAAAAAAAATGCCCAAAGCTTCTACAGTATAAATTCTGCAATACCTGATAGCTTATTGATGTGTTCTTTGTCCCCAGGGTCTTTTGATACAGAGATTAAGGGATTTTTATTCCTTCTTCTTTTACCTACATGTAGAATGCTATCTATATGTTAAAATGTTCAATCTGCTTACTCATTATTGGCAAGAGAAACAAATTTTGAAACTTGTTCTGGCACATCTCCATCCCTAAATCTGCTGCACATCGCTATTCTAATGTTTCCTTTTCTCTCTAGAGTAGGCACAATCAGTCTTTGTCCTCTACAGAGCAGATCAGTACACAGGGAAATCTCAGCTCCAGTACAACTTGACTCCTGTGGTGTTTCAGTACTTTATTCTGACCATCTGTGTCTTACTGCTTCAGCAAGTTTCCTCTTAGTATTGTCATTAAGCATTTTCTGCACGCAGACTTTGCACTTGGAAATGAGCAATGTTGTGTTAATCTAATTCTGGTTCATCAGCTAGACTGTGTAAATTTGTAGGGACATGTTATTAGGACCAGAATATGTATTTCCTTTCTCCCCCCCCCATATTTCCTATTTTCCTTTCCTTTTTTTCTCTTGCCACTAGTGTTCCAGTCACTTTCTATTCAAATATCTGTCCTATTGCAGACAACTAGTTACTTTTCTCAGAAAAAAAGCTTCTGGCATCCTCAGCAATATAGTGCCTCTTTATTATTGAAAATTATTCACCAGGCTTTTTCCATTACAAGACATGATACAAAGACATTTAAGCAAGAGGAAGGTTTCACAAAGTAGTTCAATTTTTGGTGTTTATCTTGGATCCCTGCACCTGCTGGATATTATATACATAATGTCCTCTGGTATAAGAATATAAATGTGGTTTTGAAGAAGGTAAGCAAGCTTCTTTTCCAGAGACTTTTATATTGCCATTCTGCAAAGGTGTACTATTTGTCACATTAGAGGTCTGTAAAATAAAACACAAAACAACAAAACAAACAAAATTAAAAGCCAGTCTTTCTATTAAAAAAGAAAAAGAAAAGCAAGGGTTCATCTTTGTAATTAATAGTAATGATCAGGTGTCTTTTAGTGATGGGGTACCTATTTCATTAGCTATTCTTCACAGTAAACAGATGCTTCCTACCATAAAACACTAAACATCTAAATAGATGATGAACAATGAGCAGATATGGCAGTCAGGAAACACAAAGAAACTCTGCACAAGAGGCACTGAGTGCACAGCCTAGATGGCTTGTATGCACAAACCACTGCATGCATTCATTACTCCTTCAGTCTCAGTAAAAGTGGGGGATGATGGAAGCAGGTAGTTTAGTAAAGAAAACTAACAGCTTCTGCGCAGACCAAAGCATCACCTGGGTCAGGTTGACAAGTGCAACTGAGAACAGAGGGCTTTTGGGCACAGGACTTCTGCGTTTGCAGTGCTACAGGGTCCTGAAAATTGCTGCAGGTGCAAAATTCTTCCTGCTTCTGGAAAGCCAGTGTTCAATTTTCTTCATATTATACAACATGTTTTCCCCTGTTTATTGACTTTAAGTTCAAGAGAGGGGCCTTAACTATTCAGGAACCATAAATCCACCTCTTTTTGAGTTTGTGAAGCCTGGTCCAAGGAAGAACCACTAGAGTGAATGAGTTCCCACTTTTTTTCTCCCCCTTAGCTCTGGAGCACACTGTGTTTTGCAAAATGATTGCAGAAATGCAGAATGAGTGTGAGAAGGCCCACTGCTGGCTCTAACTGCTGTAAGGACAAGTGGTGTCATCACAGTGATGATGAAGACAGTTATTGTTTTATAGCCCTGCTGTCACGAGGGTGTTCCCAGAAGCTAGCTGGGCTGGCAGCTGCAGTTTTATATCTTTTTCTCAATAGTACAGTTCCAGAAGCTTATTTTGTGGTTACTTAAGAAACAAGTTTTGTTCTGATTTGTTGCCTTTTCTTATCTTACTGCTAGCTTTCCACTGCTCAGTTGTATGACTAGGTTGGAAGGGTGCACAGTTTTTAGTAGTTTGTGTACATGAGTTAATTCAAGTTACACGTTCATGACGAATGAATGTAATGTACCAATGCTGCTTATTTTCCTTTACCCTTTTCATAGTTGGTAGTGACAGAGACCCCTGTGGCAGGGAGCAAGCAATTCTTGGGCTTATTTAATAGTTGTCTCGAGTATCTGCATCATGTAATAGGCTACACAGCCCTACTATGTAGTAATAACTTGGTTAACAAAAATAAAGAAATTGCATTATGAGAAGACTGTTCATAATGACCTTCAGGAGGTTTGCTGAAGTGATTTAATCTGAACTAGACTGTCCCTAGTAAAAAAAAAATCCCCTCAGTTGAGTGGAAGGATACTCTCTGATCCCACTACATGTTGGATAAGGGCATTTGTAGATGACTCACAAAACTTCTTTTTAAAGTTGTACCTTGAGCATTGTTTGGATCTCCCAAAATAGGAATTGAATTTCATTATTTTTAAATTTTTTCCCATGTTATATGAATTTGTGCATTTTCTTTTCCTCTGAGGATGAATATAAGTGTCAGAAAATTGACATAATGGGTGCTCCATAGCAGCTGAAAGTCCTTGGGTGAAGGACTCCAACTGCTGGCTTGTGCTGTGGTCTGGCACCTGTGAGCCAAGTGTGGTGAGAGCCTTGGATAATGAGAGAGGTTGATGAATGTTAGATAGTTTGAGGAAGATTTTCTTTTTTTTAAACAGCACAGCAGTTCTGAAAATATACAATGCATTTAAGTGTTTGGCTCGGTTTGTCAAATTTGTTATTCTTATAGGTTATTGCAGATGGTAAATTCTTTTTAATCTTACTTTTTAATGTTCTGTACATTTGTTTATGAATTCCTTAACTTTAGGAACATCTGTATTTTGTTTTCCTAGTATTATTAAAGTTGCACCATATTCACTTTCAGAATATCGTTTTGTGCAGCACTGCCACCAGATTAAAGAAATTATTATGATTATGAACTATCCATACATTTAGTTCTCAGTTCTGTGCCAGTCTGTAAGCTGACTGAGTGGATCTGATTTGCAGCACGACTGTTTTCTGCAACATGCAGATGATTAAGGCTTGTAATTAACTAATGATTTATACGGCAATTTGACAAATTCTTTTTGCTCTGATTGTCTTTTCCCCATAGAAACTTTTCTGTATCTTCACAGAACTTTCCACTCCTGACTCCTTCAAACCTCAGCTATAAAACATTCTTTACTTTATAAAAAGAGTTCCTCTTTTTAGTGATGGAGGTGGCTATGCAAACTTCACAGCTTAGCAAGGAGTACGATGGGAAATGAAAACTTCACTAGTCAAAACAAGAGCTTTTTGCAGCTATCTGAGTGCAGCCAGCAGTGGTGGCAGCCTGCCATCCTCTGCCAAAGGTAAAGCCATAAACAAGGCTTTTGAGGGCAGAGCAACCCGTCATTTCTGAAGTAACTGTAAATGTAATATCTCCTTTAAGTGACAACCTGAAACAATAATAGTGTTTAGGGAAACAATGGCCCATTAAGAGCAAGTGATGCTGGAACAAGGTTGGCCGTCCTTGACTTTCCAACAGCCCGGGAGCCAGTGAGGAAACACAGATGGAGCCAGTCTGCATAGGCCTCTTCACACTCACTTTTTTTTCTTTTCAAACAGCAGGAAAATATTGAACAGTGCCAAAGTCCAAATGAGTCACTATGCATACAATAGGAAAAATCATAGAGCACTGAAGACCACCTTAGATGTGAGTTCAAAAGAAAACTGTGTATACACATCTTGCATGTATTGCCGATCTTCTTCCTCTAAATCCCCACTATGAATTTTCCAGGAAAGCATGTGACAAACAACAAAGAGAAAGTTCTTTGATTTATATTGTATTCCAGAATGGTAGAAGAAAATGTTGGAAAATAATCAGAGTGATTTTTAAAAAAATGGGGGCATATCTCAAAAAAGTTTATTTAGAGCCCTATCAATTTCCTATTTAAATCAGTGGCAAACCTCAAGGTGGCTTTAGAGAGAGAAAGATTCAGCATTGAGAAAAAAGACTATTTTTTAGCTTATTCTATCCCTCTCCCTTTTTAAACGACTGCAAATGTAAACCACATTTAATGCAAATGGTCCTTACAGGTAATATGAAAAACATACCGTGGTGTTGCAACCACTTTGACAGTACTGGAAGCTACAATAATCCCCTAAAGAAAATTATAATTACTACGAAGAATGAGTTTCAGCCACTAGAAGTAAACAAGAAAGCTTATATCTTCAGTTAGAGGAAAGTTTTGGAAGAAAAAATGACTATGGCAAAACAGTACAAAAAGCAAGAAAACTGAGGTTAAAACCAAAGACCATCTGTGAGAATAGAGAAGACCTAAAGATCAGATTTCTTGGAGCAAATAAAACATTTTGCATCAAAGGACATGTGCTGATTGATTTCAGTGGCTTTGAATTCAAGTTTTAAATTGGACTGAAATTATTATGCCAGACCATATATAGCTGCAAAAGTCTAAAACTAGGTTTTTGGAAGTTGGTGGCCTATATGTGAGGAAGTCATGATGGAGTCAACAAATCAGGAGATGCTGGTATTTATCCTGCATGTTGAATCATATTTTATATTTTGGTCTTCAGACTGTTTTGTTATACCTTTGTACTCTCTCAGCATTGACTGAAAAGATATTAATCATTCATAACAGTTGGGCAAAACTTGAATCCATCTGTTTCTTCCATAATAAGTAACTGGAATGAAGGTCATAACAAAAAAACTCCCCTTTGCTAAACACCACATCAATGCTACTTGTGGTTTTATGTCTGAAACTCTTTCTTAATGTATTTGTGCAAAGAAAAACTGCTTTCTTATGCAGAAGTCCATATGATCAGACAGCAGTACCATCTGATCATCCAATCTGGTAAAAATTGTACAGCCACTTCTGCTGTGTAACAGCTTTTGGAGTTTTGATTGGTACATCGATGTAATTTTAGTAGGATAAGAGTTTTGTATGGAAAATTGTATGAATGAGAATTTCAGGTCTCTCTAACAAGCACTTTAATTGTGACAAATTAATCCAGGAAAATATATAGGTTTATTAAAATATTTATCATTCTTTCACTAGACTGTTTAAGGTATTTCTATCCAATGTTTTTCTTATTTTGTTTTACCTTGTGCTTACTGCTGATCTTCAAGCCAGGTAAAAATCAATGTTTTCTACAAGGACCTAAAATTTAGCATTTGGATGTTGAAACCCATCTGTCATTAGAAACTCTATGTTGTAAAATAATCAATTCTCTTACTTGGATATAGATAGAAGGGTAATACAAAAAATGAACCCAGAGAAACTGCAGTATTGGCATTGAGTACCTGCAGCTCTAGTGAACCTTGGGGCCATGGAGGAAGTAGATTTGGGGAGTATTAGAGCAAAGACAAAAGAAATTTGTAGTGAATACTGTATTAAAATATTTTTGTATGTCTGATACAACTGAGGAGAATGTGAGCTGAATCTTAAATATTATTGCATTTCAACCACCTTACATCTGCTTACTCTCTTAAGTTATTGAAGCTTATTCCCTAAGTTCTGAAGAAATTGGCACAAATTCACTGACAGTTTGTTCTGAGTGATACTGGATGGATAAACAGTCCATAGATATCTGAAAGTAAGCGTTGGCAACCCCCATTGACACAGAACCCATCAACACAGTTCTTGTACCCCAGCAATCCCCTAATCATTGCCAGAGATACACAACTATCTCTAGAGCAAATATTAACTCTGCTGCTAGATGAGATGTTTGTCATTACAACAGATAAAACAGAAACTTGAGCTGAATATAGTTCCTGACTAAAGGAACTAAAAGGTGGAGTCCAAGAGCTCTGCACTATGCTGTTTTATTCTTTCCCTGAGAAAATAATGGATTGGAAACTACCACGTATTAATCGTTTTCATTACATTTCCTTTCCATGTCCCTCTTATATGTCCTTTCTGTCTAGTTTATGACTTCACATACAATTATAATCTAAAAGTGCAGGTCACCACGTTCAAAATGTTACACCCGTTTCTGGCAACATCCTCATAAATAGCCTGGAGCATATGCTTCCTGTATCGTCCCCCTCTCTTAGGAGCAGAGGCTGTTATTGCTGATAACAAATCAGCTCATCTGTGATTCATGGGAATTAAAAACCAACACAACCTGAAACATTTCTATCTCACTCAGCCTTACCACTTCATACTGTGTCCTTACTCAGGACTTCCTAGAATAGTGTGGTCATCACCTCCTGATGCTCTTTGGCATAAGCAAAGTATACAATGCCCTTGGGTAAAATGACTTTACTTTTTGGAATAGAATTTTATTTTCTACATCAGTAGTTTTCACTGATTCCATGGAAACTACTTGCAGGATCTTGTCTATTTTTTATTTTAATTTATGGGCAATTTGTCATTAAACATTGGAATTATTTTTGCATTCAAATGTTGTTTCTCTGTGACTGTGTATTAAAAAAAACCCAAACAAACTGACTTCTAAAAGTCAGAGAGGTGATTAAAATAGACTCTTTTCAAGATTTAGCTCCTCTGCTACAGTCTGCTCCTCAAATAAATAGCTCTAGAATCAAAAATAGTGAAGGACAATGGTGTATTTAGAACATTTGAAGCTCATGGAATATGAAGGGCTCATTGGCTGAACTAGTAAATGCCTTTTCAGTGAAATTTCATCTATGTCAGTTCTGCACAGTATGTTTTGTGTATCCTTCACAGCAGGAACTGGGTATTAGAACAAAAATTTCTTTTAATTTTTGGCAGAATTTCACAGATTCAAGGCAATCCTTTAAAGCTGTCTTTGTTATAACTACAACTTAATGATGCAAAACAAATCACATTTCATCTTAAAGCATATTGCAGGTCAACTTTTTCACCTAGAAAGCTGTATTGTTTAAACCTATGCCCCACTTTCAAAAAAACAAAAACAAAAAATTCCAACAACCAACTGTGAATTTGTTCTTGAAAAGATACAAAAAAAAAAATCCTAATAAAAGTATAACCAGAATATTATTTTAATACTGTATTTGAAAACATCCCATGAACACCTTCCCCTTTAGAGTCAGCTTAGATATCTAATTTGACATCTTACTCTATCACAAATTGCAGCTTTCGAGTAGAACTGGTAAAACTCCCTGCATTTCTCAATCCATTTAATTGAATGATCTTACCTTCTGAAAACCAAGGATCATTTCATAGGATGTTGTCATAATGGTTTCCATTTAAAACTCAATTGAAATGTATATATGTATATGTATTTTAATGCAAAGTAGACTGAGAAGCATAACTTCAGTGAAGGCAGTGTTTGAGAGTTCTGTGACTGGCTTATAGCCCATATTTTTGGTAGCTCACTTCTCTGGGTTTTTCTCCTATTCTCACAAGCACATCTGTGTAGCTGTCTGCCTACTATGGTTTTGTTAATAAACGTATTGCAAAGTCTATTGAAATGGGTGGAATCTGAAGTTATGTAGCTTTTACACCAAAAATTTCAGGTCATCAGTAAATACGTTGTTTCTATGAAAATATCTGTGCCTGAGAGGCAAAGTCTCTACTCTTTGCTTCAGTTTTTGTCTTTCCATATTTTTTGGACTTGATTTTATTTAAAAATATCAATTCAATGGAAAAAAAATCAAAACCAAAACAACTCAGGAACATTAGCACCGAAGTCAAGCAAGTTGTTGATAATTATAGATTTTTTGACTCTTCTGCAGATAAAAATACTTGTCTATACAGAATGAAACCCAGCAAATATATGCACCACTTAGATTCAATATATCACATTCTTTGTGCTTTACAGATTGGTTAAAATACCTCACTGTGTCCAATGACACAATAAATTTAGCACATCTAGGAATGACTTTCTGAGCAGGATATACTAATGTCAGGGTTATTTTTTACCTTTCTCTGATAGTGATCCTACTTGCTGCATTATTTTTAGAAAGTTGCCCGTTGATAAAAAGCTCAGTAAGGATGACCTTTAAAGAAGCCAGGATGATTCCTTTCCCCTCACACAACAGATTCTGCTTCCCCCTCTAAATCCCAGCTGAAAGTAGGCACTCCTGTCCCTTAATGTTAAAGGGTGCTAGTTCACAAATAGAAATCACTATCTGACTTGATACTGTCATTTTTTGTTTCCTAGGGATTATAGGAAACACCACTTTTTTTTTTCTTTTTAAATATTTTTCCATTGTCTGCTTTGTCTCACAAGATTTTGCTTCTTTTCTGACAGGAAAGCTGATTTCCACACACTGGTGCTTCTGGGGCAGGGAATAATAAAGCCTGGAACACCCTCCCTGCACTCAATTTAAAAGTAAGCTTCAAAGAAACAAAAATAACCATCAGGTTTTCTTCACTGCATTATTGAGACTATTTTTTTAATTTATTTTTTAATATCCATTTAAACACCTTCTCCCATTACCTCAGTGGAAGGGATTTGAAGCCTTACCTCAGCAGTTCTTGAGGTATCCAGTGGGACAGTGCAACATTTTTCTTCCCAATGTATGGAGGGGAGGAAGAGTCTGGATGTCTGGTTGTTGAGAAGGGTCAGATCAGCAGGGTGAAGCAGGCAGGAGGCACTGGCAAAGCCCAAGATTACACTATAAGTCACAGTAGGAGGAATCTGGTGTGTGGCTGCTGGGGTGAAATGGGCTCTTTGGAGCAGCCCTGCAGCTTTGCAGTAACTTAGGAGGGAAGATAGAAAGATTACTTGGCAATTGCCATTCAGTCTAATCCTGGAAGAATCTAATTGTGAAAGTTTGTCCAAGCTTTCCGCAAGATGCCTGAGCATTCAGCACCTCAACATGTAAGGAGCAGAAATGGGAAGAAAAGGGAATCAATGGCACTTCATAAATGGCAAGCTATGTCCTCGTAACAGTTTAATAAACTATAAATATTCATTACAATGTTTTCTGATCTAAATGTGATGATTAGTTGTTGGTTTGTGTGTTTTGTTGTTTTCTTTAAAAAAATGAGACAGACATTCATTTGTTAAAATCTTGGTGGAAGTAGAGAACTATTTCTGTTTATGTTCTCTGGGAAATTGGCCCATTATTTTTCTCCTCCTATAGAAGGCAACACAAGAGAGTTCCCAAGGACTAGACTTGGAGAGCAGATTGTGGAGGTCTATCTCATCCTACTTACTGCAGTTCACGTGTAGGAGGTTCCACCTACTCTAAAAGATGATTAGCTTCTAGTGATTTTCCATAACTAGCATAATTTTAATGCTGTGCAGTATTGGTCTGCAGTCAAATGGTTCTAGTAAGGAACTGATACAGATCATGTATCACAGTGTATGCATGCAGTAGAAATTTGTTTCTGTCTTCCTATCTTGACTCCCTTCTCCAGAATTAAATTTTCAGACACACTGAAGAAACACTGATCCTTAAAAAAACCCAAGCAATTACGTTTAAAGGAATACAGGAAAGTTTTCTATTTTTATCCGATTCTTTGACACAGACTGTGGGGATAATAAGCTTTGAGGAACTGTTGTGTGAGTCATCCCAGTAAGAAGATTTGTAATCACAGGGTGTGTATCTTGTTCATTAATTTGCATACAGGAACAAGGTTCATCAAAAGTTTGTAGCAGCAAAATGATGTGCCTCCCTTAGGCACCCAGCTCAGGAGAATCTGAAACTGGAGAATTAAAGTACATCTGACAACCCTCAAGCATTTGTTTGCTGCAGTATGCTTACTACATAAAGTCACCACAATTTTTATTATCTTAAATTGATTGAAAAATGTTGCCATCATAGAGTTTTGAGATTTCTTCACAATGTTTCCAATATACTAGTTCCAATATAGTAGTTCACATGATTTTAATGCAATTAAATCTTCAACTTATCTGGATCTTATGATGTGCCTGTATTATCTTCATTTTTGGATCAAACATATCCTTTCAAAGTGAATCTTCTCGTAATCCTCTCCTTTCACTCCATTTTGGGTTGTATTTGGGACCATATGAGTTAGACTGTGTTGATTAGCCAGTATAAGCACTCCAAAACCCATGTAGCACCCATAGCAGATCCTCTGTCCAATGCACAGATACCTTGTATGTATGCTGAATCAAGTATTTGCATACCCCAGGGCAGTTTTCTATTCTCTATAATGATTGAGGGTCTAGACTGGCTGGCTGGTCCATGGCTCCTAATTCACTTAAGGCATCTTCCTTTGTGCAAGGATGGAAGAATGAGGTGTCAAACTTTGAGCAAGCCCGTGCTGTACAGCACACAGTGTACTCCTCCCAAACCCTGCTGATGCTCTGTGTTCAAGGGGTGTGGTGACTGCTGCCATGGAAACTCCTTCTACAATGATCTGTGTCCTAAATCCCCTATTTTATCAGCAAGCTATTCCACTTTGAGAATATCCAATCACACATTTGCCATAATGAGTAGGACAATGCAAGAAAGTTGGCATGTGAACTTCTGTTGGTGAGTGTGAATGAATTTTTTCAGTATACATTAAAATAATTTCACTGTTTCTATCTTTGATTATCTCCATTAAATTCAGTTTTGCAAGTAGTCTCCCAAGTCCTGTGTTAACATCTGTCTGAAAAGCTGCTGGTGATAGCCCTGAAGATTCCCTTCTCCCTTGCCCCAGTAGTTCTCAGGATTGAGTCTGAACATGGAAGGTAGTACAGATGGAAAATAGAGAATGGGGATATGTAAGACTGGCGAAATGAGCATTGCCGAAGTCCTCTGCAGAATTCCAAAATGAAGAAGCTTGGTAGTAATTAGTAAGCATCCCGTCTTACAGAACTGAGGACTCAGAGGTTCCTTTTATTTTTTTCTCCTTTTTGATACTTCTGTTCATATCACTCTAAGATATCTTAGGGAAACCATTAATTAAGGACCAGGGGAACTGACTGAGTGACCAGTCACTTCACTGGCTTGCTGTGTGACCTTGTATTGTTTCACTTCTCCCTAGATTTTGTTTAAAAATAAGTTTTTCATAAAGGATTCCTGAAGTGTAGCTAACATTTGCAAAGTATTTTGTTTCACACAAAAAAGCAGTGTAACAACACCATGACACGACACTTATTACTTGGCTTTATACATTTATTATTTTTCCACAAATAGCTTTTTGGCTCAGCCAAAAGGAGTGCTGGATGCAAAAACTCAGTGTCAGCAACTTCATATCCTCTCTATTGCCTTATTTAGTTCTTTCTTGAAAAATATCTCTTGTGTTCTTAATTTTACTGGCCACTTGCTGATCAGTTTTCTCATCACAGCAAGACAAATTGTGCTCTCCAGACAGTATTTTCACATTTGTTGGTGGCAAGGGAGGAACCATGTTGTTTAATCAGATTGGCAAATGTGATCTAGGAGAACATCAGTTTAACTTCATAATCTCTCTTTTCCAATTATTGTTTTATATTTTCTAAACTGATCTTTTAAAGAGTTGCCTTTCCACACACTTTGGATTCTGTCTTGTCTTGCTTATTTATAGAACAAGTAAAACTAACAGAAAAAAAGTCTGGTGTAAGACTCTGCTCTGGTTGGTTCTGCTGTATCAAGGAGTAAGGATGGTACAGTACCACCCTCAGAGAGGATGCCATATCCCATTGCCTCTGGGATACAGAGACACTGCAGAAGTCACTGGGTGATCTTCAAAACATCAACAGCAATGTCATTAAAGACCTGCCAAGTGCAATGACTGGAGTACTGTACAAAACAAAATGCTATTTCGGGATTAATGGAAATTTACGTGAAATGTGGGGGATATGAAAAACTCACCACCACCACCCAACCCTTAAAAACATTGCAAGTTTTAAGCTAAATGAACTAGTATTGTTTTGTGAATCTTTAGGGATCGCAGAAATTTGAGGGAAGCTTTCCACAGAAAGACTGTAAGATGATGCTACAGCATCTGATGCCTGAAATACAGAAAGTAGCTGGGGGTTTCTATGCATAATCATATTTATGTATGTAGTTTCTATTGCATATCATGTTTTAAGTGTAAATTGGACAGCCACCTTCATTCCAGAAAAGAATTCCCTTTATTTTAAATATAGCTGCAGCAAAGAAAAAAGATAAGAACAAACATAGGGCTTGGTTCTCCAGTGGAAAAAGATTTTGTAAACCAATAGTAGTTATTTGCTTAATGAGAAGTGAAGCAGAATATTTTTGTCAGCTCTGCTGGTGTAAGGGATTCAGAAGCAGTGTGTGGCCAAGGAACATAAGGAAGAGTGACCTTGGTATCTTTAAATCTGTTTCTTTGCTTTTCTTCTCTGTTGTGGTGAAGCTGTGCTAATTTGGGGAATTTGTCTTATTGTGATCCAAATGAGAAATAATGTACTAGCCAAAGCTGCAAAACAGAAATTAAATACTTTTGAAGTTGTTAAAATTATTTTAAACACAGTTTGGAACATTTTTCCTAGTAGTTTTACCCTAAAGAATAAATCTTGGATATGGTCAAATTGAAAAGCCATTTTAAATCCAGATTTGATAACACTTTGTTCGTTCTACTTACTCTCATCTGTCTTTGTTTGTTTTATGCTGATGTTATTTTCTGCTTTAATAATGTTACATTATGAAATAATGTTACAATGTAATCATAGACCAAAGCTATTTCTGTTGTCTGGTGCCTATGTGGCTTTTTACTACTTGGTCACTCCTGTTTTCTTTTTGATTCTTTCTCCTGTTCATCTTAGGTCTTTTTCCTCCTTCCATTCTTTTTTCCTCCTCTATCCTACAAATTTATTCCTCTTTCCCATTTTTTTTTATTTCCCTTTATCTAGACAGTCCTAAAGCATAACTATTATAATTGTTTTACCTTTTAAACTTGCTTTTAAAATAATTTATTAATGCTGTCTGTAGCTATGTAGAATATATAGAATTATGTCCATATATTTAATTCTGATTTAAGTAAAAAATTTAAATAATTTCTTTTTGACATTATCTAACAGGATCAAGATAATTGATATGTTGTAAGATGGTAAAGCACGGGGTTTGCCAATACTTACAGTATTAGCACTAAACCTGAAGATATTTTTTTGACATCAGGGCCGTTGGATATTAATTCAGAAGAGTCTCTTAACTCTTGCAACCAGTGACAGGACTCAAGGAAACGGCATGAAGCTGAGTCAGAGGAGGTTTAGTTTAGATATCAGGAAAATGTTTTTCACCTAGAGGGTGGTTGGGCACTGGAACAGGCTCCCAAGGGAGGTGGTCACAGCATCAAGCCTGACAAAGTTCAAGAAGCATTTGGACAATGCTCTCAGGCACATGGTGTGACTCTTGGGGTGTCTTGTACAGGGCCAGGAGTTGGACTCTGATCCTAATGGGTCCCTTCCAACTCAGCGTATTCTATGACTCTGTGGTAATCATAAAGCTGGTGTCTATCTTTAAATGGACTGAAAAACAATTATTATCAAGAAGTCAGCTTTGCTTCAATGTATGGAAAAATACTGGAACTCCAAATCAAGCCAAGTATTTGAAAGTACTTTGAAAAAGGAAAGTAACAAAAGGAGATAAGTTGTAGTTAACACAAACCTGTCAAAAATGTATTAAATCGAACTAATTTCCACCCAGGACTGGTTAATAGCCCTTGTCAGTAGGGCTGTGGATATTTTCCTAAGCAAAGGAAATACAGTCTAGACACAAGATGAATCATCAGAAGATGAACTCAAAGACTATACTCAGCAGTTTTCTGTGGTCCACTATGAACTCTTTTAGTTAGCTGTCTGGATAGTATGTTAGAGAGTGTTCTTGTTATCTCTATAGGTGGCATCCTCCAGGGAGAGTCAGCAAGCACTTTCAGGCAGGGGTTGGATTTTGGGTTGGATTTGGAGTGGGGAGGATCATGGCAGGAGAGAACCACTATCTTTCACAGAAGGTCAGTTTGGCTGCTACTGACTGCAAATGAGCCTGGTTCACAGCTGATGTCCTGCTGAAATCTGCCAGTGGGGAGTGTTGTAGGCGTGACCAGGTACGCAGTAGCTTACACTCAGAGATGTGAGAGCCTTGGAGCTGGTTTGTGGGTTCCACTCTTTCTGCAGGGATGGGCTCAAGGAGACAGTCAGTGGTGGAACAGCCAAAGTTATTAGAACCTGTGAAACTGAGAAACCACTGATGAATCTAGAGGGGGCAAGAAGGAAGTATGTTAAGTCATCAAATAAGTAAAATATTTCTACTAAGGCTGGATAAACCAAGAAGAAAGTAATTAATTGTGCCATGAAAGATTTCTGTCAAATTTTAGCAAAATGTGATAGCTAACTATAAGGTTAAATAAGTATTTAGATAGATTCTTGGAAAAGGCTTTCGTTACTAAGGGCTTTAATAGTTAAGCTAGAGAAGTATCTGCTAGGAACATCTGAAATACAGTTTGATCCTGCTTGGTGGAGGTAGAAAGCTTAATGAACGACCTTTTTATTTCCCTTCCAGCTCTATGTTTTAAGATTTTATGATAAGAAAAAAAGAGTACAGAGCAAAAAGATAGCTTTATATTTCAGTCAACGGAGAATGTTCTGAAGAGCTGAAAATCACATTTTGAAGGTAGGCACATATGAAGTTCATTTGACAAGATACAAGAAAATTTAAATATGGGCCCATGAAACCTCTAGAAGACCTCTATCTCCTTTTCTCTAATATGCTAGAAATTAGGGTGGCTGTTCTCCTCCGTAATACCATAGCATTGCTTGATTTATGGACTGGCTGATATTTTACAAAGATGTTTTTCCCCCTTTCATCTATAAAAATAGCTCCCTTTTGATTAACATGTAGCAAAGAAATATTATTTTACTTGTGAGAATATTTTTGTGGTACTAGAAATATTTTCAAGAGTGTGAACTTTATGGAGAGTGTTTAGCAACAGAGATACCACCTATTTTCCCACATTTTCTTTGTAAGTTGAAGTCTGAGTTTAAAAAAAAATCAGGCATTTCCACTCAACATTTTCCCCTAGTAAAACCCTATTAAAACCATATTTCTGAAACAAAAATTACAGTATGACCAAAATAGTTGGAATGTTCTCACTAAGGCGTATCTGCAATACTTGATAGTTATTGGCATTTTAGATTTATGAGAGGCCAGCTGTGAGACATGCACAAACAAGAACTTCTGATTTATTTATTATTAATAATGAGCAGAAGCCTGCATTGGAAAACAAATTGCACAATGTGACAAGCTAAGGAAATGAGTAAATTCCTTGTGCCAAACATGTGATTGAGCATTTGCATACTGAATTCATTTGCTCATAAGTGGTCAGAAAAATGCCCATCCCCCAAGTAAAAAATATTTCTTGCTTTGATTTTTTTTTTTAAAGTTTGCATGATGAATAAATATGATGAAACTGCCTTTAAGCATATACCAGAAGTTAGTTTTGTTGTTTGCTAGTAATCCACTGTCAGAAAGCTGTCAACTCATTCATGTGATCTTTAACTTTGAAAAATATATTATTTTTCTTTTTTCAGACATGCATAACTAATTATTGTATAATTGTTTACAGAACTACCAGGGGAACTACAGAAATTCATTTTGTTTTCTTGCCAGGTCATGCACAGATATTGATATCCATCCAGTTTCCCACTCATGGGGAGTTTCCTTTCTATTTATCACTGGTATTTAGTTCTACCAAATATCTACCTGAATCCTCCTTCAGATTTATCTAAAAAGTTAGTGATACTATTTTAAAAAATCATAGCTTCACTTTTTTTTAAAATGCATCTTTGGTTAATATGAAAAGTTGTAGCATTTGATAACATACTTGTGGTTGTCTATTTCTGCGCATGGGAAGACATTATTCCTAGCAGTATGATGAAGTAAATAGTTTATTATATATATATAAATATGCTTTTTTTAGGGAGGAATCATTTGAAAGACCAAAGTACTCACAGGTTTCTGTTTTTTGCAATGCCACTGGCTGATGCTGACATAGTTTTTATAATCAGATATATCTAAGTATTCTTTTTTTATTGAAGGAGAAGATATGTTGGCATTCTACCAAAGTACCAGCCCAAATCATGCCTTATTGAACATAAAAAATGGGTTCCATTTTTTGACTGTATTTTAAATTCTGAGGCAATATATAAAAAAATCCTCAGGTTGTTTACATACCATAAGTTATACAAATAATAGAACTGGGTTATATATTCAAAATATCTTGTTTATTAGAGCATTCTGTTTAAAATTGTGATACCTCAGAATAATACTATCAATGGGTACGCAACCATTTATGATTGCAAATTTAGTAATTAATAAAAATCGCTGTAGATTTGTAGTGGGACTTAGCACTATTTTCTGCAGTAACTTGTTCCAATCAGTAGTAGGTCTAGTTTACTTACCATTGATGTCCAATGACATGCTCGCTCCTTCTTTTGTTACACTTCTGATCTAAATTTAGATTAAAAGTAGGAACCATGGTAATATTGTTTACATCAATGCTCCCCTTGATGTCAATAATTCTATACTCTATTATCCTTATATATGTGCGTCGTGGCTTTACTAATTCCACACACCCCCCCCGGAGCTGAAGATGATTAGTTCCAGGGTGGACTTCTGATGCAGACCAAGGAGGAGAACCAATCCAAAGCTTTAGTAACGCCTCTGCGAATGACATATTTGAGGAAGATGGAAGAGAAGCATGTGGCGCAGAAGAAATTCCAGCGAGAGAGAAGCTGCCTGGGGGCAATTTGGGCAGCCTTGCTACCTCCCTTGCCATGGCAGGGGAGAGGCGACAGTAAGCTGGCTGACCCTTTGACTGAGTCAGGACGGGCCGAAGGGGCCCTGCTGTGGTGCAGCTGCACCTAGGATGTAAGGAAGATTACTATCCTGCTGTGGGAGGCCTGAGTGAAGTCCTTTGGAAAATTTGTAACTCAGAGAGGAGAGAAGCCACACTGGAGCAGGTTATTCTGGGTAGGACTTTGATAAAAACCATCGGGGTATAGAGACTGAGTTGAACCCCAGAACCTGTGGCCCGGGGGAGGGGTGGACCCGACTTGGAGGGGTCCCCTGAGAACTTATCCCCCCGGAAAGGACCCCATGGAGCAGGAGAAAGACTCAGAGCTTTAGCTCCCCTGTAATCCATGGTGAAGATCATGGTGAGGCAGGTTGTCCCCCTGCAGCCCATGAAGGACCATCGGGGCAGAGACCCCCCCGCACCCAGATGAAGAGAGACTTTCAAGTGCAACAGATTTGAAAGAGCTATCACCCTGAGAGTAAAGAAGGGACCTCTCCTCCTGCATTGATGGGGGGGGGGCGAGGGGTGGTTAGAAAGTGTGTTTAAGACTGTTTATTTTATCAACATTCTTCGCAGCTTCCTTTTCACCTACTAGAATAAGTGAATCCTAGGAAATACATGGGATCATCAGAACTTCATTGCAGGGAAAGCTGTTTAAAATTGTCTTATCTCTCATTCTTTAATTCCTATCCTGTTAACAATAAATTTTATTATTATCCTCACGTTGAGTCTGTCTTGCCTGTGGGACCTCTCCCAACTTTTAGCAATTTTGTGGGGGTTTGAAATCTGGCCAGAGTAAACCCACCACAGTCTGTCTCAGGTTCCATGGGTGTGTGTAATTTTATATAGGTAGTAATTTCACATAGAGCTATGCTTGCTGATTATGGAAATGTAAGCTTAGAATATAGAACAGGTTTAAAGTATAAACTTTTATAAAATAAATAATACCCATTTGAAAAACAATAAATTAGAACTACAGTCGACAGGACCATCTTTTCAAAATTGGTAATCTAATATGGCTTTCTAAATTTGAAACCACAACATCAGTAAAAGAGTGAATCATCATTCATTTTGAGTTTTGTACAATATAATTTCAGTTAACGAAATGCACCTAATGAGATCAGCAGGCTGTGGCTCACACTCTGCCTCATGCCTATAGGGGTTGAGATATATAAAATAGATGAATATATATTTAATGGGCAATCAGGTTAGAAAAATGTCACCCTGCATGGTTATTGACCAGCTATCAATTTCACACTTATGTGGTCTTAAACCTCTCATGGAGATGCCATGAAAGACGCAGAGCTTTCCTTTCTGAGTGTTTCAGAAAAATGCTTAAATTGTTTTAAGCTGAAAAATATTGTCTGACAGTTTTGAAGCCCATTTAAAAATCTGCTTATGAATTTTTCTTATTGATTGGCATAACAGCTATCAAGGCTATTTACTTTAAAATTGACAGAAAAGTCAAATTTCATTTAAAAACAAAACCCGACTCTTCAAGAAAGCAGGTAAAGCAGTAAATTCAACTCTTCAGGATATATTTAGTAAGAACTTCTGAAATTTAAATAAACAGAACAGTCATAAACCTTTAGTTTTGACTGGTTTTCAAAATCAGATATCCCTGTCATTTGAGGAAAATGTACCAGGAATACTTTGGTGAAATTCACATTCCTATTTCAGACTTAATTTTTAAAGTCTCTCTTGCATTCTAGGTCCTTAATGTAAAGTGCTGAACATGCTTTCTTTCATCTCACAAACCTCTGAACTTTTTGCTTAACGTACAACAAACGAATCAAGATGTCATTTCTCATAGGACTGAGAATTTTCTTACAGTTCATTCATCTGCCAATAAAAAAATCTGCTCTTCCTAGTACAGACCAGATTCTGCACTAGTGATCAAATAAATAGCATGTGATGACAGTGGTATTTCAAAGATAAAATTGTGATTGAAATTATGATGAATAATTATTATAATAAGTTGTCTTGCCTGAAGCAGTGTTAATAGTTGTAGATTCAGAGTTATTTCTCTAAAGAAGCATCCAATCTACTTAAAAATCCCTTGAGATCTTGGGAAGTTAAGCATGTCTCTCTGTTGCTACTTTTCTCCATTCACTGTCTTGGAAAAAGTGGTCTCAAACAGGTCTGTGCTGTTTCTATGCTGGCAGAAAAGGAATATACTGGGGAGCAGGGAACACTTAAAGTTATTTGGAAACCTACCTTTGCAGACTCACTTCATTTTGGGTGAAGAATAGCTTGATGCTAACTACCTACTTGGATATTATGGTTATCTAAGATAAAATACAGATAAAAATACGTTATGATCTTATTTATACTAGAAAATATAATCAAAAAATTCTGTTGAGAGTGGTAACAAAGGGAAAGAAAACACCACTGTTATAATCTACTTAGTCATAGATCAAACCAAAAAGCTGTCTCATGAGGTCTAATTCTCTTCTAGATGGTTTCTGGCCATTTGGGGTTGAGATTCTCTCTTACTCTGTGTCTGCCTTCCACAGGAGTATCCCAATCCCTGTGAAATGCACTTGCTTTTATAGCCAAAGTCTTTCTTGGAGCCTTCCGGGGATCCCCTTCAGACCCAGATTTCCCTCTTATTTATCTGTAAATTTTTGATGGAAAATTTTCATATTACTCCCAGTAAATTATTAGGAGCCTGACCCTCCTTTGGATGTAAAAGTCATGTCTCCAGACCAGTCTTTATCCTATGAATTTGACTAGTTTGCAAATGACTCTGGAAGGAAGACCTCATCTTCTTGTCAGTGTCTGAAGGTATTGTCTCTTTCAAGGGAAAACTGATGGGAGAGACTTTGGTTGATTACCAGAATCCTTCAGATAGGGCTTTCACTTTGCTGTCATCTCAGTTATGGTTACAGTTTTTTGTGTGGATGTGTGGATCCACAAAATAATTCAAGTTAAGAGTAAACTTCTCAAGATGTTATTATTCAACAGCATCATTTCTTTATAAACTGCATATGTTCAGGGTAAAGTGCCTCCATCCTCTGAAACTTGTAATCAATCACCTATAAATTGTAAAAAATGCTTCATATGTACATCTAAACGAGATTAATGCCTGTACCCCACAACTTGCTGTTGACTGAGCCTAAACAAATCAGTAATTAAACACTGCAGGATCATAATGTGTATGAGGCAAGCACAGCCAAAATCTATATTGGAGAAAGAAAATATGCTTGGATAATATTCTTTTCAAGTAAATTGTAACACTGATTACCTCTGTGCTGTAAATCTAAGACCTCTAAATATACAAGAGACCACATATCAAATAAATGTGAATAAAGTATAAATAATATTATGTTCTCATTAATTCATTTTTTTCTGTTTGTTTTTGAGCATCAGTGGACTTTTCATCAAGATATGTAAATAATAAAAAGAATGAAATCAAGATGTGATAGGAAATCCCAGATCAAATTGCTTTCAGAGCCAGGATAAGCTTTCTGCATTGCTTTGGTCTGTGGGTTGGGTTTTTTCCTTCTTTTTCTTTTTTCTGTTACACCCCCATATCTAGTTTTGTCCCGCTTCCAAATCTTGTACAGTCTCAGAATAACATAAAATCAATACACATCCAATATTCTTGCTTTTGCCTCAACAGAAAAGAGCCAATGTTGCTGACAGTCTTTGTAAATCTTTCCAGTTGGCCCAATATGGAATAAATTATCCTGAAAAAGAAATAGAACTCTTTTCCAGCAATGCTATTATTGTAGTACGCTCCATCAGCAGTACCTTTAAGTGTTTAATAATACATTACAGTATTACAGGCTAATGGAGGATACTACCTTTATTACAGAAAAACTGGTGCATGCTTTGTATCTCCAGCTTTTTCTAAGAAAATTACTCCTCGAAGCAGGAACTGTGATTTTTTTATTGCAGCTTCAAATGTTGAGTCTTTAAGAAGTAAACAAATTTAATGTAAAACACCTGTTAACTTCCTTAGGAAGTAAAATAGAAAGAAAAGGGAGTGTCGCATTATGTTCTGTTTCCTAAACATAGGTGCTGTGACTTTGTTTCAAGAGGTTCTTAAGCATGTGTGTCACTTTAATTCTGTAAATCTATTGATGCTAATATGATTTCTTATGTATTAGCATGACATACACATGTGCTAAGGGATGTTCTTTTGTCACATAAGGAGAAAAAAATCTAATCTTGTGTGTCTTGTTTCTTCTTCCGTGTTCTGTTTTTTAATTGCAAATGTCCTTACCTTTTTATCCTCTGCCTCACAGATTTGACTTCTCATCTTCTGCCCTTCTGGTACTTATCTATCCATTTACTGCTCCAGACAGGTCATCACACACATTTTGGTGATCAGAGGTACTAGAGGCAATACTAGCTTGGGCAGTATCTATTACCTCATTATTGGCCCCAGATGTCTTGCGTTTCTACCTCTTCAGCAGTGCCAACACATTTGTTTGTAGTGAAACACCTCAGGGTGAAAAAAATTTAACAGGCATTATTTAATAAATTCTGTTCTTGGGTAACTCATCTGGTTCACAGTGCAGCCTCAGACATGGCTGGTTAGCTCAGCTGAGTTGCAGTTAACTGTAGTTAATCACCGTTTATTTCCAGCAGTGGAAATAAATGGACAGTCATGGAAAGAGTCAGAGCTATCTTTGGTAATGCTTAAGATGGTATTTTTGATAGTGCTCCATACCTCAGAATAAGGCATGAGAGCAACACTGCTTTAAGAAGTGAACACACCCTGATTTCCACATAAGAAGTTGAAAAGTCTGTGGGATAACTAGTGATGTAGCTGGGGGCAACTTGACCTCTTTCATTTGGGAGGAAACTGTCTGTACAGCAGTCAAAATCCAAAAGGTTGTATCTACTGATGATCATAAATAATTTTAAAATATTATTAAATTCATAAGAATGCAGGCTATCAACAGTTGGAGTTTGATTGCTTATAAGATCTTTACGTTTTTTTGCCTATAAGACATTGAGATACATTCTGTACTCACAAACACCTTTTTGAGATCCCATGTGAAGTCAAGACTTAATATGGTGATTCCAAGCTACAGAATTGCATTGAAAAGTCTGGGGGACTGTCAGAGATAGTGTAGATCTCAAACTAGGGTGACACTATCATCTTATGTGACTCTTTAAACACACAGGTTTTGTTCCTACTCTTTTTGTACATTTTCTCTAATGGTGTAGGGAGTCCATCTGAGTGTGCCCAATGGTATTCACCTGAAGCTTTTGCTAATAGTACTGTCAGCACTGAAGGAAGATGGAAATTCCTTAAGTCTAACTTTATAGAGTGAAACTCACCAGATAGTTACATAAAAAATATAAAAAGGGATTGTTCCTGTTAAGAATCAGAAACTTTTCCCACCAAAATGTATGATAATTTTTTAATAGAAGAAGAATTTTATTATTTGTATGTTATCAACAAAACAATTATTTTCAAACTTTTATTTAGTTTGGATGTTTAGAAAGAAAAACAGCCACCAGATCAAGTATTTATTCTGGCCAATTTTCAGCTAACATTATTCTATATATTTTTTTTAAATAAGAAAATATTTTTGTAGATACTGTGTTTTACGTTTTTAAATGATCTCGGCAGGAAAGATAGGCATAGAAAAGACATTCTGTATGAAGCTGTTTGCTCTAAGATTTTACCATTTGTTCTCAAGAGCTAGGTATACAGATTGGGAGTGCAAAAGAATAGCAGGAAATAAACTAAAAACCTAAACAAACACACAAAAAAATATGCCCTAATAAGATCATTTGTGGGAATTGTAAATCAGATGGCTGATGACTATCACCAAAGGGCTATTATTCTTTATCAGTTAGTGGATGTCAAACATTTAATTTCCACTTATCTACCATTGCTTTGATTTTGGATTGCAACCAGACCATGGCTATGCTTAAGAAAACTAAAATGCACCTGGGTAGTCACACACTATTAGGTTAAAAGGACAATGACAAAGAGATATAGAGAGAGAAATAAAAAGCATCACTGGTATTTTAGCACCAAGAATGGATGGGAAACTGCAATAAATTTGCAGTGAAATTGGAGCATAATCAGGAAGATGAAGACAATATTTTCTCTTTTTACTTTTCTGGGGTGAATATAATTATTTTTTCCCATATGCATTTTTCTTTATTTATTTTAGGAAATTCTGGTTTGTTGCTCACAGAGAAATGTTGATTACCTTTTATCAGCTAATTTTATTTCAAAGTTATTATCCTATATGGTATTATATGCTAGTATTTCATCCTCCTATGTTGCAAGTAATTGGAACACTTAAGACCTCAGACCAAGAGAAGTTTAATAATTTTCCTAACATCAAACATAAAAACCTTGACTCTTTGGTATTTTGGTAAAAGAAACTTTCTTGAGAGTTTTTGGTTGATTTGGCTGTCTTGCCTATGAAACTCAGCTCTGTGTGTAATACTGAATTAGAAATGAATGACTGTGATGGCTGGTATTAGGAACAGAAGAAACATATGGATAATGTAGAGGTATTTTTCTATGATTTCCATTGCTATTGTTATATATTATTATCATAAATAGAATGAATGCATTATTCCAGAGGTCTAGTTCTGTGTCTGTGTTGCAGCTGGAGTTAATTGTTTGTAACTGAGAACACAGAACAGGTTTCCCAGGATGCCCAGTCTTCTTTGCATGCAGAAAAGGTGGCTCCTCTAATGAGCAAGCTCTGATTATCCAAGTGTTAGGGGAAGAAGATTTGTAGCTGAGATATATAGAGGTCCAAAGAATAGAAGATGTTAAATCTGTAATGAATCAATTTTAAAACGACCATATTTGAGATTTTCAAGTTTAGATCTAGATTTTCTAGTCTTTGGATTTTTAAATAGTTTCTACCCAGTGCATCTGCATACTTTCTCCCAAAGAACATAAATTTGCTTCAATAAGCTAGTTATTTCTCAATAGCAAAAGATATAATTTTTCTCCCAGTATTTCTAATTCCTTCCATTGTTATAAAATTTTTGAAGATTAGCATCTTCTTATAGCTGATAATATCAAGTGCACTAAGTATTTATGTAGTGTTGCTTTTTACTTATCCATTCTATAGATTCCATAGTTCAAGATTGCATAATTTATTCTTCCTGATGGCAAATGCATTCCTTTATTATGTACTTGGGTTGGTAGTTTACAACAAGGATGCATGAAATTGAAAAGACTGACATCTGAGGGAAAACTAGCTATACCTATTTGGCTGTCAACCTGTAAATTACTAGAGCTGTTTATAATTTGTTGAAATTCTTGGTAAAATTTCTGCTTAACCTTTTTTCTTCTTATTTTATTAAAAAAACCCCAATCTAAAGAAAACAAACTACTTTTGACTAGCAACAAAAAATTGGCAGTGAATGAAAAGTAAGGAAAAGGAAAGGAAATATAACTGGAGAGATGGAAGTGAAGAGTTGGAAAAGCTGAAACAGGAGCAATCTCTGAATATTCATACTCATGAAATTTTCTCAGTTACAGCTTTTCACCCAGATACTTAGCATAAATGTGACATATACTTGCTATTTTCCCTCATCCTTTTTATCTGCTCAACTCTTGATAGGAAGTACAGCCCATCTCATCTGTACTTGGTGCTAAAGTGAAGCTGCAGATCTAGCTGATATTGTTTAGCTTGCTGCTGATGGCTGCCTTTCATTTCACCCAATGAGAGTTCATTACACTGTTCTGATAAATTATAGTTGTTGCCAATGGATCTTTTCCGTCCCTTTCTTCAGCACTGCAATCCAGTTGTCTATTGAGCATAGGGAAAAAGCTGACTGCTCAAGGTCAGGACATTTTTCTCTTGCTGGAAAACTGAGAGTGAGCAGAATAACTCTGCCTGAAGAAAAGAACTTACCCAAAATACTATTATTAAAAGATCTTTTAATTCCACTTGACATTCGTGTATCTACTGATGGTAGTCAGTGTATATAACTCTGAATCCAAAGAAACCATTTTAAAGCCAATTAACTCTAGTGGAAACTCAAAATTTTCCTGACATTTTGGACATTGCTTTAAGGCATGTGCTTGCCCTTAACAGTAAGCTATTAGATACCATTTTGTTTCAGGAAAGAAGGTTTTTGTTCAAGATGACTATGATCAAGTATCTTCTCTATAACAAATTGGCGTGTCACCTTGAAGTGACAATCTCAGACAAATCTGAGATTAATGCTGTTGAAATAAATCTGAAGTATGATTCCTATCCTGTCATGTAATCCTCTTAGCTTGAGGATTTTGTCATGAAATGTCAGACTTTAATGAGCCAGCAATTCAGTTTAAGCACTGAATAGCAACACTATTAGATACAGAACTCTAATACAAACTTCAGTACCACAAGATATTGGTATGTACTTTTTGAGCTGTAATAAAGTCTCTAAAAATAATTATTTAAATAGCAAAGAAAATTAAATGGTCACCAAATACTTGCTCAGTATTATTTCAGCCAGTGAATTTCTAGATCCTAAGCACTTGCCAGAGTTCTGAGGTATTGTTAATCTTGAAGAGTTTTGTCAAAAAAATTGTAAATATCCTTTAAATGTCAGAGCAATCAAGAGTCAAAGGAAAGATTCCAGGTGATTCCTCAGAGACCTGCAAATAAGAGTAGCCTCTCTTTGTGCTACTAGCTCGACTATACCCTGCTGCTGGCCAGCTTAATGTAAGTTTGAGCTTCATTTCCAACGTTGTCATAAAGTTTTCCTGCATCAGACCTATGAAAGCAAGTTGCTTTAAAATCGTTAGTTCTGTTAACGACCTTTCTATCAGTTTTTTGGTCTAGGACCTTAAAACATCTGCCAGAGCCTAACCACAAATTTTAGCAATGTCACATGACATTTTCCATTCTTTTAATAAAAATACCAAAATGAAAAAACGTATTCGCTTAACTCTACTACTGCCATATGCTGAAAGCATGTGAAAAGTTAATGCAAAAAGGGAAAAGCATAAATGTAAAGAAAAGCTTTTTAGCATGGGATTCAAGAGCACACCAGTTAGTGAAAAAAAGGTATTAATATGGAAACAAGGGCAGAGCAATACTGATTTCTTGCAGTGTACTAATAAACCTTTTCCTGCTCTCCCAGTGGCTTAGCATGAGGTTGCTATCTAGATTAGCATCCACATCAAATTGAAATTTGACCCTAAACTTATGCTTGAACTTATGTCTGTGGTATTTGCTTGCTAGTGCTAGACTTGAATTCAATGGCAAGTGACATTACTTGTAAAGGCACTCCTGAAAATATAGTATTTGAAAGGTAATTCACAAATTGAGAGAGTAAATCAAAATAGCAGGCCAGTAAAACTTTCTGCATGATTGTATTATTCTCAGAATACACCCTGATAAGTTGAAGGATTATAAAAGTGATGTTGGAAGACTGGGTGTTACCTTTACACTGAAAAAAAATGCTCCTTTTACAGATTGAATTCTAGTCTTATAGGGCTTTAAATTCTTGCCAGGGGGTAAAACACTAACCCATGTGTCTCATATAGAATTTTAAGCATAGTTTTAAATCAGAACCGGTTGTTCAAAACTCTCTAAACAGTGTCCTGTGGGTAGGGATTGTGTTATGAGCAAGCGTTCTGCCAGCAAAGTGTTGCTTTTACCAATGCTCTTGACATTATTTGGGACTGAATCTGCATCAGGAATATATTTATCTAAATTTCAGTTCAGTTTCTATTATGAGTTAAAAAATTGTTAAGTATTTTTTTTCCTCCAGTTTCAGTGAACACTGGACCAAGCACAATTGTTACTCTTGTATAGATGCCATTGGATCATACTTAGTTTCCTTCTAATTTTGAGTAGTAAATCCAAAAAATGTAACACAATACAACCCTTACAATTAAAAATTAGTTCCTTTTGTATGTCATTATCGTATTTCCTGCCTGAATTTTTAAAAGATAAGACAGATTAAGTCAGAGAAGGTTAAAGACTGAAGTCTTATATCAGAAGAGCTGTATGTGACTCTTTGCAGTAGGATGCTCTCCTTCGTTCCACAGCTATTTGTCTCCACTTAAATTACCTGCCAGCAAATACATGCATTTCATATTAGTTACCATGAAAATGTGAATAAATCTTAAGCATTGCTTCATTTCCATCACTTGCCTGAGGCTCAGTAAGCATATCACATTGCCACACGCCACTTTTTCTGACCTTGTATCCTGGAAAACTTTGAACATCTAAATGGCTAAGTCAGTCAATCAAGAATCAAACGCTTCTGAAAATAAAACTGTTATGGACAGTGAATAATTTTCATTTGGTACCATTGGGATTGATTTTCCATAAGCCAGCTGTTGCCAGTTTTACACATTCAAAGATTTCTGAGCAATGAGCATGCTAATGGAGTTAAGCGTAGAGCAAAATTACTAGGTATAGTGTATTTTAGAAATGCAATTTAAAAAAATTTATAATGAATCCTTAGATCCTGACAGAGGCATAAAATACTAGTGAGTCTGGCTGCTGGTTGTGAATTGTGACCCATGTACAGGTAGATGTGGGTAACTAGCTTAAAAATTGAATTACAATTCAAAAATTTAAAAGCCCGGTAGATGATTTCTGCCTCCCAGAGAAATAATAAGAAATCCTTCGGCATTTTAAATGCAGACTCATTTAATCACCAAGGACAAAATTTACATAGTAAAGCCGCTATTTTCTACTTTAAGAGAAGAATGCTTTTCCCAAATGGATACTAGTGCCCAGTGATCACTCTTTGGGATAGTAAAGCCAGACAGTTTTGTCTGCTCTCCATCTCTGTGTTGGCATATGAAACAGGTATAGCTAAAAGCAGAAAGAAAGTCTCATGCAGTAATAAAAAACCTAGCAAGGTCCTGGACCTGATTTCTCCATGCAAGTCTTGTACGTTTAGCACAGGTTCTCCTCAGTTGCACCGTGCTGGCCTAGCCCATCCTCATCCATCCCTTGTCCTTTTCCCGGAGTGTGACTGTGCTGCTGTCAGTCTCTCATGTGTGACCCGTACCTGTCTGCCACCACAGGCACTGGTGTTGAGTTTGTGCGGAACAATCACGGCCACTACTGCACTTGTGGGGTGGACATGCCAGGGGTGGCAAAGCACTAGGCATTCCCCAGAGCAAACCTCTAAAGGGAAAGCTTTATCAAAAGAGGATGTTAAAGTAATTATAGTTTTACCTATTCCTCCCTGCAACCTTCTTAAACATTTAAGCACTTAGTATGAAATAGTGTTGCCGTTATATATATCTTCTCAACAGGATTAATTATTACAGAATCATAGAATCTTTTCAGTTGGAAAAGACCACTCCCCTGATGGAGTCCAACAGTCTATTGATTTGAAGTGTAAATTTTTTACACTAAAATCTTAAAGCTAGTAACAATAAACACATTAGGTGTATGTAATTACAGAATTTCATTGCAGAAACAGCAAATACATTTAAGAAACATTTATTTCTTGTGCATTGAATACAAATTAATATACAGCAAAATGTTACTCTAAGCCAGTGTGATTTGTTCTTCCAATTAAATTCAGTATCTTATTAGAAAACAACACTTTTGATACCTTTGTATACCTTTCTACTTTCATATGAATTTAGGCACTGGTCTTTAACAAACCAAAGAATTTAAAAAAGAACCAGTTACTCCATGATGCATTCTGTATTTCTTACCTTTATTCAGCTGAGTACAACAAAAGGGTTTAGGAAATTTCTTTCTTGTTTTAAAGTCCCAAGTGCTGTATAAAAAGAAGGAGCACGTTGCTACTTAGACTTTAGCAAATCAACTAATTTTCATTTGAAAAAAATTACAGTTAGATTCGATTACATATGCTGGTTTTACTTAAAAGGTATTTTAAAAAATTATTTATTTAAAAAGCCTTATTTTTACTTAGTCATGCAAAGAAATCTAGTATTTATCGAAGGTGTCTATGTTGATAAAACCAGCAATTTTATTATTAAGACTGTTCACAGAAAGCCAAGTCATAAAGATTAAGTGAGCTGATGCTTCTTCTTCAAATACCTATTCACAAAGCTTTTTGTGGTGTTCGCACAGCTTTACTCTGGACCTTAAGGCTGCTGCTCATGTCTTATCTTTATATCTTTATTTAGCCTCTTCAAAACAGGGGAGAAAGATCAGACTTTTCCTGCTGAGAGTATAGGCTTTTTTCATCTCGCTACCTTTCACAGAACTGGCAGGAAGAATCCAAGCTGGTGAGGAAAAACTGCTTTTGATATTTCTGGGTAACATCTCCTGCGTTGTCTATCTTGTTCTTTCATCCAAGGCACTTTCATTTTCAAGATGAATAACTGTCAAAATAAATAATCTTCACAAGTTTCAGAGAGCATTATTTGCTCTGTTGAATTTTCTCAATGATCTTGACTCAAGTATCAAAAACTTTTCACAGAGGCGGGAAAGCCTTTTCATTCCCAAAGCGGGGAAAGAGTATTGCTGGTATAGCAATCGAGCCAGCTTCATTATAGAAAGGAATGCAGTTCTCCAGTTGCTATGATGGAAAAACACCTACAAGTAATTTCTGCTGTCATTCTTGGGGCTGTGGTTTCTTTTCCATGGTTCTGTTTCAACCTCTGTGACCTTGCAGCTGCTGCAGCCATGTTACTAGGTCTCAGAAATGAGGCCTTCGTATTTTTTTCCTTTATGCTGTGAAGACCATGACCCATTGGCTTGCTATGATTTCTTGAAAGCTCTCCATAGAATTTAATCCAGTTGTTCACATCTGGAAAATAGAGCTGCCTGATTTTGTGTGTGTGTGTGTGTGTGTGGTAATTTGGGTTTTTTTGTTGTTTGTTTATTTGTTTGTTTTTGTTTTTTCAGTGGTGGGAATGAGGAGGGGAGGAGAGGCAAAGCAGAGGATCAGGATTTGGATTTTAATTACTTCTACTGCTTGCTGAACTAGTATGATTGATTTGTAGAAATTCAACCTACACAGAGAGGCCCTATTTTATTCTTCAGGCAGTTAAAGTCTAACACTAGGAAAACAGTTTTAGAATCATTTTACCTGTTCAGATGTGGAAGCAGCAATGCAGAAAACAGATAAAAAGGTAGCAGAAGATTCAGGGGCCAGGCAGATCCTTTATGAGTAACAGCACAGCAGTGTCTGGTCAGTGGAGAGCATTCCTCTTCCCGATAGAGGTGTCAGCCTTTGCAAGCTATCCCTCTGCCAGGCTCGTTGCTGCTTCCTAGGAGGGTCCAAAGTAATAACCACTGCAAAGTTTATTTGGTAGCCCTTTATCTCTTCCGTCAGTGTGTCTCAGTAGTGAAGTGCAGCAGGAGACGGTGCTCCAGTGTCATTAACTGCAATCTAATCCAGGACGGAAGCTGCATTTCAACCAAAAAGTACAACAGGAAAGTTGACACGCAGTTATCATAGTGAAGCAGAGTGAAATTCAGTGAAGGTGAAAGATAGATACCCTTCAATAAATATTTCTTGATGTTTCTTGAATGATTGAAATAATTTTACTGTACAAAAAACTCCTTAGCAAGACATGATTATATGGCTGCCGACTGAAAAGAAAATACCTCCACATTAAAATACCCCTTCATCCAGATTAAACATAATGTTTTGAGGTTTCTAGAGGTTTCTGCTACAATAAAATTATTCAGTCAAAAGTGGTATAAAGATCTCATTAGAAACGTTTGTTGGTGGGAATAGGCTTTATAGGTGGCTGCATTCCAATCAGTCAGTTTCTTTCAACTTACTCAGAATGGATTCAGACAGGTAGCAGAAAAAAAGCTTTGAGGTTTGTTTGGGGTTTTGTTTGTTTATTTGTTTTTAATGATTATTTTTGTGTTATTTGAAATCATTCATTCATCCAGCGCTTTTCCAACATCTTCCTCCAGTTCAGCACACTTTCCTTGGGGGCAAGAACTAGTAGTGGAAACCAGTGACCTGGACAGCAAGACCACATATTTTACAGTCTAGATGTTTCCATCATACTACTTGAATATAAGACTTGCAGCTGCATTGCTGCTTGTCTGTGTGTAGCAGTACAGGACACCATCACATACTTCTCCAAGTATTAAAAAAAACAGAAACAAGAGAGGGAGGAATTATTTACAAAGGAGAAATCTCATGTGGTTGATGTTTATTAATGCTGTCTACAAGCTGAAGCAATGTATAAATCTACAATGTTGATGAAATTTTATTTATTACTGTGAAGTCAGTGAAATTATAATGATCTGGGTAGTAGTTTTCTTACTGAGGCAGTAAGAAAATTAGATGTTTTACTGGCAAAAAACCTGGAGCACTCGGGAATTATGCAATCAGATCTGGGAAATTTAACAGTTTGTTGGTAGTATAGAGGTGGTGGTGCTAGTCTGGGAAAATGCAAGTCAAGAAAAACATTTCTAGTGAAAGAAAAAATTATGATACCACATGGAGTTTAGTGTCCATATAAGACCTGAACTTTGACTTGTGTTAAGAAAAGACAGGACTTAGCTGCGATGAAGTGATGTTCATTTCTGTATAATTAGATGTGATAATGTCTACACGAATCCATTTGGTTCTGAACACCAGAAATGCAGGAAAATGCTGAAGAAATACATTAAGAAGTAAAGGGAATGGTCAAACATAAGGGTGTTTGTAGATACAGGTAGGTGTCAGATAAGCAAAGTAAGATCAGCACAGCTGCATGAAGAATGACACAGCAAAATAGATGATATTGTCCTGTGTAATACTATGGAAATTTTTAGCATCAGGTTCATCGTGTTTTCCTCATCATCCTAATTATCTGAAAATGTGATATTCCTTGTGATATTTCTTAGCGGTAATAAAGTGATATAACTTAGAGCAGTGAAAATAAACTGAGGAGGAAAATGTAATATTTTCAAAGGTTTTAGTAAATGAATAAATGCAACATTTGCAAGCATCTTTGAACTACTGGATGTGTATTAACTAAATCAATCTGTTATATTTTGTGTATTTTGACAATTTATTTATTATCATTATTTCACAAGTCAATCTTCTCCACTTTATACTTTTGAGGTAAGATTGCTCAACATATTTTTGACTTGATGGTCTATATAACAAGTTCTGACCCTAAAATCTTATTAGTATAAAGCAGAAATACAAACAATTTTGAAAAGACAGAATTCAAGTAAATGGAAGGAAATTAAAAGCCAAAGATTTTTTTTAACTAAATGTGTTTTTGTTCTCTTACTGATGAAAAAAAAGTAACTAAGTTTTATTTCAAGCAGTATGTTCTACATGTTAACATTATTAGATATTAATATTCAATCTGTTTTGACAAGAAAAGCCCAAAAATTTCTAACCTGACCTTTCAAAATCATATAAGGATTTTGTTGATATTTTTGTTCTGGCACTGTTTACCTTTTCCAGGAAGTTGGACATCAAAAGTAGTGTAGCTGCATAAACGTGAGAAAGATAAGAAAAATATTTTAATTTCCTTTAATGATATCAATAAAAAGTGGGTAATGGGATATGTTTGGATATATCTTAAGAAGTTTGAATTATGTTTGAATATATCATACTGGGAGTATGGATTAATTTGAGAGCTGAGAATTTGTCAGGCATACCATCTGTTATTTTTAGATTGTACCTTTATTAATGAGAAATCTTCTGAGTGAAGAGTTTTAACAGACCTTATATAGCACTGTCAAAGGGGATACCCCTTTCATTGACCAGTGGTATAAGTAGCAGGTTTAGTTTTTTGGGGTTGGTTTTTTTTCATCACTGATTTGATCAGTTCTTATTTGACATACTCAGAGTAATGCTATAAAAATACAAGTGTTGTTAGAGGTGTCTCTGAAATATCAGATGATCTTAATCTGATATGAATGAATTTCTGAATATTAAAGGTAGAAATATTTCCTCTAGAGACAAGCTTGTGAATAGCCATTGTATCCTTAGTGATTTGAATACTTTAAACTTTTTTAAAGTTTTGGCTAATCAGTACTTTTTCATAACAGCAAATTCAGATTAAGTAAACTCATTGTGCTCAATAATTGCATGGAAAAGATCTCTGTCATTTCTGAGGCAGAAGGATAGGAGTGAGCTGTGCTGTTGATTGCAAAAGTTGTACATTTGCTTTGTGTGGATTTGGAGCACAAGAAACAAAACGTTAGCATCATGTCTGTGATATGCTTTCAGGTAGTTCTAGGCTATTACTTCCTGCCAAATAGAAAAGAGCATTGCAATTTAATTGGTACAGAGCTAGTCAGTGAAATCATTTATCTGGGAAAGCATTTGGTTTTGCTCAAAAATAGTTAGCAGTGGCCAATTCTAATGGGAAAGGGCTTATGTTCTTTTATCCAGAATTCTCCATATTTTTATTTTGGTAAAGGAATAAGTTAATGAGTGTTTTATGCAATCCACAGATGTGAAGTTAAAAATGAAATTTTAATCTAAAGTTTATAAAAGCAAGCACACACTGGAGATTGAGCCCTATAGTGAAAACTGTTATCACTAAAATGAATAAAACTGAAATTATTGTTGCTAGCATTATGGCAGATTTTTGCCCTTTTGGAGTTTCTAAAATACGTACAATAAGGCAAAGACTTGTGCAACTATTTCTATATAAAAGTCTAACATCACTTTAAAACATACTCATGACTCACCCTGACCTTTTCATCTCAGACAAGTATTGTAACCGTGACTTAGATGACAAAACTCAGATACAGCAAGCTGATTTGCTAATAGCATTGGAAGTGGCCAGAAAGACAGGCTTTTCAACCATTTGTGGCACTTGTGTCTTTCTGTCACTTTACAAGGAAGATGGATTCTGATTTTCATGCAGAAGACTTGGTGACAATGCTCTAGATAATATTGAAAAAGACTGCATTATTAACCCAAGCAGGTAAACTGACGTGTTGTAACCCCTCCAGGATGATTCAACTTATTTAAAAAAAGAGAAGAGCTATATTATAAAAGTATTATAATCTCTTTACTGTCTCCTGATTTTTGGGAGGTTTCACGGTTTCTAGAATTTTTGACTAGGATTGACAAGGGTGGTTACTTTTGCTTTGTTTTGTTTTAAATAAAATCTCAGATTCTGCTGTGATTACGCACTTCCTGAAGAAGTTTGTTTGCAAAATACTAACCACTATTGCAACCCGGCAACTGACAGAAGGAGGAAGCCCTCTGCTGTGAGGACCCTGCAGCCAGAGGAGGTACTGAGCACTACTGAGAGCTCTCCCCTGGCTGGGAATGAAAGTGCTCCCCCATCACAGGAACAGGGGAAATATTGCTCTCAATAAGTGGAAGAAGTTGCAGGAAACAAAATGACATCTGCATCTTTTCGGTACTGCTTTTGCATACACAACAGTTGACAGTCCTCCAAAAGGTGAAGTAAATGTCTCAAAAGTTTCACTTTTATCTGGTCATTTATGGATGGAACGTGAATTAACTGAACTGAGTCCTTCCAGTCTTTAGTTTTCCCATGACTAGATAAATAACAATAACAAAATTAAAAACAGTGTTGCCCTGGGGACAGTAAGTCTCTCAAGATTACTAGTCTGTATTTTTACTGCGTCAGCAAGGATGTAGATTTGTAAATATCCCAGACTACCCAAAAGGGCAATAAGTTATTCCTCTTTTGTTGTTTTCTTACGTAATATACTTCCTTATTTTCATAGAGAAGGAAATATAATGCTGAGAACCAGTGCTAGAAGTTGCCTACTCAGAGTCTTTCTCATAAATATGAGTGAGTCAGAAGTTGCCAATTTGTCCAGGAAAAGCTATGTAACACCACCACACAGAGATGAAAGAAATGTATTTTCTTAAGGATGCCTTGTACTACTAGAGTTTTAAGGGCTGATTAATTACAAAGGTCAGAAGTTAATCTTTGTTTTCAGGATAAAACCTTTGCTTTGGGAAGAAACTTGAGTCATTTACTGTCAGTAGTGAAGGCTTGGATTGCATTAATTTATAGTTTGTATTCTGCCATGCATTGTTGTGAAAAATGCCTCCGAAGTGCTATTATAGTGAAATGACAGTGTCAGAGGAAAACATGTGTAACGAAGTTTGAGCTAAAGGATGTAGGTATCATTCTGGACTCATTAAAGTCAAAAGAGTTCTCCTGTCAACCTCAGTGAAGTTATGATTTCCACCCACCCCACCTCTACTAGACAGCTGCCAGTCTTAAAATGACAGATTGGGCTGGGGTTTCCAGTACAATCTTTCTCAACTTGTAACTAAATTCCTACTGTGTGTGTCTTGTTTCTGACATCATGTTAGCTGTAGTATTCAGGAAGCTTTTCAGCTGACTGGCGCTGAAATACTCCTTTTGTGCCTATGGGACTCTGTGGACTCAGTTTAGCTGCCTAAACTTACCTACTGAGTGTCATATGGACTGCTCTGATGTGTTTGAAGCACTTGTGCAAAAGAAATTGAAGGAAAATGCAAGAATATATGGAAATTTAGTTCGATGAGCACTCGATTACAGAGTGTGGGTAATTATACTAGAACAGTATCTCACAAAATTGTGCAATTTCAGTAAAGCCTTTGTATTTTATTTTACCTTTTTGATTTAGAGTCTTTCAAATATTTGTTTTGAAAGTACATTTTTCTTTTAAAATGAACACAAATTATAGCAAATAAAAAGGGGATTTAAAGTCTATACATAATATTGAATTAATGGAAGACAAATTGTGTTTTCAATTTTTTAAAAATGAACTTCAAAAAATATTGACTTCATTTCTGTCTGATCACATTTCCCACATAGTACTCTTTAGTTGGGGGCCTGAATTAATATAAATTCACCCTTTTTTTCAGCCTTTGACTTTCCTACACAAATACTGCTGCAAGATTTTTTTTGGAGTAATTCTCTTATACCTTCTTCCAATCTGAAGGACTGTTTTCCTTTCTGTCTTGTCAAGTTTGAAGATAGCAGTTTGAGTCAGAACATTGCCCCATGGAATTGTCAGACTTCTGACTTGCCTACAGTATTGTATTACTTACCTGGGCTTCTGGCAAGGAAAATTGGATTCCAGGGGCTGCCGGGTAGTGGAGTATTAAAAATAAATCTACAATGGTGTATCCAACATCTCTAGCTCCTATTCAGCTCTGAGCACTTGGGCCTTAACTAGACAGAATGAGTCCTGAGTTTTTTGTCAAAACGTGAACATCATGCCAGAATAGATCTGCTCCAGATAATGACATTTCTTCAGGTTTTATGGTCTTGGTGTGAAGTTCTGATGGCATTTAGCAATAATTTTGTCTTCAACTGAACAGATTCAAAGGTTCCTCTTATTTTTTTCTCTTGAAGGTAGAGCTATATCAGGTTATCTATACTGCTCTTATAGAAACTTCTGTCAGCCTTTTGACTGGATAAATAATTCTCTTAGTAACATAAATTGAAAAGATTTAATCTCATTCTGAGTCTAAATGATCTACTAATCTGTTTGTCTAAACAGCCCACTTTCTTTCAAATCTATTACACTGACATCTGAATTTTAACCTGTTATGTGATGGATTAAGCTAACTGCCCTCTAACACTTCTCAAACCTCCCTCTCTGTTTCTAACCTACTAAAGATGTTTCAACAGTGGAGTTAAAATGATCCCAGACAGACTTATAACATTTTTTGATTCAAACTTCAGGTTTTTAAACTATTTTAAACTATTTTAAACTATTTTAAACTATTTTAAAC